>NC_139954.1:46280646-46305646 GCF_963454915.1 Gymnoscopelus microlampas | reverse complement strand
AAAAACAACGTATCACTATATCGATTTTTTTCGGCAGTATATTGATTATTTATCGCGGGAGAAAGTATCGCGATATATCGCGATATCGATATATCGTCCCACCCCTAGTTACAATGCAGTGAGACTAACAGTCATTATTAATTCACTGACTAAGTTATACTTGAACATTTATTATTGAATCAGACGTTGCTATTTATTGCAAACATATATTTACAGATATAATGCTTGTACATTGTTTGTATTTAATATCTGTACAGTATATTGATCATATTAAATGATGTATACATTTGTAAATTACCGGTATTGACATCAATATGAATATATTTTACTGACTAAATGTTCTTTAAATGTATGTCTCATTGACCTTTGAAATGTTTGGGTTGAAGTATTTGTAATGTAAAATTAGATTTTTTTTACATATAATTTGGAACATATAACTTCAAACAGAGTTGTAAATAAAAGGGTTGCCTCACACGGGAGACGTGAAAGATGTCTCTACACCACTCTGGTGCATTGTCCAATAACCCAAAACAAGGAGGCTCGCACTAAGAAATAAAAGTCAATTGTTTTCCATGCCAATTTTGCATGGACCCGTAAAGACCAGACCCAGTGATCCTCTAGTATCTTAAAGACCAGACCCATTGATCCTCTGAGGATCTTAAAGACCAGACCCATTGATCCTCTGAGGATCTTAAAGACCAGACCCATAGAGAGATGTCAGATTCTGTCTTCTACCTAGACTTCTGAACTGAAGCTTAAATGAGCTTAACACATTCCCTATCATAGACGGAAATCTCCGTCATTTCAAATCCAACCGTTGACCGCCATTGACGGAGATTTTTTGCTGAAATTCCACAAGACGGCGCTCTAACACAACTTAGGAATGATCCCTTGACTCTGAGAGAAGGAATGGCTAGATGTGACGTCATCCCAAAAAAGGTTATGTTATGATTTGTAGAAAAACACACGTAGCTCGGATTTCTTCTTTTTTGTGTGAAAACGACGAGCCTTATTCAACGGACGATAGCAACAAAATGGCCGGTCGCGATAAAAATGTTTTGTTCCTGTGGATAGACGAGACCCTCCCCCTCCGCCCAGCCAACCTTTGTTTACATCTGTGTGCACATCGTGGCTCCCGCGGCTCTCCAAAGATCGTCAATATGAGGTAAAAAAAACGCTGGCGGCAGCAGCAAATGAATAAATTAAATGATACCTGGCAGTGGCTGTGTTAACCCATTGAGACCTGAAGCCGATTCTACACGTCTCCTAAATCTCAACAGTATTCTGAAAATCGTATGTTTCTATATCAGTGGTGCTCAATCTTTTTCATGTCAAGGACCCCCAAAATTATATGTATTTGGCCGCGGACCCCCATCAAAATATGTTGTTCCAGGGACCCCCCAGAAGCAAAGATTTGAGTTAAAAATGTTCGCTTTAAAAATATATATATTCAAAGATTTGCACACATTTTCACAAATTTTCAAAAATAGCAGATCTACAAGCTCGTAGCGCGGCACTCGGTGCCGCACTATGAGCTTGTATATCTGCTATTTTTGAATAGCCCAAAGTGTAAAATACTGCTTTTTAGCTCAAATCAAAAAATGACACAGTTCCAGGTCTTAATGTGTTAATGAAAAGAGATCACTGGTCTGGTCTGAACTGGACTGAACATCAACTGTGTTGACTCTCAGACAGAGGAGGAGGAATAAGACAGACAGATACAGAATCATGTCCTACCTTCTTCTCCTTCAGGTAATATCCAATGGCAAAGTTTCTGTCCCCTGACTCACGCTCTGACTGGAATCTAAGAGAAATAATAATAATAATTATAATAAAAATAAATATAGCTGCTATCAGCAATACGGGGGCCAAGGAATGCAATATGCAAAACACGATATGCAATATGGAAGCCATAGAAATATAATAGACTGAACGATAAGCCATAGAAACATAATAGACAGAACGATAAGCCATAGAAACATAATAGACTGAACAATAAGCCATAGAAACATAATAGACTGAACAATAAGCCATAGAAACATAATAGACTGAACAATAAGCCATAGAAACATAATAGACTGAACGATAAGCCATAGAAACATAATAGACTGAACGATAAGCCATAGAAACATAATAGACAGAACGATAAGCCATAGAAACATAATAGACTGAACAATAAGCCATAGAAACATAATAGACTGAACACTAAGCCATAGAAACATAATAGACTGAACAATAAGCCATAGAAACATAATAGACTGAACAATAAGCCATAGAAACATAATAGACTGAACAATAAGCCATAGAAACATAATAGACTGAACAATAAGCCATAGAAACATAATAGACTGAACAATAAGCCATAGAAACATAATAGACTGAACTTGAGAGAAAGAAGACCAGGCAATTAACAAATAATTAACAACACATATATCACACACTACACACAAGTACAATAGACAACAACACATATATCACACACTACACACAAGTACAATAGACAACAATACACAACAACACATATATCACACACTACACACAAGTACAATACACAACAATACACAACAACACTTATATCACACACTAGAGAACACAAACACAATATCCAGGATCATACTTAATAACACATTCATAACAAATAAAGTCTATTATTTTAACAGACAGACAGACAGACAGACAGACAGACAGACAGACAGACAGACAGACAGACAGACAGACAGACATAAAGGCAGACAGACAGGAACTTACGTAGCGTTGCTGAAGCCCACATACTCATTTCCTGCCATCTTGTTCAGGAAGTCCATGACCTGCATGAAGACATGGAGACAACCTAGTAACCACCTAGTAATCACCTAGTAACCACCTAGTAACCGTCTAGTAACCATCTAGTAACCACCTAGTAACCACCTAGTAACAACCTAATAACCATCTAGTAACCACCTATTAAGCACCTAGTAACCACCTAGTAACAACCTAATAACCATCTAGTAACCACCTATTAAGCACCTAGTAACCACCTAGTAACCACCTAATAACCATATATTAACCACCTATTAACCACCTATTAACCACCTAGTAACCACCTAGTAACCACCCAGTAACCACCTAGTAACCACCCCCTATTAACCACCTAGTAACAACCTAGTAACCACCTAGTAACAACCTAATAACCATCTAGTAACCACCTATTAACCACCTAGTAACCACCCAGTAACCACCTAGTAACCACCCCCTATTAACCACCTAGTAACAACCTAGTAACCATCTAGTAACAACCTTGTAACGACCTAGTAACAATTAAATGTAATGATATTATTAATTAGAGTATATGTATTCAAGTTATTAAATGGTTAAATTAAATGATTAATTAGTGTATACTTATTCAAGTAATTCAATTGTTAATTTAAAATTAATTACTTACATAATCAAATTTCTCAGCGTTGCTCGCTCCTTGCTGAGAAAGGAAAAAACAGAAGAAGAAGAAGAGTTGGAGGCAGTACTTTTAGTAAAATATGATCATAAAACATCTTTAATTCATTTATATGATTGACATTTATATAATTAATATGATTGAAATTAATATCTCTACATGACACATTAGAAATACACAATTATTCAATCTGACAAGATAGATCTGGACTAAACAGGGAGAGATGATTGGTTTGTCTACTGAGGTTACGGAGAAGGAAGATGTTCTATTGAAGCTACAATATTATATTTTACTGTTAAACATTTAGTAGATGTATAATTCAAATCAAACTATTCACATTCCTCTACACATGAAAAGCTGTTGTTTTAGAGCGCAGAACATTTAAGGATGATGTCATCTCCTCCAAGAGAAAAATAACTTTTAATAAATAACTTTTCAATTCTATGAAGTGTCTATTTCTATAAGAGCAGTGAACACAAAGGTAGTGTGAAATGATGGCTTGTGTATGCGTGTGTGTGTGTGTGTGTGTGTGTGTGTGTGTGTGTGTGTGTGTGTGTGTGTGTGTGTGTGTGTGTGTGTGTGTGTGTGTGCAGTGCGTGCATGTGTGTATAGTATGCCTGCGTGTGTAAAAGTGTATTGTGTATTTACTTCTCATTTCCATTTGATTCCAGGAGTGAGTCTGGCCTGAACGCCCATTGTGGGGGTTTCTAGCGCATTACCAACTAACCGAGCCTATCAGCGTTGTCGCTCATCGTTCTGTGATTGACAGCGACAGTTGGCCAATCAGGTGGCGAGTTCGAGTGAGCCCGAATGAAGCCGAGCGCAGCTTGAGTGCAGCCGACAAAAGACGAACGGCAGCCATTGTTGTTTGTGCAAGTGCCTTCACTTCTTATTTTCGGCTTGAAAACGCTCTCAAACTTCTTTTTTGAGGCACGGAATTTACTTTTAAGATATCGTTTGGATAGAATTGAGTTGTTTAACTTCATATATGTGGTCAATTAATCATGACAGAGCCTATTTAAACATAAAAATTCAGAGAACCGGCAGGGGCGGGCAGTGACACGCATGTATCCGAATAAGGCAACCTATTTTGGGCATGGCCATCTCAAAAGTCCCGTTGCGTCACATTAGCTCTGGAGGTGGTAAAAATGCACTGCAATTGGCTGAAGGGGAAGAACGATCATTGGCTGAAGGGGTTGTCAGTCAACGGTATTACTCCCGCCCAACTCCAGCCCACAGCCAATATTGCAGAATGGGCGATCATGCCAGACTCACTCCTGGAATCAAATGGAAATGAGATTTCCGGAGGGAGGGTTTACCAGGCTACGTATGCCTGTGTGCGTGCGTAAATGCGTATTGGTGTGTGTATGTGCGTGTATTTCTTTGTGTGTGTGTGTGTGTGTGCGTGCGTGCGTGCGTGCGTGCGTGCGTGTGTGTGTGATACAACGTGGCAGAAAGACAGGAAGTAGAGAGGGAGGGGCAGGAAGAAGAAGTGATGTCATGGTTTCCTACAGCGAACAGGAAACACTAACCTCACTGTTACGAACGACACAGTTTGAGTTTTCACAATAAAACACAAATTAAAGTAGAAAAGTGAGCTCCTCGGAGCACAGGTCTCCCCCAGGCCGGGTTGTAGTGATGCGGATTGAACCGCGGACGGGTTATAGATTACGACGCAATTATCGCGGATCTCTCTCTCCCTCTCTCTCTAAATCAATACTCATGCTCCCAACTAAGTCCAGCGATATAGAGGCTGCTGTATCAATATGGTATGAATTATGTGGCTGACGCAGTTTTTACAAAGACAGAGCCAGCTAGCTCTGATAGCCAGTAGCCACAAGTGTTGCCAGATTCTGTTGCGAGAGAAACAAGCAACCAGGTCTATAGAATTAAGCCCAAAATAAGCAACTAGGGCAGGGGCCTATTTCACAAAAGCAGAATTAGGGGTTAAGTCTGGATTTAACAGCAATCCATTCCTGGCTTAATTTATCCAGGATTAGCCATGAATTGGTTTCATGAAAGCTGAATTATCTTGCCAGATTAGTTTAGCCATGACTCGGTTTCACGAAAGAAAATTGAAGCAATCCTACCTTAGTTACCATAGAAATGGAAAGTTTCACATCTAGCTGTGAAATTTAACTGCCAGGTTTAACTAATCCTATTGCCTTTACTGTTCATTAAGCAGTCAATGTGATCACAAACCAATGAGTTTTTCCACACAATTCAATTCTTATGCGAAAATCGAAGATCTACAACCCCGGAAAAAAAATGTCTTATGGCGGCCGGGGGTCCATGTGTTCCCTGTGGCAGCAAGGGGTCCACGGGGACCCCCGGCCCCCCGGATCCCCGGCACCCCGTTGACCCACGGCCGCCAAAAGGCAAGCTTTTCACTTGTAGATCTTCGATTTTAGAAATTAGAAAATTATTCTAAGTGTTTATAATTATAATTCCAATATTCACTTAAACTCCTCATGTTTAAGCTTAACTGAATTATATATTTATGGACTTGTATATACATTCATTGTATATGTTTGGACGACTTGTGCATTTAATTTGTCGGCATTACTTTGCCACGCTTTCTCCCTGGATCTATGTTTATTGCGGCCGTGTTTCCTTTCTTGCTTATTATACATTTTACTTGTATGATTCCATGAGCTGCTGCAGTGCTGCTGTTCAGCCACAGAGAAGAACGCCGCTCTGGTTTTGGGCTCCATGATTGGTCAAGTTCAAGGATTCTGCTATGGACTTTCATGGTCTTTTACAGGAATACGTGAAGCCCGGCTTTACCATCCTGGCTCGACACAGTCTGGTTTAAAAAGTCTAGCTTGACAAAGTAGCTCCTTCTCAGCCTGGTTTGGCGTTCGTGGAACGGAATAAACCAGGCTGTATGGAGCAGACTTTGTCAAACCTGGATTTGGCTTAAATCCGGGATCATTTAATTATGCTTTCGTGAAATAGGCCCCAGCTAGATCAGTCAAACTTCATTGTCTAATGTTGTTTTAGAGCAGTGGTTCTCAAACATTTTCATGCCAAGAGCAAGGACCCCCAATTTTTACAATCTACTTTACAGAAAAACAATCCCAAAGTCGCTTATAATAAACAGATTTGGCAACACTGGCCACTTTGCCTAAATTAAATATTATTGATTCGGCTTCTACAGAAATAAGCCATTAACCAAGCAAACAGAAAGTTATTAACGCCATTTTAACAAGTAGTATTATTAGAATAATTTTGGTTTTGGTCATTATTTGGACTCAACGGGTATCGTGATACGTATCTATCGTGAGGTTGCAGGCAATACTCAGCCCTATACCCAGGGATGTACATTTTGGAAGGCCATAGGTCATAGCCAATTGGAATGTAGACTGGAGGAGCCAGCCCTATCGAAGGTCTTGAAGGGCGGATCCAAAGCCTTGCGCTCGGTACCAGCGCCGCTTCCTATAGACGGGTTTCCTGTTAGTAAACATGAGAGGAATATGACCGCGCAGAGGAGGGGGAAGCCTATGGGTGCGTTTGGAAATTACGCACCGGAGCACACTCGCCTATTAGTTTGTATTGGCCAGTGCGCTCACTGCCGCTCAGGGCTGTATTTTCGAACGCGCCTTTCCCCCAGGCATGCGCAGATTGCGCATTCTGCTCTGTGATGACGTCGCGCGGAAATCCGTCTATGGCTTCACCAATCTTTTACCCGAGTAAATGTTGATTACCCGGACTTTTACTTGTAACAGAGTATTGCAGTATTGATACTTTTACTTAAGTAAAACATTTGAGTACTTTTTCCATCACTGCCAATCACACAGTGATACTGTGTTCACTGAACAGCCAGGATGCTACAATGCTAGCATAATGCTACATCATAATGCTACATTATGTCAGCATTATGCTACAATGTGTCCTTATGTTACCATAATGTTTAGGAGGATTATATGGAGTCAGTCCATTTCATGCGGCTATTGCTTTAATATACACACCAGATCTACAAGCTCACAACACGTCACACTGCGACACGTGTGAGCTTGAGCTTGTAGATCTGATAGTTTCTCTATATTCTGTAAGATAATGACAAGCCCAGAATGGTTAAAAATCTCTACTGCGCAGAACAGCAAAAACATGATTACATCAGACAGTGACACACATTAAATGATGTTAAACATCACTAAATGACATTAAATTATGTTAAACATCACTAAATGACATTAAATGATGTTAAACATCACTAAATCACATTAAATGATGTTAAATGAGAAGAGAAGAGAAGAGGTAGATAGATAGATAGATAGATAGATAGATAGATAGATAGATAGATAGATAGATAGATAGATAGATAGATAGATAGATAGATAGATAGATAGATAGATAGATAGATAGATAGATAGATAGATAGATAGATAGATAGATAGATAGATAAGAATTACCAACATTGACCGTTGACGCAGGTCATTATTTCCCTCAGTTCCTATGTCTGGAAAATATGCAAATCACATACAGTAAGACCCCGCCCACCCACACCCACCCAGCCAATCACAACCCACGAGGACTCCAAGAAAATGAAAATAAAATGAAGGCTGCAAAGTTTTGTCATTCAGTGGAACCTTAAGGAACAGATTGATAGAACACACACAGACAGAACCTTATAAGAACCTTAAGGAACAGAACCTTAAGGAACAGATTGACAGAACACACACAGACAGAACCTTATAAGAACCTTAAGGAACAGAACCTTAAGGAACAGATTGATAGAACACACACAGACAGAACCTTATACGGAGCAGGTTATCACAGGTTGACACATACAGTACACATACACATAGGTATCGGATGCTAAGCTTGCCCTGTCCACACTGAACCCTAAAAGAGGTCCTTGGGCCCAGATGGCCTTGATCCTTTCTTTTTAAAAGTTTCAGCTTCAGTTATTGCCCAACCCATCACTGCCATTTTAAATCTTTCATTAACCGGATGTGTGGAAACAAGCTCATGTTTCACCACTCCTGGACACAAGTCCAGGGTGCCGCAGAATACTTACATATTTGGAATGTATCAATATCTCTTCAGTTTAACAAACTTAGACCCTCTATAGTTTGTAAAACGGACCTCAGTTGCACTGTATTGGTGCGTTCTTTTTCTATCTACATAAAATCTGTTTGCCAAAAATAGCAAATCTACAAACTAGCGTATTCTTGGCGAACGTTCAGAATAGGTATATGACGTTCAAGTGCTTAAACGTCAAGTATAAAGTTATTTTCAACCTCTCCTATACAGTGATGTTGCTAGGTTTTCAATGTAATGGGTCCCGGGACCCACAGGTTGTCATTCAAATGGGTCCCAGAAACATTTTATGGGTCCCCAATTACACGCCCCCCCCCCCCCCCTATCGTTTTCTTTGATCTCCAATCTCCATATCTTCTATGCGTGTGTGACTGTGTACATTATATCCTGATGCAGTGGATCTCAACCTTTTCAGGCAGCGACCCCCCAAAATAATCATATTTTAACTGGGGACCCCCCACCCTGAGGAATTAGGAGTTGAGGCACTTAATTTAGTTTGATTCAGTTCCACAGATACATATTGTGAAAATAGCAGATCTAGATCAGTGCGACCCGTTCCTGCTTTTCAAGACCGATACCGATATATATACATATATTAAAAAATCATAAATATATTTTTTCAAATCTATATGAATCTTTAGTATTAGCACACCTTATGGTAAGAAATACTAGTAGTGGGCAACAGGTGGATTTAACATACCTTTGACCAATAGAATACATTTAATCATAGAACCTTTTAATCATTATTATTATTTTATTTTGTATTATTTATGAATGTAGAATTTATTTTTACTATTTATTGTGTAGCAATAAAAGACTGAAAACACTGGCTTACAGTGGAATTATTGGCAAATAAAGAAATAGGAATTCAAGAAATAATGAAGACAAATACTGACAATGCCTATGAACATTGGCTTGCAGTTATTGCACATAGCCAACATGCAATAATAATATTAGGCTTGTCATTGAGAAAGGAAAATAAAGTTGTCTTTGAGGAGAAGTGGAACCTTATAAGTCACTTTAAGTTTAGCATGAGGGAGAGGGTCTACCCTCTTCAGGGAATTAATTGATATCTCTAGGCTACAGAAAACATCCAGTTGCCTATTAAACATACACAAGACACAGACGATAGACAACCGGTTACTTACAGCTGCCATAGTGCTTTTGATTGCCTTTGTGGTCAAATCAGGGTCAAATGCATAGGCTCAACGAGCCATCGTTAACCTGCTAATGTTACACAGCTGATTGGCAACATTAATCCACCACATCACTCTGATCTCCAAGCAAGTTGGAGAACACTCTAAAATCGGGGATTTTACTTTGGCTGGTCAATTTAAGATGACAACAGCAACAAAGATTAGTAGTAGACCTGTATGTATGATGATCAGTTATTATTCCAGACAGTGGTCTATCCAAGACGTTTTAACACGTTTAAGACCAGGTCTCAACCAGCTCCTCATGCCGTCTCTCTCTCTCTCTGTGTGTGTAGCGTAGTCTAACAGCGAGGGGCTGTGCTGCTGCTGCTAAAACGTACGCGAGTCTCCACACAACGCTGTTTAACCGAGTTATACTTCTCCAGTACAACGGTGTCTAACCGAGTTATACTTCTCCATCAACGGTGTCTAACCGAGAGAGTCCATGCAGATCACAGCTGACAAATATTATATATTATCGGAGCTATTATTAATGTTATCGGTTTTATCGGGATGACGTCATAATTCCTGATATCAGACCAATAATTATCGGGCCGATACTTATCGTGCACTACTAATTTTACCGCGAATTATTGTTATATTTTTCTCTGTTGGTGACAACTCTAGTGCGTCCCATGGACGCAACGACGGTGTCATGAATGCGTCCTTTCGCAATATGGTGCGTCAGCGACGCAGGACGCAGGCCTACGAGCATCTCTGCCTATAATGGAAACAGATATTCTCTCAAGTTTTCCTCGTGACGTACTGTATCTCAGGATAAGATTTACATATCTCTGTACCGTAATATGACATAAATCTAAGGTGTTATGAAGTAACAATGTCAGTCAGGGGTGCCGTGGATGAAAAGGTTATTTACAGGAGTGCTTAGACGGCCACACAGTGTGTTAAGTTTGGTGATACAGTGTCTGATACCATCTCGCTAGAGACAGGAGTCAATCTAAGCACTGTAAGTATCATATGTATGCTGACGACACAGCCCCCATCACTTCATGTGGCAGTGTAAGATTTGGCCTCAGATTTTGTCTCTCTGCAGCACGAATTGTTAAATAGCAAACTGCTATTAAACGGCCAAAAAACTAAGGCTATGCTATTTGCCCCACATAGTGTAGTCACTGTCCCCTCAAACATCACCACTCCGGATGAATTTTCCATTGAATGGGTTGAGAGATTTGGTTGGACACCAAGTTTTTTGAACATTTTGAACACATTGATTCTTTGGGAAATAAGCCTAAATTCACGTTTAGCTTCTTTTACAGAATCAAGGCCTGTTTTTCCCCTGCCTTTAGTGAAACGATGGTAACAGGCCTTTTCCTGTCCTGCAGCTCGACTACATCGATACCGTTTATCACTTTGCCAGTTCCTCAACATTGGCCAATCTTGATCCCCTGTTTCATGCTGCACTGAGGTTTATTACTAACTCTCAATCTCAGATCAAATGCTTGGCTGCACGATGTTGTACCCCATCTGAGGCTGGAGAAACAAGCCTTGCGTATTTTGGGTCGTGGAATGACCTGCAAAACAGACTCAAATTGGCTTTTGTGATTCCTCTAGTGAGGTTTAAGAGGATTGCCATGGACATACTTCCTCTAGTGAGGTTTAAGAGGATTGCCATGGACATACTTCCCAACAATAATACATGATAAATGTTGGACATTTGAATACAAACAATGATAATGTTGACGTGCAAAATATGAAGGGTTTTACCCAGAGAGACGGAGATGGTTTTCTCATGTTCAAACAAAACTAGAATAAACATTGAGCCATGCTGAAGACTTATCTAGTTACTAATATTTATACAGAGATAAAGTGTAGATATAAACAGAATGACACCCAGACTATATTATGTTACCTTTATCAGGGAAGTGCAAACAATAGCACCAGCATTCACCATGGGGTTATGGGGCTTATCTGGAAAACAGCGGAAGAAAAACAACATTAAAAGGATTACAATTCTACTGTATAGAGTATATAGAACATGTACATTATAGAGTTAATATTATATATAGTGTATAGAACATTATAGAGTTAGAAATCTGCAGCAGCAGTTTACAAAAAACACTGATGTCCTATACAGATCATTAAGATGTCCTTTACACTGATGTCCTTTACAGATCATTAAGATGTCCTTTACACTGATGTCCTATACAGATCATTAAGATGTCCTTTACACTGATGTCCTATACAGATCATTAAGATGTCCTTTACACTGATGTCCTATACAGATCATTAAGATGTCCTTTACACTGATGTCCTTTACAGATCATTAAGATGTCCTTTACACTGATGTCCTTTACAGATCATTAAGATGTCCTTTACACTGATGTCCTATACAGATCATTAAGATGTTCCACTGTCTCCATAGAGTAAATACTTTAAATCAAATGTACCACAGTATTCATAGAGTAAATACTTTACATCAAATGTACCACAGTATTCATAGAGTAAATACTTTAAATCAAATGTACCACAGTTTTCATAGAGTAAATACTTTACATCAAATGTACCACAGTATTCATAGAGTAAATACTTTAAAATCAAATGTACCACAGTTTTCATAGAGTAAATACTTTAAATCAAATGTACCACAGTATTCATAGAGTAAATACTTTAAAATCAAATGTACCACAGTTTTCATAGAGTAAATACTTTAAATCAAATGTACCACAGTATTCATAGAGTAAATACTTTAAAATCAAATGTACCACAGTTTTCATAGAGTGTTGTTGTATACATTTTGTGAAACAGTGTTGTTTTCTCTTGTGTTTTGTTGCTATATGCTGTGCAGCACTTTGGTCAACCCTTTAAATATGCTTCATAAATGAAATTGACTTGAATTGATTATTAAAGACTCCTCCACTTCTCCAGAGTGCTGCTAACCCTAAATATATAAATATATAAACATGCCATCCTCATCCAGGAAGAGTTTGTTGAAGATTATAACATTGCTATTTAAAGTTATGATTATGATCTAAAATAGATATAAAACATACCATCCTCGTCCAGGAACAGCTTGTTGAACCTCAGTCCGCTCGGCTCCTTGCCGATGAATTTGTGCACGTAGTCCGTTCCGTGGTCGTGCACAGCGATGGCGTACTTCAAAGGCTTCACGCACGACTGGAGACAGAATGGAACCTTAGTGTCTCCTACCGTATGTCTGTAAAATATGAGATTAACTATTAATTACAAGATAACCATTCATTATAACTATTCATTATAACCATTCATTATAACTATTCATTACAACCATTCATTATAGGACTACTTCACTCGTTTTCAACCTATCTTCATATAATTGGTCTTCACTAATGCTCATTATAATATTATATCTTATCTTCATATAATTGGTCCTCACTAATGCTCATTATAATATTATATTATATCTTCATATAATTGGTCCTCACTAATGCTCATTATAATATTATATCTTATCTTCATATAATTGGTCCTCACTAATGCTCATTATAATATTATATTATATCTTATCTTCATATAATTGGTCCTCACTAATGCTCATTATAATATTATATTATATCTTGCTTGCAGTTATTGCACATAGACAAAATGCAGTAATAATGTTAGACTTGTCATTCAGGTCCTTTTTTGTCCTTTTGAAGTGGAACTTAGAAGTCATTTAAGTTTAGCGTGAGGGAGAGGGTATACTCTGAGTACTACAGCAGGGGTCCCCAAGGTTTTTCAGGTCAAGGACCCCTTAGCTGAGGGAGAGATGAAGCAGGGACCCCCACTACATATTGTAAAAAAAATGGTGTTGCAGATTAAACCTTTTCATAAATTTCATAGACTTGTTTGACAGCACTGTGATCAGTGTATTTATCAGACCTTTAAAACTCTCAAGTTGATCCTAGGTTCTGTACTTGGTCTGCTCTTTTTCCCTCTACACTCTACCTCTTCTAAAGTTCCCTCAGAATATAGGGATTTTAGGGTTCATGTGGTTAATGTAAATACAATTAAAACTAGAAAAAGTGCTCCTCGGAGCACAACTCTCCGCCAGAAGACTTGTGTTGGTTCGAAGGTCGCGAAGGTCGCTATCCCTCTTGTATATGTAAGTGTCCTATCCATCCTGTCTGGGTAAGTGTCCTCTTCCGTTCATTCTGTGTAAGTGTCCTATCCCTCCTGTCCTATCCGTCCTGTCTATGTAAGTGTCATATCCCTCCTGTCTATATAAGTGTCCTATCTGTCCTATCTGTCCAATAAGACAGATAGGAACAATTGGACCGCGACTACTTGACTACTTCCGGTTCGAAGGTCTGGGAGTGAGCTAGTGGCCGGATTTTCGGTATTGGAATCTGGCTTATCACAGTGACACATGTATTTATAGGTCGCTATCCCTCTTGTATATGTAAGTGTCCTATCCAACCTGTCTGGGTAAGTGTCCTCTTCCGTTCTGTCTGTGTGAGTGTCCTATCCCTCCTGTCTGTATAAGTGTCCTATGTCATATCCCTCCTGTTTTATTTTATTTTTTTATTGTATTTTATTTTTTTCATTTTACAGAAACAATATTAAAAACTAGCAGCCATGCAGCCATTTCATGGTTCCCGTCTTACCTCACTCTGACAGTGGCGGAGACACTGTCAGAGTGATGCCATGTATATATAGGCCCGGTGGCGTCACTAGCCAATCAGATCACAGTATTTCACGTGTCACGTGAGGCTTGACCAATCGGTGTGTCATGTTTAGAAAGTGAAAACGCAGTGATAACAATACTCTCCTGGCGGAGAGTAAAAAGTCCTATCACACAAAGATTTGGAGACCCCCCCTGCAGTAGTCTGGGAGGGTTAGCGTCGGAGCTTGGACAGCAGGGGCGCGGCCACTGCGTTGTGATTCAAATCAACAGCCAATGAAGAAAAGGGGGCGGGATCCACATGCAGTGGGTGTTGCATCTAAATAGGATCGACGGGAAGCAATTTCCCCTTGAGAAATTTCGGCCGCCATTGTTGTGTACTGCTGTTTGCCTCTCGTCGGACTTTTTAGACGAGTTGCACAGCTCTCAGACCGGTAAGAGGCGTGTCCGCTCAGATTCAGAGCGTAAGGTACATCCCGCCCACAAATACCAGGGCTCTGGCCCAGAAGTTCCTCGCCAGAGCTGGCGAAAACTTCTGGGAACTCAGATTACCCCTGCAGTAACTCTGAGGACCCCGTAGGGGTCCCGGCCACCCTGTTGAAGACCCCCTGCTCTACAGGGAATTACTTGATAAATATAGGCTAGAGAAAACGCGCGCGCGTGCGTGCGTGCGTGCGTGCGTGCGTGCGTGTGTGTGTGTGTACTACTTTCAGCTCTGTACTACTATATGTAACATATGTATATGTATGTACGTATATGTATGTATATGTTGGGGGCGGCAGTGGCTCAGAGGTAGAGTGGCCGGGTAGAGTGAACTGGAAAACCACAACGTTCCCAGTTCGATCCCGGGCTGGGGCTCTCCCCTAGAGTTAGTGTCGAAGTGTCCTTGAGCAAGACGCTGAAACCCTAATTGCTCCCGATGAGCAGGTTGGTGCCTTGCATGGTTTCCTCCGCCATCGGTGTATGAATGTGTGTGTGAATGGGTTAATGGCACAATCAATGTAAAGCACTTCGGATAGAAGCGCTATATAAATGCACCATTTACCATTTTTATTTACCATTTATGTATGTGTGTAAGTAACACTAGCAGGTTGACGATGGCTCGTTGAGCCTGTATGTGCATTTGACCACAGAGGCAATCAACAGCTGAAAATGGTGGATTTTGGCCGGTCAATTTGAGACGCCAACAGCAACAAAGGTTAGTAGTAGCAGACCTTTATTTGAGATGTATGATGATCAGTTATTATTCCAGTCCTCTGTCCAAGACGTTTTACAACGTCAACAACTTCAGACCAGAGCTACTTCTCCTCCTGCATCCCCCTCTCTCTGTGCTGGCACTGTGTGTGTGTGTGTGTGTGTGTGTGTGTGTGTGTGTGTGTGTGTGTGTGTGTGTGTGTGTGTGTGTGTGTGTGTAGAGGGGGGGGGGGCAGAGCACTGGTGCAGCTCTCTGGCCCTAATAATGTATTTATTGTAATGGGGTTAGGTCAGGTCACGTGAGGTAAAGAATATCTTCCACTGCGTGTGGAATGTTTATGACTTCCTCTGTTGTGCAAACACACACACACACACACACACACACACACACACACACACACACACACACACACACACACACACACACACACACAGAGTGGAATTGTACAATCACTTCATCAGTCAAGTGGAAGGTTCAGCCAGAAACCATGGAAACCTAATGTTTCCTGCATGAGTCATCGTGTGTGTGTGTGAAGGAATTCACACACACACACACACACACACACACACACACACACACACACACACACACACACACACACACACACACACACACACACACACACACACACACACACACACACACACACACATCCAGTAATGTATGTTTGGTCTTGTAAAGTCTATTTTCTTTTCTTTATTTACCTTTTAATTGGATTTGTACAAGTGGAGCTAATACCATTAGACGGCCCAATACGTGGGTATCGACCCAAGGAACCGTCACGCCAGAAGGAAATGTTTGGATCGGGCGGTGCACCTGATCTGGCGCAGCGCTCAGGTCCTGGACCTGGTGAGACGAAGGAGGAGCCCGGCCAGGAGACAACCCACAGAGCCTAGTCCCTCCACGTGCCCAGAGCCTCCCCCGAGTCCCGGCAGAGTACTTCCGGAGAAGCGGACTGCCCTGTCTTGCCCTATAGCAGTGGTTTTCAACCTTTTTCATGCCAAGGACCCCTAAATTGATATACATTTGGCCGCGGACCCCCATTAGAAAATGTTTTGTGCCAGGGACCCCCCAGAAGCAAAGATACCAGTTAATTTTCGCTTAAAAAAAAAAAAGAAATTCAAAGACATGCACACTTTTTCAAGGTTTTTCAAAAATAGCAGATCTACAAGCTCATAGCGCGGCACTCGGTGCCGCGCTATGAGCTTGTATATCTGCTATTTTTGAATAGCCAAAGCTAAGTGGCTAAAAATTATTGTGACGCTATTAACTTAATTTTGCTGGGGACCCCCTGGTACTCCCTCAAGGACCACTGGTGGTCCCCGGACCACTGGTTGAAAACCACTGCCCTAATAGGACTGACCGTGGGTAGCTACTGGGACGTAAGTCGGGGCTTGATCAACCCTGGCTGGGTCACCTGGGCGAGGGTGTATGTATGTTGTATGTTGCGAGACCCGAAACACCCGATGACCCCAGGCTACAACACTGATGATACGTCCCAGTTGCATCCATGTGATGTTTTTCTTTATTAGTAGAGAACATGTATAAGGGTTCCCACATTTAACATGTAACGTGTGTATGAGGGTTCCCGCACATGTATGTAACATTTAACGTTGTGTGTATATGTATGTATGTATATATATATATATATGTATGTATATATGTACATACCTCTGTCCATCCACCGTGCACAGGGACACAGCCCACAGGTCGGGGCTGAATTTGGCGAGTTGAGGAATGTAGTCTGCAACCTGGAGACACACAGGTCAGAGGTCAGCTCAGAGGTCAAACGTTTCTGTCAACAATCTTTTTTCATTTCAAGGACCCCCAGCCACTAGAGGGCACCGTTTACTGTGTACCCCCTTCCACCCTCTCAGCCGTTGTATAACCCAGGTTAACTGAAACCTCACGTTGCTTTTCTGAAACGTTACAAATAGGGCAACATTAAAATCATAGACAATGAAAACAGTCGTCTATAATAATTCACTACAAGAACAACTTCTACAAGAAAGCACGTCCTGGCTTCCAGCGGCAGGCAGCACAAACCAGGAAGGGCTTTCCAGTCAGAGTCTACCAGAAGACTATACCAGTCCAGAGTCTACCAGCCAGTGGCGTGCACAGACATTTTGAGGGGCAGGTGCTCAAGTAAATTATACTTTTTTTTGTTTACTTGGTCTGCTCTTTTTTCCCTCTACACCTATACCTCTTTGCAAAAATAGCAGATCTACAAGCCCACAACGCCTCGCAGCGCGAGGCGTTGTGGGCTTGTAGATCTGCTATTTTTGGCTAAAGTTCTCCTCAGAAAAGGGATGCTAGGGTTCGAGTGGTTTATGGTAAAAAGAAAAAGCATAATCACATAAAGATTTGGCGGACCCCCTGTAGTAACTCTGAGGACCCCCTAGGGGTCCCGGACCCCCTGTTGAAGACCCCTGCTGTAAACTGAAAAAAACAACAACTTTTTTGTATGTGCCCTTTTTTCAAAAGGGCACTTCTGGTCAAGAGGGCAAAGGGCAGGTTCTCTAGCACCACCTAGAGTCTATCTGTGCACGTCCCTGCTACCAGAAGACTGTACCAGTCCAGAGTCTACAAGAATACTGTGCCTCTTCCACACAGAGAGAAACTAAACTAAACTGTTAAGCTCAATCTCATTGTAACTAAGATATAGTTACAATGAAAAACAATAACAATCACAATATGAATGTCTATTGATAGACATTCATATTGTTTTAGTGACTACGTATGTGCTTCCCGTCTAAACTGCTAGCCTAGCCGCTTAGCCTAAAGTTGAACCTTAGCTTCGAGGTTCAACATTATCGCCAGGGGTGCACATAACTGGTGCGCAGGTGCGCATGCGCACCCAAAACAAAAAATGCGCACCACATCAGACGACGCGAGGCGCTTTTGCGCACCAACAGCTGGGACAGGAATTTCCAAGCTTTTATTTTTTAGCAAAACTAAAAAATAAAAGCTTGGAGATCGAGGCTAGGAATTTACTTCCTGAAGCCACACTCACACAATCACTCTAAAGCACCCGTCGGCCCCATGTACAGCCATTAGGCACAGGGGTAGAGGACGCATGCTGCACGTGATTGTATGACTCGCGTCGCCTCGCATCGCCTCGCATTGCCTCGCTGCGTGCACGCAGCCAGCAGCGGCTGTTAAGAGGCACTCGTCACCGAGATGAACGCACCATAATGGTGCAAAATATGCCGTGAACGTCCCGATCTGGCGGATAAAATCAGCGCAGCAGCACAGGGCACCAACCTTGGGGGCTTTACCTAACAGCGTGAGAAAAATCGGAAGAGAAGCAGAGCGTCCTTTCCCCCCCCCCCCCCCCCCCCCGTTGACAAAACTGTCCGGTGGGCACCGTGCTGAACCCCCCCCCCCCCCCCCCCCCCCCGTTGACAAAACGGGACGGGACCAAGTCGGGACCAAGTCACATCTCCTGGTGCTCTTCTGAGTACCAGACCTAAAAAGTTATGTGCACCCCTGATTATCGCCAACAATACCAATTACTAGTAAAAGGCAGGTGAAATTCACTGTGCGCTAAAAACCGACACACCAGCTACAGTCTGAAGAATACCACGTTAAGACTCAGTGTCTGATGTGATCTGTGTTCAAAACTAAGCTGCTTAAATAAATTAACACAGCTGTGATTGATATAAACTGATCCAAGGTGTCGAGTATAGTGTGTTTTATCACGGAAACCAGCCAATCAAGGATTAGGACTATCCGTTTTAGAACAAGCATTAGGACCAAGGACCGTCAGATTACGTTAAAAAAATATTCCAAAATTTTCAGCATTTTTCACGATTTAAAGAAAATGACAAATCTGCAAAGGTACCTGTCCCCCAGACATCAATATGATAATATGCTAATGTTATGCTAATGATATGCTATTGTAACACTGCTTGTTGGCAATAACTAGAACATACATATAGAACACCAGACAGTTTCTTGGCGCTGTCATACAGCTCATCAATATGATAATGATATGATAATGATATGATAATGATATGCTAATGAGAACATACCTGTCCACCAGACAGTTTCTTGGCGCTGTCATACAGCTCATCAATATGAGACGCAAACGACTGGAAGTCTGGAATGACAAACTTCTTTCGAAACGCCTGAGTGAGCAGAACAATGTTGCTCTGTACACACCTGTAACACACGCACACGCACGCACACGCACACACACACACACACACACACACACACACACACACACACACACACACACACACACACACACACACATTAAACACCTGCAAAAAAAACTAACACACAGCGACCACCCAGTGTTTCCTTATTAATCGAGTTGAAAACATTGTCAATGTCTCTTATGGTAGGCTGCTACAGCATGGAGTAGGCTACAGCTCACATCTAGCAGACTGTTAGAACAGTATTCTTATGGTAGGCTGCTACAGCATGGAGTAGGCTACAGCTGACATCTAGCACAGTGGTTTTCAACCTTTCTCATGCCAGGGACCCCTACATTGATATACATTTGGCCGCGGACCACCATCTGAAAATGTTTTGTGCCAGGGACCCCCAGAAGCAAAGATTTGAGTTCAAAATGTTCTATTTGAAAAATTTATATATTCAAAGATTTGCACACATTTTAAAGATTTTTCAAAAAATAGCAGATCTACAAGCTCATAGATCTGCTATTTTTGAATAGCAAAACTAAGTGGTTAAAATTATTCTGAGGCTATATTAACTAATTTAGCTGGGGACCCCCTGGTAGCCCCCCCAAGGACCACTGGTGGTCCCCGGACCACTGGTTGAAAACCACTGATCTAGCAGACTCACGCACACACACACTGCCACGCACGCACGCACGCACGCACGCACACACACACACACACACACACACACACACACACACACACACACACACACACACACACACACACACACACACACACACACACACACACACACACACACACACACACACACACACACACACACACACACACACACACACACACACACACACACGCGCGCGTGGACTAGTATGAGCTAGTAATAATAATAATTATAACTTACTTCTTATACAGTTTATTCAACATGTTATAGTGATAATAATTATTCATAATGTAATGATAACTTACTTCTTAAACAGATGTTTATCCAACATAACTCCGTCTGTGGTGTTCTTCAACGTGACCTTCAGAGTGTCCATGGTCTCCTTCAGCCTGGGGTCTCCAGTCCTCAGGCCTGTAGTTTTAAGAGCCTGAAATATGATATAAAATACAATATCATGTAAAACATATAATAATACAGTCCTCAGGCCTGTAGTTTTAAGAGCCTGAAATATGATATAAAATACAATATCATGTAAAACATATAATAATACAGTCCTCAGGCCAGTTGTTTTAAGAGCCTGAAATATGATATACAATACAATATAATGTAATGTAAAACATAATAATTACAGTCCTCAGGCCTGTAGTTTTAACTGAATGACTGCCAGAATTATTTCAGATTTTTTGCTGTTTTCTGTCAGAGATTTTTCATTGAAATTAAAAAAGTACTCAGGAGCCGAGATACAGAATGTTTAAGTTTTGAGTTAACAAGGAAGTGGATGGGAGTCTAGATCTTCGAAAAATCATATCTCCTTGGTCTTTGGGTCAAATTGAAAAAAAAAGCCAAGTGCGCTATTTAATAGATCGCATTTATGCGTGATTGGCAGGTATTGAGTTAAAGGTATAGTTCAACCAAAAAAAAAAAACGTATTTTCTATGGATTACACACCCCACGGAGACTTGAATTCATGGAGATTTTTTTTGTTTTTGTCACATTCCTAAGGCAATAATTTGATGACAGGCGGTAAGATGCTAATGTCTCCGGTAGGAGACTCAAAGTAAAGATGCTAATGTCTCCGGTAGGAGACTCAAAGTCGACACTTTGTGTCTTCTATCGGAGCCGCCGCCGCTCATCAAATTATTTGCTTAGGAAAGCGACAAAAGCTAAAAAAAAGTCCTTTTGGGGGTTAACTATCCCTTAAGAGCCTGGAATATTATATAACATATTATATATCTCTGTTGTCGGGCAGAAACCAGCTGACCAAAATATTGACTTTTCAGGAAATAAAAAAGAATATGTTTTTATAACAACACAACACAAAATCTGGCACACGCCAGTTCTGTGAGAGAAACAAGCAACCAGTGTCATGTCCTTCTGCACTAGCGGTAGCTCATGCGCGACATTCAGCGCATGTTTGAGTATCATGAGACTCCACGATGAGTACTAGGAGAAAAAAAACAGACTTTGCATCTGTTAACACATTGACTGCCATCGGCTAATCTCAGAACGTCCATCGTAGTGCCAAGCAATTTCTTACCTTTTTTGTTTTTTTGATTCCGTCATAGGCCCCGCTAAATCCGTTTAAAATCCGCGTTCATTTGGTTCGACACAAACACGGGACCCGACCGAACAAAACGCTGACAACCGTGCGGCGATCCGACACTGCATTCTGGAGAACGAGAGGAAAACGCTAAAATGGTGGATGCGGTGAGAAAAACAACAAGCCAGAGATAATGGCGTCCAAAGTTGACCGCTAGACAGGAAACGGAGGCGGGAGAAAAACCGGAAACAGTATTATTTCGTTTCCGGTCCGCCCACTTCGAGACCGGAAGTGCAAAAAAAATCCGGAATCTGCACCTGCACGATTTAACATGGGAAAACTACGGGACTACGGGCTACGGGAACGGCAGTTAACGGTTGGATTTAACGGCCCGTAGGACTACGGGCCTGGCAGTGGATGTGTTAAAGGGATATTTCACTTTCAAAAAAACTTTGGGTCATTTTATGGTCTACTCATGCTTTTGTGAGCCCCCCGGACCATTTTCAGTTGCTTGATTCAGTAATTAGATATTTGATATTCATTTTATCAGACACGCCCCCTTCCTATACAAACCCATTATAACTTCAAACTCCATTTTAACCATGATAGATTCATCAAAAACACCCGTCCTTGGTTCTGGTGACTCACCCTGCCCTCCTAATACGCGAGGGGGCCGTGATTTTTTTAAATACTTTTTTCATTGATTTTATATATATTTTGTATTTTTTTGTGTGTGTGTGTGTGTGTGTGTGTGTGTGTGTGTGTGTGTGTGTGTGTGTGTGTGTGTGTGTGTGTGTGTGTGTGTGTGTGTGTGTGTGTCTTACAGTAATGAACTTGTGAGCAGGGATCTTCTCCTGTCCTTCAGCGATGGTGTAGAACAACAAGTCCTCCAGACTGGGCAGGATGCCTGCATGTCTTCTCCTACACACACACACACACACACACACACACACACACACACACACACACACACACACACACACACACACACACACACACACACACACACACACACACGTAAGATGACAATACAAACTAATGCACTTACAATATTAACTTACAACATTTCCTCAGCTTTGCAGTGAATTCACTTTTACTGTTGTTTTTAGTTTTGAAATAAAGGCCCAAAATAATCACTTCACAATAAAACACTGTTGGAAATTATTCACACGCTAAGTAAGAGACATGATATGTATGACCATTCTGGCTTTACATATATGTACAGTAGTTACATACATGAATACATGTTGTTTTATTATATCATTATATATATATATATATATATATATATATATATATATATATATATATATATATATATATAGACAGTGGCGTGCACAGACATTTTGAGGGGCAGGTGCTCAAGTAAATTATACTTTTTTTGGTGTATTTGGTCTTTTTTCCCTCTACACCTATAAGTCTTTGCCAAAAATAGCAGATCTACAAGCCCACAACGCCTCGCAGCACGAGGCGTTGTGGGCTTGTAGATCTGCTATTTTTGGCTAAAGCTCTCCTCAGAAAAGGGATGCTAGGTTTCGAGTGGTTTTGGTAAAAAGAAAAACCATATCACATAAAGAATTGGCGGACCCCCTGTAGTAACTCTGAGGACCCCCTAGGGGCCCCGGACCCCCTGTTGAAGACTCCTGCTGTAAACTGAAAAAGAAAAAGGGCACTTCTGGTCAAGAGGGCAAAGGGCAGGTGCTCTAGCACCACCTAGAGTCTATCTGTGCACGTCCCTGGATATAGATATAGTACAGTAGATTATATCTATATCACTACTATATCACATAAGACTATATAAGACTAAATAGTACATGTATGCAAATGTGTACATGTATGTAAATAAACATGCGCATGACATATGAGATGCAAGGAGAACATGCAAGATAACATAATAACTCTAGAGTTATAGTTTCTATGATATGAAATGAGTCATATTTATACTTACACACACAACATAAAGCAGGCAGAACCAGAACCACAGACAGACAGACAGACAGACAGACAGACAGACAGACAGAAGGAAAGACAGACAGACAGACATAAAGAAACATGCAGAGATAAAAAACAAAAACAAATGCATTAACAATCAGGCATGATGGAGACAACACTGACATGCAGTTATTATTACATTAAAGGGGCTACACCATGAATTTTAACTTTTTCTTCATTTTTGTGTGTTTTTGGTCTCCCCCACCTCTCTTCTGTTCCAACAAATACCCGACTTCGAGCATACAGGCTTTCATAGGCTATCTGTGTTTTTTATGTAAATTGGTCTGAAAACAGTCCGTCAGATTTGTTCCCCCTGCCTACGTCACGTCTGGGAACAATTCCTCCCGTTTTTCAGTTCTAACCAAAAATTAAAAAGAAAAAAAAAGTTTTTATTTTTATTTTATTTTTTTTAAATGTTGTCTTATTTTTTTTTATATCGATCATTGCACCTACTCCTACGGGCTCAGCGGGGAGCTTGTATATCTGCTATTTTTGAATAGCCAAAGAAATCTAAAGTGACACATATGCGTTCCAGGTCTTAAAGGACCCCCATCTGAAAAGGTTTTGTGCCAGGGACCCCCACTACCCCAAGGGACCCCCCCACTACCCCCCTAGAAGAGAAGATTTGTGCCAGATTTTTCAAAGGCTTTCAGCGATAGCAGGTCAAAAGGTCACTCATAACATTATTGTGGCTGCTCTCCTTCACTGCTTGGCTGAGACAGATAATACAGGTCATGTGATTCAGCTGATAATGATGACATCATCACCTCATCGCGGGCCGTACAAAGTCAAAGTCACAAGAGATCTATGAATCCTGAAAGTGACGGTGATCTCGGCGTACGCCCGTTTTTTTGTCTGTGCATGTTTGATAAATGAGGGCCATTGTGTGTGTGTGTGTGTGTGTGTGTGTGTGTGTGTGTGTGTGTGTGTGTGTGTGTGTGTGTGTGTGTGTGTGTGTTGCCAGATTTTGTGAGAGAAATAAGGTCTATGAAAACTAGCCCAAAAGAAATGACTATTACTATTACTATCAATTCACATGAGTAGGCCCACTTTAAACCTATATGTAATGCAGCGGCTATTTGAAAATAGCTCACAACGCGTCACGTTGTGAGCTTGTAGATTGGCTATTTCAAAAAGAATCTTGAAATAAAATGTGGAATATTTGGAAGTTTTTGAAACATTCTAACAA
>NC_139954.1:45933146-46275646 GCF_963454915.1 Gymnoscopelus microlampas | reverse complement strand
CCCATCTATAGAACAAACATGGGAACATTCTACTACTCTGACATCAAAGTGTGGAACGCCCTGACAGCATGACAGCATGACATCACACGCCCTGACACGTCCTGACAGAAAGACCCCGCCCCCATTGTTTTGTGTACATGAACTAAAATAAAATACATTAAAATGAGTGAGTACAATGCATGAGTTACTGTTGATGTATAGACCTATAGGTGTCCACACACACACACACACACACACACACACACACACACACACACACACACACACACACACACACACACACACACACACACACACACACACACACACACACACACACACACACACACACACACACACACACACACACACACACACAGACAGACAGACAGACACACACACACACACAGTCTTTGAAAGTAAAAGCGTGTAAACAGCTGCCAGTGTGTAAAACCACTGGTATAGACCAGGGGTTCTCAACCTTTTCAGGCCGCGACCCCCAAAATAATGATATTATTTCCCGCGACCGCGCGCTGTCCCGTTCGCGCTCGCGAAGGTTATTTAATTATAATAGGTTATTTGATAATTGTTTATTATCAAAACATTTTTGCAAAAAGTGGGTAAATTGAGTAAATTAACTGATAAAACATGAATTAATGTTTTATCAGTTAATAAAACATTAATTCACACACACACACACACACACACACACACACACACACACACACACACACACACACACACACACACACACACACACACACACACACACACACACACACACACACACACACACGTGGTGTTTATTACGCTTATAACATCAGTGTAGTAATCGTTGTGTGTATGGTGTGTAGTATTGTATCGTTATGTGTATGGTGTGTAGTAGTGTATCGTTGTGTGTATGGTGTGTAGTATTGTATCGTTGTGCAGTATAGTATTATTGTGTTTATAAACACATTCGTATCATATTTTTGGCATCATGCCAAGGCTCAAGGATTACAAGACGTCAAGGATTACTAAACCTATTAAATGTAGTTTAAACACTCACTGTAGCCTAGCAACCATAAACTACATATACAATCATAATGTTCATCATGAATGAAACACTGTTGTTCTCATTGACTGTAACGTGCGCTCTGAACTGTAGTCAGAAGAAAGACAACCATTTCACTTCTCACTGAAACAAAGACACTGTTATGACTTTCAAAGACTTGTCTCTGCGGTGTTTCACGTGTCAGACCGCCATCTTTATATAATATTACATACATCTTTATTAATTAATTTATTATTTATTCATTTATTAATGTATCTTTTATAGCAGGATGTCATATTATATTACTATATTAACTACAGTTTATAAAGTCTAATAGACAGTATAATGATTTATAATAATATACATTACATTACAGTCATTTAACAGACGCTTTTATCCAAAGCAACTTACAATAAGTGCATTCAGCATAGGTAGGCAAGAAAACTACTAATCACCAGAAGTCTTAAGTGCATCCTCTTCTAAAACAAGCAACTAAGAGTATACCTAGTGTTAGGTTATATTATTATATTAACTACAGTTTCTAAAGTCTAATAGACAGAATAACATGAAGCTGACACAGCGGCTCATGCAGAGACAGTCCTGAAACATGACCGTCATACCATGACAGTCATGGCGCTGCTTGTTCCTGCTTTTTGAATATTTTACATTTACAACCTGTACATCTACATTAACGTTCAGATTTCAAATATAAAGTGCTGACCTCACGGTCATGGATGTTACAAGTTAAAGCGCCTTGGTCTAAATACCCGTATCTCCCGTAATGTTCAGTAAAAAGCATTTTAATCCAATTGGTGGCCATCTTCTTCGAATTTTCTCCATATGCTTTCGACCACGCGCCCCTATCCGTTGGGAGATGTACTGCACGTTGATACTAATACAAAAATAATAAAATAAATGAAAATGGCCGCCGATCGGATTAATAAGCTTTGTATTGAACAATACGGAAGATACGGGCACATAGACCCCGGCGCTTTAACTTGTAACATCCGTGGCCGTGAGGTCAGCACTTTATATTAGAAATGTGAACGTTTATGTAGATGTACGGGTTGTAAATGTAAAACATTTTAAAAAAACAGGAACAAGTGGCGCCATGACGCTTCCTCATGTGAACCATGGCTAACAGAGATACCAGCCTTAGCAGGACGTCATATTATATTATATTATTATTATTATCGTATTATCTTCACTACAGACGGTCTAGTGAATAACATGGAGCTGACAGCCTGACACAGCGGTAGATAGATCTGTAGATCTATAGATCTATAGATCTACAGAGACAGAGCAGCAGGATGTCTGCGGTGACTCAGAGGTGACAGTATCACGATAAGCCGATTAATCATGTATCTGATCACAACTATAATAATGATAATAATAATAATAACAATAATATTAATAATAAATAGTAATTACTTTTCGCTGCTGGTATCGGGGGCGGGGCTGGTCGTCGGGGCAACAGAGTCACTTTTAGTGCAATAATAATAATAATGATGATGATGAGGAGGAGAGCCGGGGGTCCAACGTGGGGCCCGCGGACCCCCCAGCAGCCTCCTACCAACAGACCCACATGGCGTGGTGTTGATGCTGTGAGATCTGTTGTGGTTAGATGTGTAGATCCAGGCTCTCCTCAGCACTGAGGTCTGTGGCCTCAGACAGAAGAACATCTCAACGTGGAGCCAGACGTCCTGAAGGAGAAAAGAGCTTTAGATCCACCAGATGAATGGAAGGGTTAAAGTGGTTATAGTGGTTAAAGTAGTTAAAGTAAGTAAAGTAATTAAAGTAATTAAAGTAGTTCAAGTAGTGAATGTCGTTCACATTGAGCAGAAACAGAACAAACCCGTCTGACGGAGCTACAAATACTCAGCCTCAGAGTCCCCGCCCACCGGACGCCTCTATTGGTCACCACCGCCACTAGGCCCCGCCCACTAGACACCACAATTGGTCGCATGCCCGAAGCCCCCCCCCCTACCCCCAGAACAACGCAGATCTACAAGCTCACTGCGCGCCACCTCCACGCCGCGCGGTGAGCTTGTAGATCTGCGTTGTTCTCGTGCGCAAGACACCGCGGCGCGGTGGAGCATAAGTACAAGTTCAGGCTTTTTTTGGACGTGGAAACACGACGCCCAGTGACGTCATGCCCACGTTCTATTGGACGGCACGTGTGTCCGTCAAATGACGTCACGTGTGTACGTCAAATGACGCACGACTTCCATAAATAGAAGGAGAAAAAGAATGAGCGGACAAAACGTGAATATATATATATATATATATATATATATATATATATATATATATATATATATATATATATATATATATATATATATATATATATATATATATACACATTTTTGTATTATTATTATATGAAATAAATTATATTGTGTAATGTATAAAACAATGTATAAGTCACTAACTTTGATGAGACAGTGTTGTGTTGTTTTAAAAACGTGAATTTACTGAAAAGCTAATATTTTGGGACATAGCTGTTTTTTGTCCGACAACAGAGATATTCATTAATATTATATTATTATAGATTACTTATATTATAGTGTCCGACAGCGGGGATATTTATTATTATAATATTATTATAGATAGAGTACTTGAGGACTTCTTAGGGTTTTTCATCGTTTTTAGTTGACCGTATTGTGAACTGTACTTCCATGTGCTTTTTCTCTCTGCAAACTTCTAAATAAAGTATTCAATCAATCAATCAATCAATCAATATATTATAATGTAAACAGCAGAGATAATATTCATTAATATTATATTATTATATATATTATAGTGTACGACAACAGAGATTATATTATTAATACATACATACATACATACATACATACATACATATATACATATATATATATATATATATGTGTGGTTCATCATTACCTCCACACTCTGATCTCTGAGATGCATTGTGACGCAAAAGCATTCAAAATTGGATAATAGCGCCCTCTGGTGGTTCATCTACCAACTCTATGTCATTTAGTAAAGTGGTTTTATTTATTTATTAGCGTTATTTTACCTAATAAACGATTCGTGATTATTTATCGTAACTGTTGGACTCATTAAAATAAAGAACATTTTTACAACAAATGAAGGACGTTTTACATCATTAGAGGAGCTAGCTAGCCTAGCAGGCTAACTGCTAGCCTAGCATGCTAACATAATACCGGATGTAAACAGTGGTCACATGATGTCAAAGGCGAAAGCTCTTCTGTCCACTTCCGGTAAAGGGTTCTCAAAATAAAACCAATCGTTGCGTGTCAAGGTACGCGTCAACAGTTCTGACGTCATATAAGCTTTTCCTTTTTATTTTCAAAATAAAAGCGAGGTTTTGTATAGAGAACTGAGCATGCGCAGTTTGCGTTAGCTATAGCTATTGTTAGCTTTGTTTATTATCTTCATGCTATTATGACGTGTTACGTGTTTTATTGTTGTTCTAAAGGATAGAAGGTTATTCAACACAACTGTCGATTACAATAATGAAAGTTTTACAACAAATACAGGCTTGTTTTTACATCATATGGGAAGTTAGCTATAGCTAGCTGGCTAGCTGATGTCAACACAGTCAGGTCGCAGGATTTAACAGGGATTTCCGGTGTGTTACACTGAAATTGATGATCTATGTAATTCTGTGACTGGATACTGCGGCTGCGCTGTCGTCGAAAATAGCCGATCTACAAGCTCTACAGATCGGCTATTGTCGGCGCACGTCGTCATTCTGGTTCTATTTACTGTTCAGGGCGCACATCCGGTCTACAGCCACGTTATAACATTATAATATAATGTTATAATGTAAGGGGTCTGTGGTGATGTAATAATAATATTAATACTAATGTAAGGAGTCGGTGGTGCTGTGAGAGGAGTTTATACATAATAATAATAATAATAATAATAATAATAATAATAATAATGAAACCAAGTTTGAGTCATTTAAATCTGTCAACCACTTAATTTAGTGGAACAATTTAGAGTAAATTAAAATTGCACTGCAAAAGTTAGGACCAATATACTTCAAATAAATAATTATAAGATGATAGCATTGCTCCAATTTATACACGTCAGTTGTATTCATCTATTTATATGCAGGAAATAATGAACTGATTTCTTTACCTCAGGTACTTTGTAAATATGTAGATAACTTGTTTGGCCTTCTGTTGTTCTCTTGTTTGATCTCCTTCCCACTTGCCCCCCACCCCTCTTCTTCTGTTTTTGGCCTAAGTTGTTTTTGTGACTTAGGCCAAAAGAATTGGCAAAGGATTTAGGCTTAGGCCAAAATCATTTGGCCTAAGTCAGATTTAATCCTATTTAAACCTATTCATGTTACATAACTGACAGACAGTGTTATTTTTAAATTAATAGTCATAATTTGTTATAAACGTTTTGGGTGAAATGATTAAGAAATATATTTGTTTTGGATCAGTTTTTTATTTTTCCTGAAAAACGTTACAAAATGACTTAGGCCATTAGTTTAGCAAGGTGACGCTATGCTTTTAAACCCCTACTTAACCTAACCTCTAACAAATCAAAATTACATTAATTCCCTAATCTAATCTAACTTCCCTAATCTAAACTAAAGCAAAAAGGTGGTACTGGTGGTCAAACAAATTCCAACAGAATTATGGTTAAGCTTTACTCCTTTAGAATGACTATCTCAACACTACTTCAGCAGGTTCAATTCAAACAGGGTGCAACTTGAACACGGTGCAACACAGAGAGCATCAAATACTTAAGGGATAATGCATGGGTAGGTGGTCATTATTGAAATTGAAGCAATGCTGAATGCATAAGAACTGAGGCCTGTGGGCCGTAATCTCTCTCATAACCTTACCATAACTGTCTCACTAAACAAGTGTGAGATTCACAATACAATGAATAACGGCCTCTTGATGACCACAGCGATAGTTTAAATATATACACACACATATACTATATAATATATACACACACACACACACACACACACATGTGTATGTGTATGTGTATGTGTGTGTGTGTATATATATATATATATATATATATATATATATATATATATATATATATATACATATATATATATACACACACATGTGTATGTGTATGTGTATGTGTATGTGTGTGTATATATATATATATATATATATATATATATATATATATATATATATATATATATATATATATATATATATATATATATATATATATATATATATATATATAAATAATGCATACATAATGCAATTATCAGTACATGGAAGCAGTTTTGACAATACTTCTTTAAAAAAAAAGACAGTGAATCGCAAAAGCCACTATCAGACTTACTATAAAACATTCTTAATTGCCAGGTAACACATTTATGACACATGGAACCAACTTTTGTTAAAACGTGTATAAGAAAAACAGGTCATGGTAATAATGTGTCTTTATTTTTTTTTCCAGTGTTCACAGATGAAGATATACTAGAACCGAGAACACTGGCACCTAAAGCAGTTATCCTCACAGCTGTGGGCAACAGTGACAGTGACTCAGCATCTGAAACAGAGGACTGTGACACAAACTGCCAGAGCCCCTAGTAGGTCTGTATGATGCAGATCTGAGGGGCCTTGGCCTAAATGAAATACAGGAGAGGAGTGAATTAGCATTCAACAAACTGAAACAAAGGTTAACGCAAGTGCAGTGTGTAAAAAAGTTACAACCAAAGAACAGGCCCAATCGAAGCCCTGGCACACACACACACACACACACACACACACACACACACACACACACACACACACACACACACACACACACACACACACACACACACACACACACACACACACACACACACACACACACACACACACACACACACACACACACACACACACACACACAGGATTGGAAGGATAACTAGCACAACCTTTCATCGCACATACACAGTGAAATCTGAGTCTGCTAAAAGTAAACTAAACTTTGGGGAAGCAAAAAAGCAAAGTTTGTTGTTTACCCAGGGTTTCGGACTAAGCACGAAGCTTGTTTCCAGCCGGACCCTGCATGGAAGCCTTGCTCAAGGGCTATTCAGCGGTGATTCATGATTGATGAATTGGGGAATCGAACTAGGGACCTTCCGGTATCAAGGCCGCCCCTCTAACCACTAGGCCACCGCTGCCACAATGAAGAGACAATGAGGACACAGCCAGAAGACAATACAAACAATTGATGCAAAAAAAAACTATGTGGTCCATTAGTACAGCCAAAGACCACATCTCGGGGCCTCGCCGGATGGCGTGACGAGCTGTTCGTGTTGTGGGAGAGGAACACTTGAGATTAAGTGCCCATACAAATACCGTGATGGACTCACAGGGATTGGGGAGGACGCACAGTTCTGCCTAGACAAATCACTTAAACTTAACCCATTAAGACCTGGAACTGTGCCATTTTTAGATTTGAGCTAAAAAGCATTATTTTACACTTTGGTCTAATCAAAAATAGCAGATATACAAGCTCATAGTGCGGCACCGAGTGCCGCGCTACGAGCTTGTAGATCTGCTATTTTTGAAAAATCATGAAAATGTGAGCAAATCTTCGAATACATATGTTTTTAAAGCGAACATTTTTAACTCAAATCTTTGCTTCTGGGGGGGTCCCTGGGACAAACTATTTTGATTGGGGTCCGTGGCCAAATAAATATAATTTTGGGGGGTCCTTGACATGAAAAAGATTGAGCACCACTGATATAGAAACATAAGTTTTTCAGAAAACTGTTGGGATTTAGGAGACATGTAGAATCGGCTTCAGGTCTCGATGTGTTAAGAAAAGTCATCAAAAACGCACAAAATTCACCTAAACACAGGAAATTACTAATCTACTAAGTTTTGGGGAGAAGGCCCCCCACACCCCCCGCTTGCGGAGTCGTCGTCCCCCCCCCCTGGAGGCGTGGCCCCACAAAATCTCTTGGATTCTGATAGTCCAATGTTGGCAGCCCTGGTTAGACCTGTGAGTAACAGAACACTTGCCGCTTTGCTTTTGATTGAGCGGTAGGAAAACTCAGTGTTTCTCAGGTTTTCTTTTAGTTGCTCAATTTCAGCTTTCAGTTCGTTGATGTCTGAGCGTAGGTTGACACACTCGAAGGAAAGCTGGCTGTAGTTGAGTTGGAGATCATCATAGACAGCCTTTGGGACCGTCGCTTCTGAAAGAGAAGAGCGGTATTACAGGGGTTAACCACTTACAGTACTCCTATTTTATACTTCAGCTCTTCAAAAATACAAGCTACAAAGCTGACGGTGCATAGCATGAGCTTGTAGGTCTGCTATTTAAAAAAAGAAAATCTTGAAAAATAGTGCACATTTTGAGGGGGGGGGTCTGATAAAAAAAAAGTACACTACAAAGCTAAAGATCAAGTTTACAAAGTAAACTACACGTTAACATGAATCCAATATAAATAGAAAAGATCATGTGTAAACAATCAAACAACAACCATGACAGTAGTGCTATTAGGTCAGTATCATGGTCAGTATCATGTCAGTATCATGGTCAGTATCATGGTCAGTATCATGGTCAGTATCATGTCAGTAACATGGTCAGTATCATGTCAGTATCATGTCAGTAACATGGTCAGTATCATGTCAGTAACATGGTCAGTATCATGTCAGTAACATGGTCAGTATCATGTCAGTATCATGGTCAGTATCATGGTCAGTATCATGGTCAGTATCATGGTCAGTATCATGTCAGTATCATGGTCAGTATCATGGTCAGTATCATGTCAGTAACATGGTCAGTATCATGGTCAGTATCATGTCAGTATCATGTCAGTATCATGGTCAGTATCATGTCAGTAACATGGTCAGTATCATGGTCAGTATCATGTCAGTATCATGTCAGTATCATGTCAGTATCATGGTCAGTATCATGTCAGTAACATGGTCAGTATCATGGTCAGTATCATGTCAGTATCATGGTCAGTATCATGTCAGTAACATGGTCAGTATCATGGTCAGTATCATGTCAGTATCATGGTCAGTATCATGGTCAGTATCATGTCAGTATCATGGTCAGTATCATGGTCAGTATCATGTCAGTATCATGTCAGTATCATGGTCAGTATCATGGTCAGTATCATGTCAGTAACATGGTCAGTATCATGGTCAGTATCATGGTCAGTATCATGTCAGTATCATGTCAGTATCATGGTCAGTATCATGTCAGTAACATGGTCAGTATCATGTCAGTATCATGGTCAGTATCATGTCAGTATCATGTCAGTAACATGGTCAGTATCATGGTCAGTATCATGGTCAGTATCATGGTCAGTATCATGGTCAGTATCATGGTCAGTATCATGGTCAGTATCATGTCAGTAACATGGTCAGTATCATGTCAGTATCATGTCAGTATCATGGTCAGTATCATGTCAGTATCATGGTCAGTATCCTGTCACTATGAAGCTATCTATAAAAACATTGAATGTACAACACAATTGTATACAGTATGTAGTGGGGATCCCTGCTTCATCCGTCTCTGCTAAGAGGTCCTTGGCCTGAAAAACATTGAAGACCCCTGGACAAAGGTGTTTGAGGTTCTTACCAGTGCAAGGCTCAATTTCAGCTTTCAGTTCGTTGATGTCTGAGCGTAGGTTGACACACTCTGTAGAAAGCTGGCTGTAGTTGAGTTGGAGATCTTCATAAACAGCCTTTGGGACCGTCGCTTCTGAAAGAGAAGAGCGGTAATTACAGGGGTTAACCACTTACAGTACTCCTATTGTATACTTCAGCTCAGCTCTTCAAAAATACAAGCTGACGGTGCATAGCCTGAGCTTGTAGGTCAAAACATTCTACGAAACCTTGAAAAATAGTGCACATTTTGAGGGGGTGGAGGGGGGGTCTAATAAAAAAAATGGGCAGACCAAGTACACTACAAAGCTAAAGATCAAGTTTACAAAGTAAACTACACATTAACATGAATCCAATATTAATAGAAAAGATCATGTGTAAACAATCAAACAACAACCATGACAGTAGTGCTACTAGGTCAGTATCAGGTCAGTATCATAGACCAGTGGTTCTCAAACTTTTTCATGTCAAGGACCCCTAAATTGACACTCATTAGCCCGCGGAACCCCATTTCAGAAGATATGCCAGGGACCCCCACAAGAGAAGATTTTGTACGGCTCTAGCAGTGATTCTCAACCATTTTAATTTCAAGGACCCCCAGTTTGACATGCATTAGGGCTACGGACCCCCATTTAAATGGCATTTCTGTCACTTGTACCGCAATTTATATTGTAAAATCTATGTCAATTTAACTCTGAGAGTGTACAAATGGAACCAAATGGACCCGTTAGGGTCCATTTGGTTCCATTTGTACACTCTCAGAGTTAAAGACCCATAAGGGTCCATTTGGTGCCTAATCTATCATTTAGCTGGGGACCCTGGAACTCCCTCAAGGACCCCTGGGGGTCCCCGGACCCCACTTTGAGAACCAATGTCATAGACAGTATCATGGTCAGTATCATGTCACTATGAACTAGGGGTGTGCCGATATATCGTCCCACAATATATCGCGATACGTTTTCGTGACGATATGTATCGTTTTGGGGGGAAAAAATATAGTTTTGAAATATATATATATATATTTTTTTCTAATTTTTTTTTTTACAATCATTATAATCAGGCATGCAAACAGCCCCGAGGTGAAAAGGGTGACAACATGTTTTTTTTTTGGGGTCAGGTGTCACACTATTGCCCTATTTGGATTGAAAACGGCTATTGTAGCTGAAAAGCTACAAGTTCGCATGTCTGAATAATGCAAAAACAGAATTATTTGTTTGCATTTACTTTTTTCCTTCCCCATATATTTTCATAATAAAAAAGTGCGTATCGTATCGTATCGATATCGTATCGAAGTTGTGAGCCAAATATCGTATCGTATCGTTTGGTGAAATTAGTGTATCGGCACACCCCTACTATGAACCTATCTATAAAAATGTACAACACAATCTTTTACAGTATGTAGTGGGGATCCCTGCTTCATCGGTCTCTGATAAGGGGTCCTTGGCCTGAAAACTGAAAAACGTTGAAGACCCCTGGACAAAGGTTCTTACCAGTGCAAGGCTTCACTGTGGAATCCAATGCCACCTCATCTTCTATGGGCTGCTGTGGATCACCACCATCCGCCAGTGGTCTGTGATGAATAGATTCATCATCCCTTTTTATTTTCCTCTCAAATCTGTTGGGAAGAGAGCTAGCACTTATTTTTCTCATTTACACACATCCAACAATGACAAGAGAATAAAGAATGCTTTGCACATCTCTGCAAACTCACTCGCTGCTGGGCAAGAAGACTGGGCTACTAATCTCGTCTATTTACCCACAGCTGTGTATAACGTAATCCATTGAGGTAAGGGAAGAGCAAGAAAATCAACCTCAAATAATGGTAAATGATCATGCAAATTGTAATAGACATAGGGTATTTTATACAAGTTGACTACACCACTGACCACATAACTTAATCCAGTTTAATCATTTACAACAGTGGTTCTCAACCAGTGGTCCGGGGACCACCAGTGGTCCTTAAGGGGGTTCCAGGTGGTTCCCAGCTAAATGATGGAGTTGGTAACCAAATGGACCCTAATAGATCTTTAACTCTTGAGTTAAAGACCCTTACTGGTCCATTTGGTTTACAAGAGTTACATTATTGTTAAACATCTGCATTACTTAATTAAAGAATTGTTATTTTGATCAACGTTTGCCTGTTATCTCTCCTATGATACCACTATCAATACAGCATGGAATTGTGGACAAAATCTTCAAAGTGTTGGGTCTGAGAGTCTAAATCTCATCTGTAGCTGCTGGCATTATCATTTATTGTTGTACTTGTTTGTAGTTTTCTTCATTTGTTAATGTTTAGTTATTATGCTGAAATTGTTGTACCGGAAGTGGCGTTTCTATGTAATTCCGGACATTTGGCCATATATGGTGTCCCAGTCAAATGGCTCCCTAGCAGCAGTGTGTGCCACACGCCCATGTGAACGTGTGTGTGTGTGTGTGTGTGTGTGTGTGTGTGTGTGTGTGTGTGTGTGTGTGTGTGTTTGTAAGCAGCGTGGCGCTGAAACCTTTTGAGTACCTTGGACTCATTCCCTTTACAAGCACTATGCAGCCAGAGAGGTAATTTAATATCCATTTCAATAGTATTTTCTTTTGTTATGCTACATGTTTATTGTTTATCTTCCTGAACGTCATTTACTTTTTATCAACAGTTTGACGTTGGTTTATATGGAGCCGCAAGAGTGCTTAAATAAACTACCAGTGAACAAACCCAACTGACTCATCTGTGAAGGGAGTGAGTGACATCATCTAACGGTGGTCCGTGGCACAAATGCCAAATAAATAATGGACCTTGATATGGAAAGGGTTGAAAACCACTGATTTACATAGGAGGTACACACAGTGGGACACGATTACAGACCAAAAATAATACAACAAACTAATCTAATGAGCAACTATTGGTCATGTTGCAATGTTTACCTCTCAAGTTTGCCTTTAGATTTGTTGCGGTCTTTCGTTGTGTGACGGAAGATCGAAGGCACGAAGTCTGGAGTCCCATAGACCATAGACGCTTCTCCTGTAAAAAAATAAAAATAAAAATCACACCCAAATCACACTGTGAAGTGTTGCAATCAGCTGCAGCTGTTGAGGCCGTGCTCAAACGGACGGACAGACGGATGGACCCACACACACGGTCAAAAAAAAATAAGCTTATATTTCAACAAAGAAGTGTTTAAATGCCGTCTGCCCCCCCCCCCCCCCCCCCCCCCCCTCGTTAACATTCTTTTTATTTCCGCCCATTGTGAATTTCCGACAGAATCGTCCACAGACTGCATTAAAACACGTATTTATTGAAGAATATGGATTATTACATTGCACTAGAACTCCGAACAAAGAGTTAACATTTGGGGCGTAGGGGTAAGCACCTTTTCTTTTTGCATTTGTACATGTTTGGAGCCCGTATGGGTTAGGACCTGAGAGTCCAGTTGGCCATGGAGAATATTCCCTACGACTCTCGTAGCTTGAAAAATGTCAGAATCATAAAATACATCTACGAGAGTCGTATTCTACGGCTAGGGGTCAGGGTACCGAGTTACGAACATATCTATAGTTAACAGTGGTGGAAAAAGTACTGTCTTTTTTACTAAAGTAAATATATTAATACTGCAATGTAGAAATACTCTGTTACAAGTAGAAGTCCTGAAATTCAAAATGTACTTGAGTAAAAGTACAAAATTATTGGTATCAAAACATACTTTAAGTACAAAAGTAGAAGTACTCATTATGCAGAATGTCCCATTCCACGTTTTCAAATGAATAAAATGTATACAAATCATTTGAAAATAGCCGATCTACATTACAAGCTCATTGAGAGCTTGTAGATCGGCTATTTTCAAATGGCCGAAATGTATATAGGACTGAAGTGCTTAATGAATGTTTTGTAATAATAATTAAAACATACAAAGTAACTAGTAGCTAAAGCTTTCAAATAATTGTAGTAAAGTACAAATACCTCAGAATTGTACTTAAGTACAGTACTTAAGTGAATGTACTTAGTTACTTTCCACCACTGCATATCTATAGTTAACTATGCATTTAAATGAAACCAGAATTCTGTTATGCTGCAAGCCCTGAAACATGACTGTCATACCATGACAGTCATGGTACCGAGTTCCCCTGGTTTATAGTGGTGTTCGATTTTTGTTACATTGCCAAGTCTCACATGTACATAAACGTTCAGATTTCAAATATAAAGTGCTTACCCCCGAGCCACGGATGTTACAAGGCGACCCGGACCGCGATAAGTACCCGTATCTCCCGTATTGTTCAATAAAAAGCATTTTAATCCCATCGCCAATCCCATTTTTTGTAATGTATCAGAGTGCAATACACCTCCCAACCTTTAGTGTCGCATGCTTGAAAGTATCGGAGAAAATGTGGAGAAAATGGCCGGCGATCGGATTAAAATGCTTTTTATTGAACAATACGGGAGATACGGGTATTTATCGCGGTCCGGGTCGCCTTTTAACATCCGTGGCTCGGGGGTAAGCACTTTATATTTGAAATCTGAACGTTTATGTACATGTGAGACTTGGCAATGTAAACAAATCGAACACCGCTATAAACCAGGGGGACTCGGCACCATGACGCGTCATGTGAACCATGGCTACTGTTATGCATGATGTCGCTTAGAATTGGTTCTCAAAGTGGGGTCCGGGGACCCCCAGGGGTACTTGAGGGGGTTCCCAGCTACATGATGGACAGGAACCAAATGGACCCTTATGGGTCTGTAACTCTGAGAGTGTACAAATGGAACCAGTCCATTTGTACACTCTCAGAGCTACATTAACATTGATTTTACAATATAAATTTGGGGTCCAAGAGATAGAAATGCCATTAAATGGGGGTCCGTAGCCCTAATGGATGTCAAACAGGGGGTCCTTGAAATTAAAATGGTTGAGAATCACTGCTATAGACCAATTATTTGTTTACTAACATTGAGCCTGGACGCACAGGTGATTGTTTCACGCAATCAATTCCCAACCTGTTTCGGGGTGCACTGGTTTCAGCACACCCCAACCCCCTCTTGTGTGTGTTGGCTAGTGAGACGCGTCCTAACGAGACCTGATATAATGGGTTTCGTTGCGCGCATACTGGCTGCACGCAGCCAGTATGACGTCGTCTGTTAAGGGGTCTATAGGGCTGTAGACATCTTCTCTTATGGGGGTCCCTGGCATATCTTTTCAAATGGGGGGTCCGCGGGCTAATAAATGTCAATCTGGGGGTCCTTGACATGAAAAAGTTTGAGAACCTCTGGCTTAGTTAATTAATGTACCCGATATGAAATGCGCGCTGCATAGACGCGCATTCTTTACGAGGTCCTCCTTCCATTCAGATCTTCGGATAGCTTCCAGCCAGAGTCGTCTGCGGTTAGCATTGAATGAAGTGTTTTTGGATGGTATCCGGTAGAAACGAAGACCTTTGTTATCACTCGCTCGGTTCTGGCACCCCACTGCACAACACGACATTATTATTATATATTCACAACAGTAATCTTCTTCCCAAAACCGAATCGGAATTTCAAAACGCATGCAGCCGAACTCGAGCCAAGCAAAGCACAGCAAGCTGTTTGTCTGAGCTGTGTTGTTCCGTGGCGTGAACCAACCAACCATAGCAAAGATTGTTCATTTAGCAAGATACACAGCTGTGTTCCGTCAGCAACGATAAGGTGGCAAAAACAATAAGACTTCCGGTGGACGATCTCTTCAGAATAAGAGTACCCTCTAGAGCAAAAAGGAGCCATTGAAAAACGGTTAATTTGCACATTAAAACTATAAATTAAGCATTTAAACGACATATTATGTTTCTATACAACACATATTATGTTTCTGTGTAACAAAAAGGGATTTAAAACATTAATAATTTATATAAATGGATAAATGCTGTTCAAAGGAATGCATAGCCTATACAAATTGGACACTGGACAGGAGACGGCTCCGCGAGGCAACACTTTGGACATACGCACGCGTTCAGGGAGACTTCCTCTACAATACCACACTCTCCGTTAAGCCCGAGAGGTGTAAAAAAAAGTGTGGCGGACCGTCCAGTGAGGTCAGAGGTCAGAAAAGTGGCAAAAAGTGCCGCTTTCAGACAATAGTGGGCGCTGCACAGGAGACGGCTCCGCGAGGCAACACTTTGAACATACGCACGCGTTCAGGGAGACCTCCTCTACAATACCACACTCTCCGCTAAGCGGGAGAGGTGTAAAAAAAAGTGTGGCGGGCCGTCCAGTGAGGTCAGAGGTCAGAAAAGTGCCACTTTTAGACAATAGTGGGCGCTGTACAGGAGACGGCTCCGCGAGGCAACACTTTGAACATACGCACGCGTTCAGGGAGACCTCCTCTACAATACCACACTCTCCGCTAAGCGGGAGAGGTGTAAAAAAAAGTGTGGCGGGCCGTCCAGTGAGGTCAGAGGTCAGAAAAGTGCCACTTTTAGACAATAGTGGGCGCTGCACAGGAGACGGCTCCGCGAGGCAACACTTTGGACATACGCACGCGTTCAGGGAGACCTCCTCTACAATACCACACTCTCCGCTAAGCGGGAGAGGTGTAAAAAAAAGTGTGGCGGGCCGTCCAGTGAGGTCAGAGGTCAGAAAAGTGCCACTTTTAGACAATAGTGGGCGCTGTACAGGAGACGGCTCCGCGAGGCAACACTTTGAACATACGCACGCGTTCAGGGAGACCTCCTCTACAATACCACACTCTCCGCTAAGCGGGAGAGGTGTAAAAAAAAGTGTGGCGGGCCGTCCAGTGAGGTCAGAGGTCAGAAAAGTGCCACTTTTAGACAATAGTGGGCGCTGCACAGGAGACGGCTCCGCGAGGCAACACTTTGGACATACGCACGCGTTCAGGGAGACCTCCTCTACAATACCACACTCTCGGATAAGCCCGAGAGGTGTAAAAAAAAGTGTGGCGGACCGTCCAGTGAGGTCAGAGGTCAGAAAAGTGGCAAAAAGTGCCGCTTTCAGACAATAGTGGGCGCTGCACAGGAGACGGCTCCGCGAGGCAACACTTTGAACATACGCACGCGTTCAGGGAGTCCTCCTCTACAATACCACACTCTCGGATAAGCCCGAGAGGTGTAAAAAAAAGTGTGGCGGACCGTCCAGTGAGGTCAGAGGTCAGAAAAGTGGCAAAAAGTGCCGCTTTCAGACAATAGTGGGCGCTGCACAGGAGACGGCTCCGCGAGGCAACACTTTGGACATACGCACGCGTTCAGGCAGACCTCCTCTACAATACCACACTCTCGGATAAGCCCGAGAGGTGTAAAAAAAAGTGTGGCGGACCGTCCAGTGAGGTCAGAGGTCAGAAAAGTGGCAAAAAGTGCCGCTTTCAGACAATAGTGGGCGCTGCACAGGAGACGGCTCCGCGAGGCAACACTTTGAACATACGCACGCGTTCAGGGAGAGCTCCTCTACAATACCACACTCTCGGATAAGCCCGAGAGGTGTAAAAAAAAGTGTGGCGGACCGTCCAGTGAGGTCAGAGGTCAGAAAAGTGGCAAAAAGTGCCGCTTTCAGTACAGCTTGTGCCTGTGTACTGTTGACCGCTGTTCTTTTAACCTTTTTGTTTTTATGTTTTATGTTGCTACCTTTTTATTAGTTGAGCACTGTTTGGTCAGATGCTACAGCCCCTGCGGCTATAAACGTTACAACAAGCTGTCTAACCAACCACAGGTTTAATTCGGCTACGGCCTGAGACAGATAAGATACTTGGCTAATAGTTATACTGCAGATTGGCACTTAATTGATTGCTGTCTCTTTTTGTGGTGTTCATGGCTTTTGGCCTTTTTGAGTGTACATTTGCAGTGATCTTTAATGCCAAATTACACATGGCTCTGAGTGTTTATATCTTGCTGATTTGCAGTGTTTAACTAGTGTGTACAGACTTCAATGAGTAGGCCTACATTTCAGTACAGCTATTTGGCCAAGCTTTTTGTCTCTTTAGTAGCCCTATGCACTTTAGTACTGGTTGACATGTGGACAGAGTTTTTAATCATTAAAGCTACCAATACATTGTACTTTATCGATTGTGAATAAATATATATTTTGCATTTTCTGGCAAATAGCCCTTGCCATTCAAACCTCTTAAAATGTCTACTTCCTTTTGGTCTGTAGGAGTGAAACATTTTCCAATCAGAAGCCTGCAAAGTAAAGCTAGCAGGTTCAAGGGCATCGTGTTTGAAGGGTCCTAATGTTGCACCAGGTCCCATGACACTCTGAACAGTACTAATATCTAGAGTCTGCATGTCATCCTGTTCATCTACAGGGCTCTCATGAAGTGCATGAGAGTTATTTATTTCCACAAAAGGCTCTTCGTCTTCGTCATGAAGTGCAGGGGAATGGTGATCTATTTCTATGTGAATTTCACATTCCACAAAAGGCTGTTCATCTACAGCAGGGGTAGGCAACTGAGATAAGCCTAGGGCCAATATCACTCCCAGACATTCCATCGCGGGCCGGGCCTCCCTGCGAACATGCACGCGCGCGCAGCGCGCGTGCATGTTGCGCGCGAGGCGCAACATTTTTCGGGTCTAATTCGGGTCTAACTCGGGTCTAATTCGGGTCTAATTTGGGTCTAATTCGGTTCTGTTTGACCAATATAAATCAACATTTTTTCCGGTTTAAATATCAGCACAGGCGATTTTTCTGGTGATTTTTTTTTTCTTCTTCATTTTCCTCTAATCTAGCTATAAAATGTTATAAATCCTTTAAAATGCATCGTGTTTATGAGTGCATGATTTCAAAAGTGGGTTCAGGTTCTATGAAATAAGTATTTATAATTATTTTAACATTAATTTTTAATACTTTTTTTATAACACTTTTCAGTAAATCATTCATACTGTATCTTTCTGTATTTGGATATAATAGATATCGGTCTGATACTGTATACAAATAAAATCCCTCCCCCCCAAAAAAAAATCAAAAAATATTTTTCTACGGGCTCTCTGCGGGCCGCCTGTTGCCGACCCCTGATCTACAGGGCTCTCATGAAGTGCATGAGAGTTATTTATTTCCACAAAAGGCTCTTCATCTTCGTCATGAAGTGCAGGGGAATGGTGATCTATTTCTATGTGAATTTCACGTTCCACAAAAGGCTGTTTAACTACAGGGCTGTCTTGCACAACCAACTTTTCCTCCTGGTGCACAACAACTGGCTTAGGCTGTGCCTGAACACAACTATTTTTTTCTGTATGTAAAATCCCCTGTATCAATGCCTCATGATTGCAAGTGGTGGATAAACACACATAAGTAAGGGTCTTAATGTCTCGACTCTGTGAAACTCCCACACAGTCCATATGATACCAGCATCCACAGAGATTACATTCAAGCATAGCTTTTGCTGGGTCATTTGTTTTTTCACAAATGCAATAGACAGTTTTTTTAATTCTTTTTTTTTGCCTCACCCACTCATCACCTAGTGTACGTTTGGCATTTCTGTTGCCCACACGCATTTTCATGGGTGTAGCACATGTATTAGCTTGTAGAATCTCTCCAGTTCTCTTCTCGGCTTTATCTGAATATGCACTAATATTTTTCTTCTCTGTGGTCAAGGTATCACCAATATCTGGACATTCACTATTGTCAGCTATATCCTGTATGTGTAGGCTGTTACCAATATCAACTGAACAAGCACTCGTAACATGACTAGTTGTTACATTGTGGTTTTGTACAAGAGTTTTTTGGTCAAACAGATTAAGGAGGCCTTTCACATCACCTCTATTTTGTTGCCAAATGGATTGGAGCTTTCTAACAGAACATCTCTCTCTTTGTTGTGTACTCATTGGAAAATCAAGTTCTATGGCAACATCTCTCCAGAAGCTGCCACTGAATTCTGTGTGTTTTTGCACTGCATGATGTATTGCTTTAGCAATGTTAAGATAATTCACAGTGTGTTTCTGTCTACCTTTGTCTGTTACAGCAAAGTCTTTGCTGCCACCACATAATTTCAACTTGTTAGTATCTGTACGATTTGTGACTTTGTCGTTCTTATCACTGGCAATATCACTAATATCACTAACCCCAGCTCCAAAAGCTTTGCCTCTCTTCCCCTGCCTCTCTCTGCCTCTCTCTGCCTCTCTCCCCCTACTCCCCGGACGACCCGCCACTTTTTGTTTGAGCCCCGTCCGGCTTAGCGGAGAGTGTGGTGTCGTAGAGGAGGACTCCCTGAACGCGTGCGTATGTTCAAAGTGTTGCCTCGCGGAGCCGTCTCCTGTGCAGCGCCCACTATTGTCTAAAAGTGGCACTTTTCTGACCTCTGACCTCACTGGACGGCCCGCCACACTTTTTTTTTACACCTCTCGGGCTTATCCGAGAGTGTGGTATTGTAGAGGAGGACTCCCTGAACGCGTGCGTATGTTCAAAGTGTTGCCTCGCGGAGCCGTCTCCTGTGCAGCGCCCACTATTGTCTGAAAGCGGCACTTTTTGCCACTTTTCTGACCTCTGACCTCACTGGACGGTCCGCCACACTTTTTTTTACACCTCTCGGGCTTATCCGAGAGTGTGGTATTGTAGAGGAGGTCTGCCTGAACGCGTGCGTATGTCCAAAGTGTTGCCTCGCGGAGCCGTCTCCTGTGCAGCGCCCACTATTGTCTGAAAGCGGCACTTTTTGCCACTTTTCTGACCTCTGACCTCACTGGACGGTCCGCCACACTTTTTTTTACACCTCTCGGGCTTATCCAAGAGTGTGGTATTGTAGAGGAGGTCTCCCTGAACGCGTGCGTATGTCCAAAGTGTTGCCTCGCGGAGCCGTCTCCTGTGCAGCGCCCACTATTGTCTGAAAGCGGCACTTTTTGCCACTTTTCTGACCTCTGACCTCACTGGACGGTCCGCCACACTTTTTTTTACACCTCTCGGGCTTAGCGGAGAGTGTGGTATTGTAGAGGAGGTCTCCCTGAACGTGTGCGTATGTCCAATGTGCTGCCTCGCTGAGCGGTCTCCTGTCCAGTGTCCACTATTGTCTGAAAGCGGCACTTTTCTGATCTCTGGCCGCACTGGGCGGCCCACCATTTTTTTTCCTATCAAGTGCAGGGGCGCTCAGTTATGGAACAGCACATATACTACAAATCTACCAATATGCCTTTAATATTTTCTTTTGATACTGTGTCCATGTTGTATGTATGTCGTTAAATAATATACGTTTTAAATTTATTTTTCTGATTACATTCTTATTTGTATTGTATTTTATTTTTTAAATAGGTGAGATCAACTTAATAAACCCTATACTTTTTTTTTATTTATCTTACCTGCTCTGCATCTACTATTATTACTTGTAGCATATTTTGTTGTTGCTTTTATCATTGTTCTTTTGCTCCTGCAAATACATATATCTAACACATACAAATGAACACAATATCCAAGTGCAAAACAGGATCAGAAACTGTGCACATTTAATGGGGATCAATAGCCAATTTAAATCTGGAACAACCTCACTTAGAAGTGCTATAGTAGGCCTACATTGGTTCTCAAAGTGGGGTCCGGGGACCCCCAGGGGTCTTTGGGATGGTTCCAGGGGGTCCCCAGCAAAAGTAGTTAACCACTTTATCCATTTATAAGTTCGCTATTTTAAATATAGCAGATCTACAAGCTCGCAGCGCGTCACTTCGTGCCGTGCTGCGAGCTTGTAGATCTGCTATTTTTTTTACATTTTTGAAAAATCTTGAAATTCTTTTGAACTTTTTCATTTGCAACACAAATCTTCTCTTCTGGGGGTCCCTGCACAAGATATTTTCAAATATAATACAAATAATAATACGATACAATAATATAATACAAATATACATCAATTTGGGGGTCCTTGACATGAAAAAGTTTGAGAACCACTGCTCTAGTGTAAGCCATTTAAAAGACATAGCCTACATCATAAATATATTTTTTCAATAAATGTGTGTCTTTTTAAAAAAAAAAGGCAATTAGAAGTGTTCTAGTATGCGCCATTTAAAAGACATACATCATAAATGTATTTTTAAAATAGATTTGTGTCTTTTAAAAAACATTACAAATTCGCGATCTTATTTTGAAGGCAACCGGAAACCTTATTGTTGCTAGCTCAAAAACCGGATGTCCTATCGTTGCTGACGGAACGGAGCTAAGATACACACAATCTCCGGTTTACTTCCCGTTTCTGCGTGACGTAGGTGGAAGCCTTTTTAGGAGACAGGAAGCAGGTTGGAGTCTATTGATTCCAATGGGGGAGAGTGAACGTGAACACAGCTTCTGCCTGAACTAGCTGTAGAAATCTACGAGAATTGTAGGGTTTACGCCCCATGGAGACATGGACTTTCTGCACTATGCCCCTCAGATACTCCAAACGTGTACAAATTGAAAATAAAGGTGCTTACCCCAAAGCCCCAAATGTTAACTACTTCTACGCGGTAGTAGTTTAATGTCATAATCCATATCTTTCAATAAAGAAGTGTTTTAATGCCGTCTGTGGCCGATTCTGTCGGAAGTTCCCAATGGGCGGTAGTGACGTGTAGTGACGCGGCGCAACCGGTGAAACCCGGAATTACACTAAATGTAAACAGGAAGTAAACGAGGGTGAAAAAATGGCGTTCGGCCACAGACGGCATTAAAACACTTCTTTATTGAAAGATATGGATTATTACATTAAACTACTACCCCGTAGAGACAGTTAACATTTGGGGCTTGGGGGTAAGCACCTTTATTTTCAATGTGTACACGTTTGGAATAGGTTAAGAGTTTGATTTTTTGGGGGGGCAAACAGCATATTGTACTTTTGATGACAGTATATAGCATTGGTTCTCAAAGTGGGGTCCGGGGACCCCCAGGGGTACTTGAGGACCAAATGGACCAAATGGTCCCTAACGGGTCCATTTGGTTCCATTTGGACACTCTCAGAGTTAAATTAACATTGATTTTACAATATAAATTGGGGTCCCAGAGGTATAAATGCCATTAAATGGGTGTCCGTAGCCTAATGCATGTCAAACTGGGGGTCCTTGAAATTAAAATCGTCTCTTATGGGGGGTCCCTGGCATATCTTTTCAAATGGGGGTCCGCGGGCTAATAAGTGTCAATTTAGGGGTCCTTGACATGAAAAAGTTTGAGAACCACTGATATATAGAATGGCAAGATTGAAAAAGCTGTTAGGATGTGCCTGGTGGCTCAGCCAGTTAAACAGTGGTTCTCAACCTGTGGCTCCCCTAATGATTACTAGGGAATTTCTAGAAAATGCGGTGATATGCAAGATTCATACTATTATACCTTGAGTGTACGGTCATTTAAGAACAAACACAAAGAGTTAAAATATGGACACAAGGTGTTTCTTCCCGACAACGACACATAGGTTTTTTTTTTCCAGAAAACTGATAGGATTTAGAAGGTATTTGAAGAAAACGGCCTGAGGTCTTACTGGGTTAAAGGGATAGTTCACCCCCAAAATGACTTTTTTTCTATCTATTAGCCCCCCCCCCCCCATGGAGATTTGAATTCATGGATGTGTTTTTGTTTCATTCCTAAGCCAATCATTTGATGACCGGCAGCGGTTCCGGTAGGAGACATAAAGAGTCTCCTTTGTGTCTCCTACCGGAACCGCTGCCTACCGGTCCGCTGGTCATCAAATTACTGGTTTAGGAATGAGACAAAAAAACCTCCATTAACCCATTGAGACCTGAAGCCGATTCTACATGTCTCCTAAATCTCAACAGTTTTCTGAAAAAACGTATGTTTCTATATCAGTGGTGTTCAATCTTTTTCATGTCAAGGACCCCCAAAATGATATGTATTTGGCCACGGACCCCCATCAAAATATTTTGTTCCAGGGACCCCCCAGAAGCAAAGATTTGAGTTAAAAATGTTCGCTTTAAAAAAATATATATATTTAAATATTCAAAGATTTGCACACATTTTCACGATTTTTCAAAAATAGCAGATATACAAGCTCATAGCGCCCAAAGTGTAAAATAATGCCTTTTAGCTCAAATCTAAAAATGACACAGTTCCAGGTATTAATGGGTTAATTCAAATCTCCACGGGGAGACCGATCGATGGGGAAAAAAGGTGAGTTCTGTCAATCACTCAACGGAACAGAAAACAACCCATGCATGCACCAACTGTCAAAGTTTGACACAAGTCAAAAGTTTATTGAAAAAACAGGTCGCTTTAATTCTCATCATTAATTAATTAATGAGAGCAGTACAGTGGTCGCCCATTCTCAACTACAGTAGTAGAAACATTCCACTGCCAACAACATGGCCCGGTTTTGCCAGGAGGGTGGGCCAACTCCTTAGCTAGAAAACAAAACAGTTAAACAGACTGGCCCCTCCTCCTTCTGCCAGAAGATCCCTCACATACAGTAAGTTTTCATTAAAGAGAGTTTTTTTATTTTTTTTATTTCATACATCTGGGGTTACTGCTATATTAAATAAAACACACAAATCTTCTTTTTCCAATGTTAAATATAATAATCTGGATGGAACTGGCTGGAACAGTCTGCTGAAACTCCCAACATCACATCCTTTTTATAGAACACATTCAGCCAGCAGCAAACCCCTGGCTGCCGTCTAAGAGACAGAATCTCAGTTCAAAGCTCATTGTATTATTACTTAATTTTTTTGTACTATTATTTTACCCATGCAAGGGAGGAGCGGGAGCACAGGCCTTGGACAAGAGAGAGAGAGAGAGAGAGAGAAAACAATAGCCCTATAAAAACAGCACAACTTCTTTGTTATACTGCCGCACACTCAAACTCAACGCTGGGGAGCAGAGGGGTAGAAAGACAGCCCTTCATTGATGATACTACATCTGCTGGGTGGAGTTGCCGTTCCAAGTGTTGTTCTCGTCCTCACTGTCCTCCTGGGTGCGTAACCGGTAGATTTTGCCGTCTTTCTTGAAGTCGTCTGGCCGGTTCTCCAGAGTGCGCTTGCGGAGGGTTTCTCTGAGCAAAGCAAAAGGTGCAAAAATAAATAATTATAATATTAACCCATTATGGACCCCCAAAATGATATTTGGCCATGGACCCCCCCCCCCCCATCTCAAAATATTTTGTTGCAGGGACCCCCCAGAAGCAAACATTTGAGTTAAAATATATATCTGCTATTTTTGAATAGCCAAAGAAATCAAAAAATGACTCAGATGTGTTCCCGGTCTTAATGGGTTAAATTAACTGTGTATGTGAGCATCTTTTACAACACTAATGTCCGTGGCACAATTCATGCTAACGACAGAGGTCCACCTTTACCTCTGTGGTTCTTCAGAGCCGGCTGTCGATGAGCCGGGCCTGGGGTGAGTGTTGGGCCGCTGGGGGCCTGCCGGGGGAGGCGGGGGGCTGGCGAACAGGAACCCACTGAGGAACCTCCACACGGCCAGCAGGGGGTACAGGATGTGGCCCAGCAGGGCCCAGAACCCACCTCCTGATCCGGTGGACTGGATGACCGTGTTGTTGGGTCGGCCCGTCTGCTACAGGGTGAAATGAAAGAAGGCTTTCAGAGGGATTGACCCTTTAAGACAGGGGACGCATCTGTGTAACCGCTTAAACCATTATTTCATACTTTGGCTATTCAAAAATAGCAGATGTACAGATATACTCGGAGCCGTGCTATGAGCTTGTAGATCTGCTATTTTTGAAAAATCTTGAAAATGTTTGCACATCTTTGAATATATATACCTTTTCAAGCAAACATATTTTACTCAAATATTTACTTCTAGGGGGTCCCTAGAACAAAAATATTTTGAGATGGGGGTCCACGGCCAAATACATATCATAAGTTGGAGAACCGCTGATTATAGCAATATATATATATATATATATATATATATATATATATATATATTCAAAGATTTGCACAATCTTTTCAATTTTATGATAAAAAAAAACGCCTATTGACTGATTGAAATAATATACTATACATTTACTTCTGAACATTCTCCAAAGCGTACCACCATGTATTGAATTTCAGAATAATTATATCCGACATTTGAATTCCCGTTCATAAAACAATGCTTTATATTTTCTGGCTGCTAGAGTATTCAAATCAAGTATCATCAAGTATTCTGTGATTGGGATTGCCCATCTCAATCAAGAGCGTGACGTTTCCTACCGTACAAAATGCATGGAAACCAAATGGAATGGAAGGCCGGGAAAAATGCTAAAACACATGAAAGAAAAACTCTTAGACAACTACAGTTGTAACAGGCATATGCAATGCCAGTTGGTACCACTAGGTGGTGCACTGCTTCCTTTTGTTTTGCTGTCTCTCAGGGTATATACAATATACCGGACATCACAAGTTCCAATATTACCCAGTAGTATGTTGCCGGGCAGAGTAAAATAAATGGTAAATGGTGCATTTATGTAGCGCTTCTATCCGAAGCGCTTTACATTGATTGTGCCATTAACCCATTCACACACACATTCATACACCGATGGAGGAGGAAACCATGCAAGGCACCAACCTGCTCATCGGGAGCAATTAGGGGTTCAGCGTCTTGCTCAAGGACACTTCGACACTAACTCTAGGGGAGCGCCCCAGCCCGGGATCGAACTGGGAACCTTGCGGTTTTCCAGCTCACTCTACCCGGCCACTCTACCCCTGAGCCACTGCCGCCCCCAGAGTAAATCAGTGATGTGTTCTACCGTGGTACGCTGTACACGTAGTATGCCCTGTAGTTTTTTTTCCCGTCGCCACCGTATACCTTCAAAAACTGTTCAAAACAGCGTATCTGATACGTTGATACGCATCTGATACGCTGCACCCAGGAGTGAATGCTGGCTGGGCTGGGGGGAGCAGCAATACAAACAGCAACAATGACCGTCTGACTAGTCTAACTCTGAGGTGATGGCTTATCATGTGCGTGGCTATTGTTCTTGAGGTGATAATTAATGGCTACTGGCGAAGGAATTCACACATTTCAACGACCTGCCATTCACTTCATTGAACGTAGGTCACTGAATTGAGTACTTCATAGACCAATTATTTGTTTACAAACATTGAGACTGGACGCACAGGTGACTGTTTCATGTAATCAATTCCCAACAGATCCCCAAACCTGCTGTTTTAGGGTGAGCTTGTTTCAGTTCATTCAACCTCCTCTGTGTGTAGGCTAGTGGGGTGCGCCCTGGCGACACACATACACTTCATCGCGCAACGGTATTGCGCACCGAGAACAGCTGACATACAAGCTCACAACCGCGTCACGGATGCGACCGCTGTGAGCTTGGAGATCTGCTATTCTCGGCCGTTCTCTGCGCGCGACACCTTCGCGGGACGGAGCATAAATTAGTCTTGACGGGCTGCAGCTGCGCGAGCCAAGCAGGTTCTGGTGCCATGATCATAGAGCGCTCCCTCCGTTCCTATGACAGCCACTGGAGGTGGAGTGTTGAGGACAACTGCTTTGAATTGTTATTATTGTTTACACACAACAGAAACCAAGGATTATATATTTCAAGAGCGAGAGATCACAGTAAAAATCCTAAGTATTCTTCCTCCACACTGGGAGAAAAACAGCATCTGAAAGTTTGATGGGATGCATTTTTACACGTGAGACTGTGACCACTTTTACATTGCATCTTATGAGCGGTGGGGTTCTTTTGCTGCCGACCTGCACGCGCATACTGTTTCGTATCAGTGTGACGTCGTCTGTTAAGGCGTCTATTAGTACTCAAATTGCGCGTCATAGCACAGAAAAACACAGTTTTGTCAATACAGTTTGTGTCTTCAATGCCAAGTTCATTCTGTAATAGATACAGGAAGGCTTGCTGTTAACACTGCTATTATATCTGATAAGCCTAACCAGCATTTATTTATAACAATCCTTGCACTTCTATGGTAATATATATATATTTTTTTAAATGCATCCAAGGCTAAAAGCAGCTCCGAAGTGGTTGAGTTACAGGGTGATTAACATTAGAAACAGTAGAAAATCAGTACAAAGCATATTGTAACTAGTGTAGGCTACTCAGTGTTACTGTGAAACTGGGCCTGAGTGGGCCTGGCCGAGTTTGTGCGGGGCAGAAACGCGCGCAATTTTTCTTACATGAATTAATTATACGCCCGTGCGTGCGTGTAGGAGTAACTGGGGGGGAATTGTTATAGTATACCCTCCAAAAAGAATCTAGAACACACCACCGGAGTAAATGCATGGAGGTATGTTCTTGATATCTTGTTATGGATCAAAATATGTTAGTGCCGTGAGACCTGGCTTGATATGGTCGACGTTTACATGATAGGCTGCTAAATAAAGCACGCCTGGTGCTGACCATATGCTACTAGTCTTCTACTCCTGTTCCCAACACATTACAATGGAAGAGCAGTAATGTCAAATATACTTGACTTGTAGTCAATGGGCTGCAGTGGCGTGCACAGACATTTTGAGGGGCAGGTGCTCAAGTAAATTATACTTTTTTTTGTTTACTTGGTCTGCTCTTTTTTCCCTCTACACCTATACCCCTTTGCCAAAAATAGCCGATCTACAAGCCCACAACGCCTCGCAGCGCGAGGCGTTGTGGGCTTGTAGATCTGCTATTTTTGGCTAAAGTTCTCCTCAGAAAAGGGATGCTAGGTTTCGAGTGGTTATGGTAAAAATAAAAATCATATCACATAAAGATTTGGCGGACCCCCTGTAGTAACTCTGAGGACCCCCTAGGGGTCCCGGACCCCCTGTTGAAGACCCCTGCTGTAAACTGAAAAAGAAAACAACTTTTTTTCCCCTTTTTTTCAAAAGGGCACTTCTGGTCAAGAGGGCAAAGGGCAGGTGCTCTAGCACCACCTAGAGTCTATCTGTGCACGTCCCTGATGGGCTAAACATGCAAATTGTCTCTGTGGAGACCTCATTATGTCCACAACCGTTTTCAGGATTTTAATTCTAAAATAGCAATTGCAGCAGATCTGCAAGCTCAAACGTCTCGAGCTTGTAGATCTGCTACTTTCCATGCTTTTTTACGACGCTGCAGTGTGGTCAAGTGGGGCGTTCATTTACGAAAAAAACACGAAAAGTTAAAAGATGAAGAGAAAACAAAAAAAAAGAGAAGAGGTTTCTGCCCGAGAGCAAGGCATCAATATGGTCTTTTATCCCATTCAATTCAACACAGAACGCATCTGTGTCAGTTTAGACTTTTTAACCATTATTTTATACTTTGTCAATTCAATAATAGCAGATATACAAGCTCATGCTATTTTCTTTTAATCGTGAACATTTTTGCAAATCTTTCAATATATATATATATATATATATATGTATTCAAAGATTTGCACAAAATGTTCAAGAATCTTTCAAAAATAGCAGATCTGCAAGCTTGAGCTTGCAGATCAGCTATTTTTGAATAGCCAAAAGTATAAAATCAACTTCAACGTTTTCAGGCCAAGGACCCCCTAGCTGAGAGAGCGATGAAGCAGGGACCCCCTCTATATTGTATAAAATTGTGTTTGAGATGACTTTTTTTGGTTTACTTGGTCTGCTCTTTTTTTTTTCCCTCTACACCTATACCTCTTTGCCCAAAATAGCCGATCTACAAGCTCACAACTATTTGTGACTAAAGTTCTCAGAAAAGAGATGCTAGGGTTCAAGTGGTTAAGGTAAAAAAAAAAAATCATATCACAAAGATTTGGCGGACCCCCTATAGTAGCTCTGAGGACCCCCTAGGGGTCCCGGACCCCCTGTTGAAGACCCCTGATCTAAAATGACACAGATGCGTTCCCAGATTGAATGGGTTGAAAGCAGGTGGGGGGGGGGTTCCTCTATTACTCACAGGCAGCAGCACTACGGAGGCACTGGGGGCCAGCTCCAACTCCAGCAGGGTCTTGTTCAGGTCCTCGCCCGTGAACTCCCTCCGGGGGAACATGGTGGCCAGGGAGAAGTTACCGTAGCGGTTCCCGACTTCCTGGAAGGAGGGACAAAAAGTCACATTCAGAGGCTGGCAGGGAAAACAAAAAAACAACAACTGGCGAGTGTTCTGCCGACTTAGCTGCCCCGGACACAAAAATACATACAAGATATTGTATGATGGAGACAGATATTTACACCCGTTGGTTGTTAACCCTTTAAGACCTGAGGCGATTCTTCTAAAAAAATCTAAAACCTAACAGTTTTTTGAAAGAAAAAAAAAAAATCAGGAAAATATTTTTTCAAGATTTTTCAAAAATAGCAGATCTACAAGCTCGATCTACGAGCTTGTAGATCTGCTATTTTTGAATATCCCAAAGAAATCTTAAAATGAGACGCAGATGCGTCCCCGGTCTTAATGGGTTAAACAAACATGGTGAGAGAGGGAGATAGATCTGTGGTTCATGATTCCCACCGTAAACACAATGTCAAAATCTCATAAGACGCCATCATTTGTCTATTCTGCTCCCCAAACGCACAAGTTAACTTCATTACTAATTACTGCCGTTTAAATTCACAAAGCAAAACACTGAGCTTTAGTTTCATCAATGAAGTTCAAACTGCAATCCAGAACCTATTCTAATCAATCATACAGATTGATTAAAATCCCCATTAAAACCGGGAAAGCATCCGTGTCATTTAAGATGTCTTTGGCTATTCAAAAATAGCAGATCTGCAAGCTCACAGCTTGTAGATCTAAGACTAGACTAAACTATGACTAAAACTAAAATACTTGTATTCAAAAGACTAGGACTAAAACTACATCAAAATCTGCTGTCAAGATGAACACTGGTTGAAGCAGACGGTGCACAAGTATTGCAATTACCTCTCTGTTGGAAGAGACAACAGACATTCTTTTAGATTTTAAATATTTAACTGCCACCGTGAATAAGAAACTTTGGGCGCACGGTCACACCGCACTTCAATTCTACCTGTCAGGGTGGATTCTGCCAATGCTTTTCAATGGGAATGGTTTCGTGGTTTGATAGTCTTGCGCATCTTTCCGTGCGACGCGCACACCTTGCGTTTATGCGTTCTATGGGCCTTGTCTATTTGAAGCAGAGAAATGCTCGAGACAGATGCTGCTTTTCGAAGGCGGACCGGCCCAAGACTCGGGAAGAGACATGGCGCTTGCTTGATTGAGCAAGGCGGGCTACGGGGAGGGTCCTGAAAGTAAGTGACAGGTGTGTCACTGGTTATTGGGACAGAAGCAAGCTACTCCGTTTTTTAGAACCCGCTGGCTGCAACAAAAAAAAAACAGTCGGCCGCTCACAACCTGAGTTTATCAGCCGGCAGCCATAGTTTGGTGTGACCGTGCCCTTATCAGAGCATGCGAGCGGAGCGACGCGATTTTGACGTGAGCGCGGAGCTGGTTTATAAAAAGGTTGGAGCGCTACTCAGAGCGAGGACCGCCTCCCGCTCCAAGCCGCCCTCGCGGGGGCCGCGCACCGAATGTTTGAGCATGCCCGGTCGCACGGACTCAGAGACACACAGACATCCAGCAGTGCACAGCGCACCCACATTTCATTAGGATTTCTACTTTCTTTTTGTCTCCGCCAGGCCGAAGGCATGGTGGAGAGTATGTTTTTCGTTCCCGTCCCGCTGTGTGTCCCCCCCCCTAGCCAAGCTAACATTGGTCAAGCATCACGTGACACGTGACAATATGTTGAAAGGGTGTGCTTTCATTGGCTAGCGAGACGCATGACGAAATAGGGCCCTATAAATAAGTGTGTCACTTTGAAACATTGTTTACATGTTTCAAAGTGACATCAGTGCCATCAGCCAAGCTAACATTGGACATGTTAGCTTGGCTGATTGAACATGTCTAACTTTAACATTCACCTTTTAACAAAAAACTTTTTTGTTGAAGATATATCTTTTACCCCAGTGGTTCTCAAACTTTTTCAGGTCAAGGACCCCCTAATTGACACTTATTACCCCGCGGACCCCCATTTGAAAAAATAAGCCAGGGACCCCAATAAGAGAAGGTTTTTACGCTCTCTAGCAGTGATTCTCAACCATTTTAATTTCAAGGACCCCCAGTTTGGCATGCATTAGGCTACGGACCCCCATTTAATGGCACTTATACCTCTGGGACCCCAATTCACATTGTAAAACCAATGTTAATTTAACTCTGAGAGTGTACAAATGGAACCAAATGGACCCGTTAGGGTCCATTTGTACACTCTCAGAGTTACAGACCCATAAGGGTCCATTTGGTTCCTGTCCATCATCTAGCTGGGGACCCCCTGGAACCCCCTCAAGTACCCCTGGGGGTCCCCGGACCCCACTTTGAGAACCAATGTTTTACCCTACCTTTAAGTTTTAGAAATCATTTTTAGAATCAGCCTCAGATCATAGTAACAATGGCTATTCAATGGTTGATTTGATTGTGGTTGCTTGCCACCTCTATATCTCATTAGTTATTGCTATAATAATATAATTACTATGACATAGTAACATGTTCTATTTTTAGTAAGAATTAGAACATTCCCAACATTCCCGCAACATTAAAATAGCACAGGTCTGCTGGCGGAGACTTGTGCTCTGAGGAGCACATTTTCTAGTTCTTTTCTTCTTTTTTTTTTTACTGTTGAGCGACCCGGTTTGAGCGGAGCATGGAGCGAGAGGTGCGCAAATCAACGCGAGCGAGGAGCGACGGGGAGCGGAGCGCGGGGGGGGGGAGTCGACGTGAGCGAATAGCGAGCGTGAAACCAGCCCCCTGGAGCGCCGAGCGGCATTTCCACCCGCTCCGCTCCCCTCACGTGCTCTGGCCCTTATGCCATATATCCTTCAAATCACTTTGTTCTACCTGAACGGCAAACTGCCTGGCCTCCTGTAGTCTGCTCTCTGAGGGGAACTGGTTGGTGAAGGAAGAGCCGTCTGGGAGCCGAAACTGTATCCTCGCTATGGTACTGTGGGCACAAACACACACACACACACACACACACACACACACACACACACACACACACACACACACACACACACACACACACACACACACACACACACACACACACACACACACACACACACACACACACACACACACACACACACACACACACACACACACACACACACAATTCATTATGACAGCATTTTAATGAACTCTGAATGTAATCAGTGCCTCCACCAGAATGTTCATTTGTTGTGGTGGAAAGGCAATTAGACCCTCCAGCAAAAACGCGGGCAAAAATCCTTGATCATGCGGGCTAAAACTCTTGATTATGTGGGCTAAAACTCTTGATTATGCGGGCTAAAACTCTTGATTATGTGGGCTAAAACTCTTGATTATGTGGGATAAAACTCTTGATTATGCGGGCTAAAACTCTTGATTATGTGGGCTAAAACTCTTGATTATGTGGGCTAAAACTCTTGATTATGTGGGCTAAAACTCTTGATTATGCGGGCTAAAACTCTTGATTATGCGGGCTAAAACTCTTGATTATGCGGGCTAAAACTCTTGATTATGTGGGCTAAAACTCTTGATTATGCGGGCTAAAACTCTTGATTATGTGGGCTAAAACTCTTGATTATGTGGGCTAAAACTCTTGATTATGTGGGCTAAAACTCTTGATTATGTGGGCTAAAACTCTTGATTATGTGGGCTAAAACTCTTGATTATGTGGGCTAAAACTCTTGATTATGTGGGCTAAAACTCTTGATTATGTGGGCTAAAATCCTTGATTTTGCGATGAAATATGCAGGTTTTTTTGCAATTTTATGCGGTGAAATTGCGAGAAGTTGCAAAATGTGCGAAAAGTTGTGAAATATGCGGCAATATGCGAAATATGCGATATGTGAAAAGTTGCGAAAAGTGCGAACTATGTGAAAAGATGCGAAATATGCAGAAATATGCGATGCAAATCGCATATTATGCGATGCGATGTGCGAATTATGCGATGCGATGCGCATATTATGCGATGCGGCCTTTTTGAAAAAACTTTACCCCCGCATAATTATGCGCCATTTTGCTGATTATGCGGTAAATTCTGCTATCACATAATCGCATTTTTCTGGAGGGTCTAGGCAATATTGAGACAGCATTCTTTTTGACAGGATATGTCAAAAATAGTCCGCTTGCCAGAATGTGAACCCGGACATGTTGAGTACTCCAACGTTTTATGTTAGAAATGTTGAGTATGGGTCCCCAGCATGTGGAAACTGCCGGATGCTAACTTGGATATGTTGAGCAATTTTCAGAATCAGTGTAATTAGCTTTTATTAGCATAATCACCTATATGGACAATATTTCAGCAATTGTCCCGGGCCTTAGGGATATTTTCGCGCTAATCAGTCTTAAATGCACCAAATTTGGCCCAGATGTAGCCCAGGGTATGCTCTAATGATTTAGCTAGGGCGCCCGAGCGGGCGACCTTTGGGGTCGCCATAGCGGCCAAATCCAAAATGGCCGCCATGTAAAACGTTTTTGGCTGTAACTTTTGAACCAGATGAGCTACAAATACAAACTTGGTGTCTATTTCATGTTTTTTGACCATTGCAAACACATTGGAATGCTTACCATTATGATTGGGTGTGTCTGAACCCCTAATATGCATATTTCCAAGATGTGAAAACAAGTTATAACTTAACCTTTGACACTTTTGGCAAACTTGGTGTCGATTTTATGTTTTTTTAAGCATTAGAAACACATTGGAATTCTCCGATTAATGATTACATCTATCTAGAGCACTCTAATTAGCTTATTACCAATATGACCACTATCAACAACCTAAAAAAAGAAACCTATGTATGTTACACATACAATTTTATTGAAACAATAGAAAAATGGAATGGAGCACATCCCTATTGATACAGATAATAGCCAGTAGGCTAGAGTATATTAAACAATACAAATAAAAATGTAAATGCGTGCGTGGAGGGAGGGGAGGGGGGGGATCCCCCCGCCCCACCCCTCCACGCACCACACAACAAGGTTTGTTGTGTAGAACCTCAATGTTCCTCACATCCACATGATGAGGTGTAACAAACTCAGGCTTTTCCTCTCTTCCATGCGCTAGCAGGATGTGATACTACATCAGCCTTCCTTGGCCATGGGAAAAGAGTGCATGGGCAGCTTGGGAGGCAACACTGGATCTCACAGTAGCACCTGATTATGTGGATGTGAGGATGCCTCACCAACAATGAGGGGTCCAGACGACAACATATAATCACAATGGACATGCCCATATATGGGCATAGATGGATACCTTTATTGATCGCACAGGGGAATGTCAGTCACCCAGAGGCAGCACAGCAGTCAGAGTTACAAAGTTACAGATACAGAGTAAGGAATGTATACAGCAATACAAAGGTAAGACATAACAATAAGATGCACCATCACTAAAGAACAAAAGTATACACCTGTACAAACTATCCTGCACTATGCAGAAAAATAACAATAACACCAGGTTACAGTGTCCTGTCAAACCGTGCAACCAATCACTGCAATGCCAAGAAAAGTGACAAAGTGTGCACAGTGCAATCAGTACAATAACTATCTAAGTTTAATTAGAGATCAGAGTCCTTGGTACATCTTTTATTCCAAGTTATATGACCGGGAGCAATATGGGTTAGCGCCCCCAGCCTGTGTCTTCCTTGAGGAAGAAGCCCAACAAACCCACGGTGAGGGCTTTAGGAGGGCCATTCAAGCAAACCGGCCCAAGGAACCATCACGCCAGAAGGAAATCGGGGATCGGGGTGGTGCAGCGGATCTGGTACAGTGCTCAGGTCCTGGACCTGGTGAGACGAAGGACGAGTCCGGCCAGGAGGCCACCCACAGAGCCTAGTCCCTCCACGTGCCAGAGCCTCCCCGAGTTCCGGCAGAGTAGTTCCGCAGAAGCGGACTGAGTGGCCCTGTCTTTCCCTATAGGACTGACCGTGGGTCCTGGGACGTAAGTTGGGGCTTGATCAACCCCGGCTGGGTCACCTGGGCGAGGGTGTATGTTGCGAGACCCGAAACACCCTATGACCCCAGGCTACAACACTGATGATACGTCCCAGGTGCATCCATGAGATGTATTCTTTATAGACAGTTGACTTGGCAGAGCAACCAACGTGTGTCTCGTTGTAAATCCTCATAGCTACCTGCAGAAAAGACATGCCGAGTCTCAAACAGTTCCACCCAGGGTGGGTGAATCTACCCCGGGATGCCCCACTATATCCTTGTGAAGGGAGAGGGACGTGTTTGCCATGATGGCGTCCAGCCTCCTCACTGTACGCACCTTAGCCACCCCCTCCAGTGAGGTCCCCACGACGGAGCCCACCTTCCTCACCAGCCATTTACAGCATCCTGTTGCACACGCCAAAACATCGGAGTCTTCTCAGGAAGAACAGCCTGCTCCTACATTAGAGTATGTCAGACCAGCCCAACGACCTGTTCAGGTGCACTCCTAGAAACTTGTAGTTGGCTACAATCTCCACCACCTCAGCATTTATGTTGATGGGGACCGGAGGTACCCTCTTGGTCGTGCCATAGTCCACCACCATCATCCTTGGTCTTGCTAGCATTGGGCCAGAGGCGGTTTGCCTCGCTCCAGTCCACAAAGTCCTTCACCATGCTATCGTGCTCAACAGTGTTGTCACCTGAGATGCAGCAGACCACCGCAGTGTCATCTGAGAACTTTTGTAGGGGACATGTCTTGGAGTTGATCGAAAGTCAGATGTGTATAGGGTGAACAGGAAAGGTGAAAGCACTGTGCCCTGGGGACAGCCGTGTTGTTCACCAGCACCTCCGACTGACAACCCTGCAGTCTCACATACTGCGGTCTGCCCGAGAGGTAGTCTGTGATCCATGCCACCAAGCCGTGGTCCACATCATCAACGCAAGCTTCTCAGCAAGCAGTTGTGGTTGGATAGTGTTGAAGTAAAAACACATGATTCTGACTGTGTTGCCCAGGGTGCTAAGGTGTGTGAATGCCCTGTTTAGCATGTAGATGATGGCATCATCAAACCCAATGTCCGCCTGGTTGAGGTATTCCCTCACCGTCGGTCTCAGTTGATTCAGTACCAGACGCTCAAAGGTCTTTGTGCTCTTTGATGTCAGAGCCACTGGCCTGTAGTCACAAGGTGCGACTTTTCTTAGGCACCGGGACAATGCAGGAAGATTGCCACAGTTGCGGCAACCTCCCCGTCTTCAGAGAGAGGCATATTGTTTGGATCAGGACAACCGGATCTCCATATATGCTTATACTATACTGATACGCCCAGCCCACGTATGCACGTACAGAGTTTTTGTGCATTCATTGTAAGATTGTTTCAAATACTCCTATCTATATCAATAGGAATGTGCTGCACTCCATTGTTCTGCTGCACTGCATTGTTCTGTCTTTCAAATACATTATATGTGTAACATACAAAGGTTGCTTATTGTGGGATCACTTTAGCGATCATTCCATGCCATTCTAGTTATTATTATTCCCCCTGTTTTTTGGGTCATTTCAATGGAGAAGTGCCATTTAGTGACGTCATAATGCATAATGCCATTCTAGTGAATGGTAATGCCATTCTAGTGACGTCATAATACTGATGTCATTGTATTATGACCCTACTATAACACTACTAACACTATCAATACTCAATACCAGCTCAACATTCTTAGCAATCCCACACTGTTTCTTCAGGAACAGTACTTTCTAGTTAAGGTTGTTCCTAAAAGTGTTCTTTGTGAAAATGTTGAATACCTTTTTGGGGATAGTGTTGATATTGTTAATAAGTAAATTAGAGTGCTCTAGATGGATGCAATCAGAAAATCGGAGCATTTCATGTTTCTAATGCTTAAAAAACATAAAATAGACACTAAGTTTGCCAAGCTTGTCAAAAGTTAACGTTTTCACATAGCCGCCATCTTGGAATTATGCAAATTAGGGTTCCAGAAACACCCAATCGTAATGATAAGCATTCCAATGTGCTTGCAATGGTCAAAAAACATGAAATAGACACCAAGTTTGTATTTGTAGCTCATCTGGTTCAAAAGTTACAGCCAAAACCGTTTTACATGGCGGCCATTTTGGATTTGGCCGCTATGGCGACCCCAAAGGTCGCCCGCTCGGGCGACCTAGCTAAATCATTAGAGCATGCCCTGGGCTACATCTGGGCCAAATTTGGTGCATTTAAGACTGATTAGCGCGAAAATATCCCTAAGGCCCGGGACAATTGCTGAAATATTGTCCATATAGGTGATTATGCTAATAAAAGCTAATTACGCTAATTCTGAAAATTGCTCAACATATCCAAGTTAGCATCCGGCAGTTTCCACATGCTGGGGACCCATACTCAACATTTCTAACATAAAACGTTGGAGTACTCAACATGTCCGGGTTCACAATGGGGCTCTATGGGCTGGCAAAAAACTCAGCCTTAACCCACTCAAACTGGCAACGCATCTGTGTAACCACTTTAACCTTTATTTTTATACTTTGGCTATTCAAAAATAGCAGATCTACAAGCTCATGGCGCGGCACCGAGTGCTTGTATATCTGCTATTATTTTTCATCATGAAAATGTGTGTGCAAATCTTTGAATATATAATATTTTCAAGCGAACATTTGTCACTTGCTCCTGGGGATTCTATAAATGTCTTCTAAATGATAACATGATAACAGTTTAAAAAAATGATGTTGCTATAATATCAGTGGTTCTCAAACCTTTTCATGTCAAGGACACCCAAAATTGTATTTGGCTTGTAGATCTGCTATTTTTTGAATAGCCAAAGAAATCTTAATATGACACCAGATGCGTTCCCGGTCTTGAGACCTGAAGCCGATTCTACATGTCTCCTAAATCTCAACAGTTTTCTGAAAAACGTATGTTTCTATATCAGTGGTGCTCAATCTTTTTCATGTCAAGGACCCCCAAAATTATATATATTTGGCCGCGGAACCCCATCAAAATATTTTGTTCCAGGGACCCCCAGAAGCAAAGATTTGAGTTAAAAATGTTCGCTTTAAAATTATATATATATTCAAAGATTTGCACACATTTTCACGATTTTTCAAAAATAGCAGATCTACACTCGGTGCCGCGCTATGAGCTTGTATATCTGCTATTTTTGAATAGCCCAAAGTGTAAAATAATGTTTTTTTTTATCTCAAATCTAAAAATGAGACAGTTCCAGGGGGGTTAATGGATTAAACAAACAAACAATCACAATGCAACAACATCTAAGTACGTGTTATTTTAATATCATGTACAAACAATATTTCGTCGGTCTGGTGGAAACCTCGTATGTCCACAACTGTTACTTTTTCAGGATTCAAAAGTAGCAGATCTACAAGCTCAAACGCTTTTGTGTGACACCTGTGTGCCCAAAAAGCGCAGCACAGACTTCATTCAATACTCAAGTTAATGACAGGGGTGTGTGGGCGGCGGGCCACACACACAACTGGCTTTCACGGGCCACAATTGGCCCGCTGGCCGCCTATTGGGAGAACCCTGCTGTAGTATGATCAAGTAGGGCATTCATTTAAAAGGTAGGGTAAGTGATTTGCTTTGGTTAAAATAAGTGTTAAATAGCTCTATATTGTGATAGTACTCATTGCTATAGAGTGTTTGTTCAGTAAAAGGAGTCTCCATGTCTCTCCACCTCTTTATTAAACAGAAAATGCAATTTCGTTTCAGTTTCAGTTTCATTTCCAATTTTATCCAATCAGGACAGAGAACTCAATCAGGATATAGATTAAACATGTGAAATTGGAAGTGATGACACTAAGAAATGAGCAGGTAAAACTGGAACTGGAACACTATAGAAATTAAGCTTAACAATGGGTACTTTGTCCTGATTGGCTGAGATTTTGACACCTACCGAAAAATGTATGTTCTGTTTATTAAATAGCTGGAGAGACGGGGAGACTCCTGTTACTGAACAAACACTCTATAGCAATGATTACTATCAGAATATAGTGATTTAACCTTTTAACAAAATACTTTTTGTTTTAACCAAAAAATATCCCTTACCCTACCTTTAAGAAAAAGACAAAAAGTTAGAATATGGACATAGGCGGTTTCTGCCCCGACAACAATGATTTGCATTACTGCGTGACATTAGTGTCTTGACTACCAGCACGTCTCTCATACCTCCTCTCCCTGACCATGGCCTCCTTCCTGGCCTCCATTTCGGCCTGCCTGGCCTGTAGCGCCGCCTGCCTGGTAGCCTCCAGCTCCTCCTGGTTCTTGGCGTAGCGAACGGCTCTGTCAGCGCGGTCCTGGAAGGGAAGGGGAAGTCGAAAGCCTGTATCAGCCAACCTAGCATGCTATTTCATCATCAGCTCAACAGCATATGGGGGCGGCCGGCCATAGCCGAGTGTTTAGTGCAGTGGTTCTCAAACGTTTTCATGTCAAGGACCCCCAAATTGACACTTATTAGCCCGCGGACCCCCATTTGAAAAGATAAGCCAGGGACCCCCATAAGAGAAGAGTTTTTTTTTTACGGCTCTAGCAGGGTTTCTCAACCATTTCAACCACAATTCATATCGTAAAATCAATGTTAACTCATCAATGTTAACACTGAGAGTGTACAAATGGAACCAAATGGACCCGTTAGGGTCCATTTGGTTCCATTTGTACACTCTCAGTGGGGAGAGAGCCTGGCGACGCGAGCTATGTTGGTGCACTGAGTGGCAGTTGGGGCAAACGCAGTCCTCACAACATCATTTACGTTTCTGTGCCTATCGATTCTGCCTATCGATTCTGTGGCACAGAATTCTGTGCCTATCGGTACATAACTCGGACTCCGTCATGGTCCAAAACTATACTTTATCGACGAAAAAAAGTAGTCTGCGGTTGTTTGAAAAGTAGTCGAACCCAGACTCTCAGTGGTAATGGATTTGGAGTCTAGTGATTAGCGAGGTGCGCCACTGAGGCCGATGCTGAGATTGGATATTCGGGCTGGATTAGAATGTGACGTTCTAACTCTTCTAATGTAGAGGAAAGAAGTCCGCGCGCGCACACGTGCCCGCCCGATAGTTGCATGCAAAAAGGCTGTTCGCGTCTGGGAAGCCAAAGGCCCTGGGCCATTCCAGGACAGGCCAGCAACGTGTCCATGTGTGTCCCTGAGCAAGACTCTTAACCCCTAATTGCTCCCCGAGCGCCGGGGAATGGCTGCTCAGTGCTCACTGCTCCTAGTAGTTATAGGATGGGTAAATGCAGTAGCCTGGTAAACCCTCCCTCCGGAAATCTCATTTCCATTTGATTTCAGAAGTGAGTCTGGCCTGATCCGCCTTTCTGCAATATTGGCTCTGTACGCCGAACTGACGAGCCTATCAGCGTCGTCGCTCATCGTTCTGTGATTGACAGCGACAGTTGGCCAATCAGGTGGCGAGTTCGAGTGAGCCCGAATGAAGCCGAGTGCAGCCTGAGTGCCTCCGACAAAAGACGAACGGCAGCCATTGTTGTTGTCCGAGTGCCTTCACTGTTTACTTTTGTTTTTAAAACGGCCTCAAACTTATTTTTTGAGGCACGGAATTTACTGTTAAGATATCGTTTGGATAGAATTTAGTTGTTTAACTTCATACATGAGGTCAATTAATCATGACAGAGCCTATTTAAAAATATAAATTCAGAGAACCTGGAGGGGCGGGCTGTGACACGCATGTATCCCAATAAGGCAACCTATTTTGGGCATGGCGATCTCAAAAGTCCCGTTGCGTCACATTAGTGACGGAGGTGGTAAAAATCCACTGCAATTGGCTGAAGGGGAAAAACGATCATTGGCTGAAGGGGTTGTCAGTCAACGGTATTACTCCCGCCCAACTCCAGCCCACAGCCAATATTGCAGAAAGGCGGATCAGGCCAGACTCACTTCTGAAATCAAATGGAAATGAGATTTCTGGAGGGAGGGTTTACCAGGCTATAAATGCAGAGGACACATTGCAAATATACAGTGCACCCGGGGAACAGTTAGGGTTATGAACTGATTTATTTCATTTGTCTTTTTTAAAGAGTATTGTAGGATATATGTATGTATGTATGATTGTAGGATGTATGTATTTTCTGTCTTTTTAAATGCCGACCCTGGGAGCTGAGCTGCAAGATGTCGTATGCATTCGTGCGAATGGCAAATAAAGGCTTTGTATTCTAGGTGTCCTGCTCAGGGACACTTCCGACACATAGACCGGGGGCACAAACCGAAACCGGGGACCTCTGTTTCTCAGATGGCCTCTCGGCCCACTCAGCTATGGCCGCCACTTCATCATATGAAGTCTGTTAACCCATTGAGACCTGAACCGTGTCTCCTAAATCCCAACAGTTTTCTGAAAAACGTATGTTTCTATATCAGCGGTGCTCAATCTTTTTCATGTCAAGGACCCTCAAAATTATATGTGTAAGATCTACAAGCTCATAGCGCGGTGCCGCGCTACGAGCTTGTATATCTGCTATTTTTGAATAGCCCAAAGTGTAAAATAATGCTTTCTTAGCTCAAATCTAAAAATGACACAGTTCCAGGTCTTAATGGGTTAAAGCCAGAAAAGGCTGCGCAATTCACACACTACTCTAGTCAGAGGACGGTGTGGTTATTCTACCAAAGCGATCTGCTGTTTAACCCGATCCCTGGCGGCCTTCTCCTCAGCCTTCTCCCGGTTCCTCTCGTCCATCAGCCGCTTGGTCTTGTCGTCCTCCTGTTTCCTCTTGAAGTCCACCATGTCCTTCCCCACCTTCCTCCGCTCCATCTCCCTCTTGATCTGCTCCTGAATCACATCGGACACACAGGCGTATGAGGCAAATGAGCGCCGCTACCAAAAGGCACCGGTGGAAAAAAGTACTCGCATGTTTTACTTAACACATTGACTGCCTAGATCGAATTAACTCGATATTAGCTTTTCATCACTTGCCTGCCAAGATCGAGTTAACTCGATTTTAGCAAAAAAAAAAAAATTCAAAAAAAAAACAATTTTTCTTTTTTTTTTTACTTTTTTTTTTTTTTTTTTTGACCCAAAGACCAAGGAGATATGAATTTTCGAAGATCTTTACTCTCATCCACTTCCTTGTTAACTTAAAACTTTAAAAATTTGTATCTCGGCTCCTGAGTACTTTTTTTTTTTTCATTGAAAAATCTCTGGCATGAATAACAATAGGCAGTGAAAATAATTCAGGCAGTCAATGTGTTAAGTAAAAGTATCAATACTGCACTGTAGAAATACTCTGTTATAAGTAAAAGTACGGAATGCTGAATGAACTTGAGTAAAAGTACAAAAGTATTGGTATGAAAATGTACTTAAAGTACCAAAAGTAAAATGAGTCGTTATGTAGAATGTCCCGTTTCACAACTTGTATAAACAAATGTCTAAAAATATTTTGAAAATAGCCGATCTACAAGCTCACAATGCGACGCATTGTGAGCTTGTAGATCGGCTATTTTCAAATGGCCGAAATGTATATAGGGCTGAAGTGGTTAATGTATGTTTTGTAATAATAATCTAAATCTACACAACTAAAGTTTTCAAATAATTGTAGTGGAGTAAAAGTATAATATTTGCCTCTGTGATGTAGTGGAATAGAAGTTCAAGTACTGAAAATTGGAAATAAAATTGGAAATATCTCAAAATTGTACTAAGCACAGTACTTGAGAAAATGTACTTAGTTACTTTACACCACCGCCAAAAGGTTACAGTCATCATGTAATTGGAACTACAGGAGGAGGCACAAAACGTTGCGTTGTGAGCTATAGTAGATTTGTCATTTTCATCAAAGACATTTGGTGTAAGACGGGGCCTAGTCAATGAAGTATATAGGGTTTAAAGTGGTTTAAACGTGTCAACCCATTAAAACCGGGAAAGCATCCATGTCATTTTAAATTTTAGTTTGGGGCTATTCAAAAAATAGCAGATCTACAAGTTCACAGCCTGTCACTTCATGCCGCGCTGCGAGCTTTTTACATCTGCTATTTTGAAAAGAACCACTGGTTTAGAAGGAATTTGTGGAATTGGCCTCAGGTCTTAACAAAACTTTGATACACTGCGTTTAATCATTTGACTGGTTTGTTTTTATACTAGGCAGTGGAAAGTACTCATCTGTTATGTAATCAGTTACTGAATCCTGGCTATCTTTTGAATATAGTTGTTCTTTCTACTTGAAGAGTGGAGTGTTGAATTTCAGGAGGAGAGACTTGATGACAAACCAGTGAAAGCCACTCAACAGATGCTTGAATCTGAAGTGCAAAGAGAACCTTCCTCACCTCTTCCTCTCCTTTCTTCTTCTGCTCTCGTTTGTCCTCCAGGGTCTTTGTTAACCTGAACACAGTGGTATAGACAATGTTTTAACCCATTAAGACCTGGAACTGTGTCATTTTTAGATTTGAGCTAAAAAGCATTATTTTACACTTTGGGCTATTCAAAAATAGCAGATATACAAGCTCATAGCGCGGCACCGAGTGCCGCACTACGAGCTTGTAGATCTACTATTTTTGAAAAATCGTGAAAATGTGTGCAAATCTTTGAATATATAGATTTCTAAAGCAAACATTTTTAACTCAAATCTTTGCTTCAGGGGGTCCCTGGAACAACATATTTTGATGGGGGTCCGCGGCCAAATACATATCATTTTGGGGGTCCTTGACATGAAAAAGTTTGAGAACCACTGATATAGAAACATACGTTTTTCAGAAAAATGTTGGGATTTAGGAGACATGTAGAATCGGCTTCAGGTCTCAATGGGTTAATGTGTTCCATAACCTATTCAGAGTGTGAAAATGAGCACGCTAGATCATTTAAGGTGGAGTCTTCCACCTTGTCAATTCAACTAAATTGCAACTAAAGTGTCAAATCACAACAAGTTGTCTCAAGACACTTTACATGTAGAGCAGAGACCAGCCTGAGCAAGCAGATACACAAAGTAAAACAAAACAAAAAGAGTTGATTTAGGACAATAGAGGATTATATCCAATAAAAGAGTCATGTTTACCTGGCCAAAATATATGGTGTGTGTGTGTGTGTGCTCCTACCTTTCCACCTTGGCCTCCAGGTTTTCCTCAGGCTGAGAGCTGTTAGACGTGTCATCTGATGAAGCGCTCCTGTCCTCACCTGGGGTCGCCGCTCCTGAACTGCTACCTTCATCTACTGGCCTGGTCAGGGATTCTGCAGAGAATATAGAATATTTAGAATCCCTGCCAATGTATTTTGCACCAAAAAAAATGACTAAACTTTTCAACAGAGCTATTTGTATAAAACAACAAACCAAAGATTAGAAAACAGTTATTTTCTCCACTGTGCCTCCCCACACTTTGCTGGGGTTTGCCTCTACCGGGTCCGTTTCTTTAACACATTGACCGCCAGAGGTTAATCTCATAATGTACTCACCAGTGCCAACGTTTTATTGTTGTTTTTTTCACGTCGCCATAGACCTTGTTAAAATCCTTAAAATTGAGCTGCGCACTGTTTGTAAACATCACGGACATCTGCCTGGTTCGAGCAGTGAAAACCACGTGTCAAACGGTGCCTCCATGTTGTAGTTAGAACGGTTTATGTTAGACAGTGATCACCGAGGAGAAGAAAACAACAAGGAGAAAATTGAGTTTCAGTTTCGTCATTAGAACGAGGGCTGACGGCATCGGCAAAACCGGATCCCAATTAATTCTGTTTCCGGTGGTGTTACAATGAAATGTGCCGTACCGGAAATTGAAAAAAAAAAAAAATAAAAAAAAAAGGAAAAAGCACCACGGCCCGTAGGCTACGGGATCGGCGCTTTACAGTTGGATTTATCAGCCAGTAGGCTACGGGCCTGGCGGTGAGTGTTAAGAAACTGGATGAGAGAAACATTATTTGCACATTTCTATGTTCCCCAGCGACTAAGGGATGGAAAGAGATGGACATCACAAACTCGGAACTTAAAAACAAAAAAATCGACAAATCTCTGTGTGTACGTTTTTTCCATAAATTAACGCCCCCCTACTTGATCATACTACAGCGTCACACGAAAGTACGCAGTAAGTAGCAGATCTGCAAGCTCGAAACGCAGTGCTTTTGGGCTTTTTTTTAAATCCTGAAAAGTAACAGTTTTGGACATATGAGGTTTCCACCCGACAGAGACGATATCCGTCTGTGTGTCTCCTGCTCGTACCCAAACGGAGTTCCTCACTGATGTCACCAGGCATCAATATGAGAGAGCTCTCACCCGACCCTCCCCACAAGGTGCACACAACTGCAGAGACATCAACTCTAAACTGGTTTATTTCTAGACAAGAAACTGACACAGGAACGCAGCATAAGACGCGTAATATTGTTCTACAACAACATTCGACCAAACCCCGCCCTGCCGTCCTGCGATTGGCTGAATACAAAAACGAGAAAACAGGGACTCCGCCCCCAGAGGGAACGGCGGGGGGGCATTTACAGTCTAATACATTGGTTCTCAAAGTGGGGTCCGGGGACCCCTAGGGGTACTTGAGGGGGTTCCAGGGGTTCCCAGCTATGTGATGGACAGGAACCAAATGGACCCTTATGGTTCTGTAACTCTGAGAGTGTACAAATGGAACCAAATGGACCCTTATGGTTCTGTAACTCTGAGAGTATACAAATGGAACCAAATGGACCCTTATGGTTCTGTAACTCTGAGAGTGTACAAATGGAACCAAATGGACCCTAACGGGTCCATTTGGTTCCATTTGTACACTCTCAGAGTTAAATTAACATTGATTTTACAATATGAATTGGGGTCCCAGAGGTATAAATGCCATTAAATGGGGGTCCGTAGCCTAATGCATGTTAAACTGGGGGTCCTTGAAATTAAAATGGTTGAGAATCACTGCTAGAGAGCCATAAAAACCTTCTCTTATTGGGGTCCCTGGCATATCTTTTCAAATGGGGGTCCGTGGGGTAATAAGCGTCTATTTGGGGGTCCTTGACATGAAAAAGTTTGAGAACCACTGGTCTAATACAGACAAAAACCCTAGCATTCCAACTGGACTCGTGGCGTGCCTAACTAGGCGTTAAGCTGCCGACCCTCAGGCTCGAGTTTGACTCCCGCTGGAGGCACGTTTTTTCCAACAACTGCAGACAACTTTTTTTTGGCTAATAAAGTATAGTTTTGGACCGGACCGCGACGGAGGGGCGCAGTCTCAAGCGAACTTGAGCCACGAGAGGAACCACCTCGCACGCTAAAGCGCGCGAGTTGCCGTGCCGAACGTTGCGAAGTTCGCTTTGAGCCTACTCAGCCCCGTCCGAGTTATGTACCGATAGGCACAGAATAGTAAATGATGTTGTGGGGACTGCGTTTGCCCCAACTGTCACTCAAAGTGACCACTGGCCAATCACAGCGCGACTTTTCGGGTCTGGGGCGGGTCTTGGCAGAATGTTGTTGCATATCACTATCACACGCATAAGACACACAGCTGCTCTACTCTGTCAGCTGAGCGGGAGAACTTAACAAGAACAAGGATTCAAAGTGAAAGTAAACTTCAGGGAACATTCTAGAGGAGGGAGAGTTAACACTTGACGGGCCGAGTTCCTGTCTTGAGCAGAGTGTTTGTAGCTTCACTCTGAGACTAAGGCCCCCTTTAGAAGACAACAGTCTCTAGAGAAAACCACAAAATAAAATATCAGATGTGCCGTCCGTTTAGATGGCAACGGCGTTACCGGGACCGAAAACTAAAACGTAACAAAGTGAAACCTCCTTCCAGGGTGGAAATCATAGAAAACACTCACAGTGAGCTTGTAGATCTACAGTGTTTTCACTATTTTTAGTTTAACTTTGTAAACTTTGTAAACACTATACAAAGTGTGTTTTGATACAGTGTGTACTGTCAAGCCAGTAAAATGGCATTGTTACCTCAGGTCAAATCTAGCGTAAAAACGTTAGTGTTCCAGTTCCAATTTTGTCTGCTCATTGTTTTTGTTCATCACTTCTAATTTCACTTGCTTATACTGTATGAGTTCTCTCTCCTGATTGAATACAATTGTTATCCACAGCCTGAAAGTGTATTTTCTGTTTACTAAGAGCTGGAGATACAGGGAGAGCCCTGTTACTGAAGAAGCACTCTATAGCAATGATTGCCATCTCAATATATGGAGCTGTTTATTTTAACAAATAAGTGTTAACTGACAAATTGTCTTTAAATAGGAAAATCTAAAAAGAAAAATGGATATTTCTCCCATTTTAGACAGATCAGTCAGGCTGCAGCTACTAGTTCCAGCACAACCTTTAAAAAAAATCTATAATTGTGATTGAACTTTGACATAATAGTATGTTTTTCTTTGTTCTTCTACTACATACATTTTTGTGGTTTACTGTATGTTCTTTTCAGTAAGTGAAGTTTTTATTCAACAGAGTTTAAAGCAGGCGGCACTATGTAACTTTACTTTATGAATAAAATGTTTTGTCCAATCTGTATGGTAGAGTATGTTACTACAATATAACTTATACAATTGGGTGGTTGTATTGTGTCTCCCTGCTCTTCTATTGAGACATTTAGATCGTGTCAAAGGTCATGTCTCACCTAGACACAGGATCTGACACAGATTTTGACCTGATGGTCAAGATTCATGTTTTAGTCATGATTTATCCCCTGATCAAGCAGGCAGGCGCTATTTAGCCGGTAAAAATGGCAGCACTTGCGCAGGAAAGCTGGTTCAAATCCAGCGTAGAAGAGGAAAGTTACATAGTGCAGCTTTGAGACTAAACTAATATGCCATTAAACCTGTATTGTATGAACTCTTTTTCCACCCAACAATTTATCAAAAAGTAAATGACAAGAATTGGATCAATATGCAGATTCAATGGATAATGGAATCAGATTCCATCAAATCCTTTCAATGGCCATGGATTAAAGCTAGTTTAAATCTCACGACTGAAAATGTCCTAATGTGTGATTTGTGAAACCATGTTAAAGGATCCCCCACACACACACTAGCGCCGATTCCTAAACAATGAATACACTATGTACAATTAGGATGCTTTAGTAATATTGTTCCTGCTGTTCTACATACTGTAATCACAGATTCAGGCTTTAACCTTTGCTTTTATATGAAATATCCGAGACAATTAAGATATTATGGAAGATACTTCTGAACATATTGCTAGTTTGACCACTTCAAATGCTCTAATCTTAAAACATTGACTGCCAATCGCGTAGATCTACGCGAACCTATTTAAAGCCGCAGCGTGCCAGTCGTGTAGATCTACGCCAACTGTTTACAAATTGAAATCCCATGTTAAATCAAAAAAGTGCACTTTCCGGATTTTTTTTTGACCCCTTCCGGTTCCGGGGGCCGACCGGAAACGAAATAAAACTGGTTCCGTTTTTTTCGCTTGCATCCGTTTCCTGTCTAGGAATCAACTTTGAAGTCGATTATCGCCTTTGTGGTTTTTCTCTCCGCATCCACCGGTCTAACGTTATAGGCTGTAACTTCAAAATGGAGGCACGGATCGACTCGCTTTTTTCACTGCTCGCTTCACACGGATCCCGTGTTTGTGTCGAACCAAATGAACGCGATTTTTTACCGGATTTAGCGGGGTCTATGGCGACATGAAGAAAACAAAAAAACAACAATAAAAGCTTGGCACTGGTGAGTACATTATGAGATTAACCTCTGGCGTTCAATGTGTTAAAATAACCGAAAATAGCCTTTCTACAAGCTCTCAATGCGTCGCAGACGCATTGAGAGCTTGTAGAAAGGCTATTTTCGCTGCGCAACATGCTTCCATAGAAGACATGCTGGCTTCTACTATGGAATCCAAATTACTGAAATCAGTCTTGGCGACTGAGAACTTTAATCCATGAATGGCCCATCTCTACAGTGACTGACCTTTAGATGTGGCTGGAGCAGGCTCTGTGTCTTCCACTGGTTCCTCGGTGGTGGGCTCCACAGGAGCAGAAATGGGCTCTGTTGGGGCCGGGGCTGGTTCTGTGGGTGTGCTGACAGACGGACTGGCCTCCATTGGAACTTCTGGCTCTGCTAACTCTGCTCCCCCTCCATGCATCTGCTGAGAGTGCAACTTGTCAAGACAAGAGACACAGGTGTAGTGTGAGCAGAGAGTACAACGTGATAAAAGGAGCGGATGCATAGCGAAACGACTTAACCCATTGAGACCTGAAGCCGATTCTACGTGTCTCCTAAATCTCAACAGTTTTCTGAAAAACCTATGTTTCTATATCAGTGGCGCTCAATCTTTTTCATGTCAAGGACCCCCAAAATTATATGTATTTGGCCGCGGACCCCCATCAAAATATTTTGTTCCAGGGACCCCCCAGAAGCAAATTTTTGAGTTAAAAAATGTTCGCTTTAAAAATATATATATATTCAGAAGATTTGCACAGTTTCACGATTTTTGAATAGCCCAAAGTGTAAAATAATGCTTTTTAGCTCAAATCTAAAAATGACACAGTTCCAGGCCTTAATGGGTTAAGACATCTTGATTGATTGATTGATGTACTTTATTTAGTAAGACATGAGAACAACAGTACATGGAAGTACAAATTCACAATACGAGGTCTACTAAACTGGAAGACTCATAAAAGCACTGAGCTTGTTTCAAATGAGTTCCCCCATATGTCATACAATCAGTTTACAGGTTACTGGTATGAAAAGTGAGAAATATGTACAAAAGAAGAAGGAGAGAGGGGGGGGGGGGGGTAGGGGGGTAGGTAGGTTAGGACTTAGACAGGGGCCATTTTCCAATTGCAGCCTCCTGAAGGTGTATCTTTAGGGCAGTTTTGAAAGAGAGTAGGGTTTTACACTCCTTTACTCCTTTTGGTAGGGCGTTCCACATTTTTGATGAATAGCATGAGAACGAGTTACTTCCCTTTGTTGAGCCAAAAAAGGGTTGGACAAGGTTTGTGGAGCTGCCTCTGGTATTGTGGTCATGGACATCATTAACATTTTGGAAGTATTTTGACAAATACAGGGGGATCCCAATGTTGTGGTGTATCTTGAAGACCAGGCCCATAGCAAGTTGCTGCACTTTGTCCTCAACCCGTCCCTAAGCCATCCGATCCTATCAAAATGATCAGGGGTTAGATGGGTCTTAATGCCCTGTCATCCGTTTGGTCATCTCAGTAGCAGTCTCCCCATAACTGGATGTTTGAATCCCACCTAAGGTACATCAGTTAATCAAACTAATCGATTTAATAGGGTGGGGTTTTTTCTTTCTTAATTTTTTTATATTTTTCAAAATACAATAGCAAAAAAAAAAAAAAGTACAAATGCAATCCCACAATAGCATTGTGGGCTTGCAGATCGGTTATTTTGGCTATATTATGTATAGCAATTATATTTATCAATTATTATGATCAATTTAGTTACTCAACTAAAAGTATATTTCAAAAAGACTTTCATTGTGATTTGAGAAAAAAAAACATGCTTTGATTAGTTGATCAATTGAAAAAGTCATCGATAAAATAATCACCAAGAAAGTAAGTGATAGCGGCCCTATTCCCCCCTCCTACCTGTTTGACTTTGTCCAGTCTGTTAGTGAGTTCCTCTGCAGACACGCTGCCAGCAATGACCTCAAGGGGAATACCATTCTCTCCGATGAAAAAGCTGGACGGTATGCAGACCACCGGGTCTTCACACGGGGGGGGGAGTTAAGGCACAAACCCACCAAAAACTCACATTTAACCCATTGAGACCTGAAGCCGATTCTACATGTCTCCTAAATTTCAACAGTATTCTGAAAAACGTATGTTTCTATATCAGTGGTGCTCAATCTTTTTCATGTCAAGGACCCCCAAAATGATATGTATTTGGCCGCGGACCCCCATCAAAATATTTTGTTCCAGGGACCCCCCAGAAGCAAAGAGTTGAGTTAAAAATGTTTGCTTTAAAAAAATATATATAAAAATATTTGCACACATTTTCACGATTTTTCAAAAATAGCCCAAAGTGTACAATAATGCTTTTTAGCTCAAATCTAAAAATGACACAATTCCAGGTCTTAATGGGTTAAACAAAACATAGTCTTGGCCATGCCTTACGGCGTGGCGGAGACAATTACAGTTTGAAAAAGTAACATTTGCTGCAGACTCCTTGCTGCTCAGCGCCTCTGCCTGATCCTAGCCTAATACCTAGTGTAGTGGTTAAGATGTTGGCTTTCCACGCGGGAGGCCTGGGTTCGAATCCCGGCCGTTACACATGGACACGCGTGAGTCTACCTACAGCCCAAACAGCAGATAAGGATGTCCAACATGAGCACTTTGTGTTCAATATCATCCAACAGGAAAACAAATCTAATAGGTCTTTGTACAGATATTCTTGAGAGATTTGTATTTTATTCGGTCATACATCTTCACAGCATCTTCTGGGGCCTTCGCCACATAATAACATTTAGTGCACATGGACAAATGGAGTTCATGGAAAAGGATACAGATCTGGGAGAACTGCACACATGTCTCACTGTAAGGAAACATGAGAAGAACATCACAAGGTCAATACATATCTTCACATCCACACGTCCAAAGTTACTGTCAAACATTAAAAGCCAATGCGATACAATTCAAAGTTTCAATCTTCCACTGTTATGCCTATTAGTTGTTCCAGATGCTAGAAATTGATATGAGAGAACAAATACCTCCACCAAAACGTATCACCAATAAGATTTACTTCTGCTGATAATTAACCGATTGACTGCCAGAATTATTTCAGATTTTTTGCAGTTTTCTGCCAGAGATTTTTCATTGAAATTAAAAAAGTACTCAGGAGCCGAGATACAGAATTTTTAAGTTTTAAGTTAACAAGGAAGTGGATAGGAGTCTAGATCTTCGAAAAATCATATCTCCTTCGTCTTTGGGTCAAAAAAAAAGTTCTTCTAAAAACGCAGGCTATGTGTTAAGATGCGGAAGTTGACACCGCAATTAATTACAGTACTGCAGTGCTTTGGATTACAAAAGTCTATCCAAATAGGTTTTATTGTCATACTGTGGCAATCGATTCCGCAGTTAGTGTACTGTACTTTCATATTATGTGATTTAATTTGAGCTATTCAACTGGGGTGATATTACAGTTTTAGGTCATGAGTCATACAGCATATAAAAGGCTAAAATGTTGTGACCTTTCACATACTAAACGTCAAGGGTTCCCAAACTTTACAGGCCGTGACCCCCAAAAATAATCATATTTGAAGAACTGGGGACCCCCCACCCTGACAAGCACTTGGAATTGTAGGCATTACATTTAGTTTGACTCGGTTCCACAGATAAATATTGTGAAAATAGCCACACTGCGAGGTGTTGTGGGCTTGTAGATTGGGTATTTTCCCAATGTTTGCCTATTTCTTACGCAATACCGGTATTTGCTAATTTAGTATTAAAAGTTGTTAAAAGTCATTACATTGTAACTTAAAAGGTAGGGTAAGTGATTTGCAATTATTCAAATCATTGCAAAATGGGTCTATGTTCTGATAGTGCTCGTTACTATAGAGTGTCCTGTCCATATAAGGAGTCTCCATGTCTCTCCAGCTCTTTATAGAACAGAAAATGCATTTTCGTTTCAGTTTCATTTCCAATTTTATCCAATCAGGATAGAGAAATCAATCAGGATATAGATTAAACAAGTGAAATTGGAAGTGATGACACTAAGAAATGAGCAGGCAAAATTGGAACTGGAACACTATAAAAATGAAGCTTAAAAATGGGTACTTTCTCCTGATTGGCTGAGACTTTGACACCTACCAGAAAATGTATTTTCTGTTTATTAAAGAGCTGGAGAGACGGGGAGACTCGTTACTGAACAAACACTCTATAGCAATGATTACTATCAGAATATAGTGCTTTAACCTTTTAACAAAATACTTTTTGTTTTAAGCCAAAAATATCACTTACCCTACCTTTAAGAAATGCGCAGATACCCTGTATACACCAACATACACATACTGTACACTACAGTATGTTGGTTTGTTTACCGTTGAGTGAGAAGACAATCTTGCACATTGAGCTAATCATCTGGGGACCCCCGGTTTGGGAAACCACTGCTACACATTTACCTCTTGGCGTCCACTTTGATGGCCACACAGGTCTGTGCAGCTTCATGGACCGTGTCGTCCTCCCAGCTGGACATGAGCTGTGCAGACTGCTCATCGTCACCTTCAGAGGGAGAGAACGTTTAGTGATGAGTCACTTATAGCTAGTGGCGTGCACAGACATTTTGAGGGGCAGGTGCTCAAGTAAATTATACTTTTTTTTTGTTTACTTGGTCTGCTCTTTTTTCCCTCTACACCTATACCTCTTTGCCAAAAATAGCAGATCTACAAGCCCACAACGCCTCGCAGCGCGAGGCGTTGTGGGCTTGTAGATCTGCTATTTTTGGCTAAAGTTCTCCTCAGAAAAGGGATGCTAGGTTTCGAGTGGTTATGGTAAAAAGAAAAATCATATCACATAAAGATTTGGCGGACCCCCTGTAGTAACTCTGAGGACCCGCTAGGGGTCCCGGACCCCCTGTTGAAGACCCCTGCTGTAAACTGGGGGAAAAAAAACGTTTTTTTATTTTTTTCAAAAGGGCACTTCTGGTCAAGAGGGCAAAGGGCAGGTGCACCACCTAGAGTCTATCTGTGCACGTCCCTGCTTATAGTCATCATCATGCCCCACCGCCTCCACTATATGTGATCATGATGTCAATGGTGATCATCTCTACAGTTAGGCTGATGACACATTGTTCTATGATCAGATCAACGGGGTGACAGACAGTGCATTATGTTGGCAACAACACTGACGTTGGCGCAGAAAGTGTGAACTCACTCCACTACATCCTTGTAATCGTCGGTGAAACAGGCGTTGCGGTGGAATTAGTGTCCTGTGAAATGCCTTGCCTGCAGAGGTCGCAGTTTTTTGCCTTTTGGCAGCAGGGGAATGTGGACGTTACGTGGTGTTTGTCAGGTAAACGAACAGAAAGGGCTCTTGCTTAACAGTATTACTGACTGTTAACTGTGTACATGTACAGCAGTGGTTCTCAAACATTTTCATGTCAAGGACCCCTAAATTGACACTTATTAGCCCGCGGACCCCCATTTGAAAAGATATGCCAGGGACCCCCCATAAGAGACGATTTTTACGGCTCTAGCAGTGATTTCAACCATTTCAATTTCAAGGGCCCCCAGTTTGACATGCATTTAGGCTACGGACCCCCATATAATGACATTTATATCTCTGGGACCCCAATTTATATTGTAAAATCGATGTTAACTTAACTCTGAGAGTGTCCAAAATGGAACCAAATGGACCCGTTAGGGTCCATTTGGTTCCATCAAAAAAAAGAGTAGTCATGAATGATAATGAGAAGCCATGAGGACAAGAAATTGGCCTTTCACCTATGTGACAGCCGTCTATCTGTGTGCCAGGAAATCAAGTACCTTGGCCACATTTCAACTGACAATTAGTGCTGCACAATTAATCGAAAAAAGATCGTGATCTCGATTCAGACACCTATGCAATCTCATTTCTAAATTATGGCGATTTATTTTTATTTTTACATTTTAATAATACGTTAATACTTTTTTTAATGTATTTATTTATTTTTTTGCTTCTGAATAATACCAACTTGCTATGTCAATCATACCTAAACGATGTAAAGCAAAACATAAATATAAATTTAACATTAAATTAATATATATATATATATATATATATATATAAATGTATTTTTTTTTATATTTAACCCAATAAGACCTGGAACGCATCTGTGTCACTTAAGATTTATTTGGCTATTCAAAAAAATAGCAGATTTACAAGGTCATGGTGCGGCACCGAGCCGCACCATGACCTTGTAGATCTGCTATTTTTTTTTTTTTACATCGTGAAAAAATACTTTTTTATATTTTTTAGTGTTTAGAAGGAAAAAAATTAGAATCGTTCTCAGGTCTTAATGGGGTTCAAAGAGAATCGTGATCTCAATTCTTATGGAGGAAAATCGTGATTCACATTTGAGCAAGAATCGTGCAGCGCTACGTGATGACCACCTCCATGATGATAAAGATATCTCTAGGCAGTGCCGCATACTTTATGCCCAGGCTAATATGCTGCTTCGCAGGTGTTCAAATCCTGTCAAGTGTGCACTTTTTTAAAGGCATTCTGCACTCCCATGTATATACAGCTTTCCTGTGGTGCTTATGCAAGAAAGGTAAGCATGCGGAGGCTTAAAGTGTCCTACAATGATGCCCTGAGGATACTACTTAAGGTCCCTAGATGGCATAGAGCCAGTCACCTGTTTGTAACATGTGGAATCCACACTTACGAGGCTCACTTAAACCCATTAAGACCTGGAACGGTGTCATTTTTAGATTTGAGCTAAAAAGCATTATTTTACACTTTGGGCTATTCAAAAATAGCAGATCTACAAGCTCATAGCGCGGCACCGAGTGCCGCGCTACGAGCTTGTAGATCTGCTATTTTTGAAAAATCGTGAAAATGTGTGCAAATCTTCTGAATATATATATTTTTAAAGCGAACATTTTTAACTCAAATCTTTGCTTCTGGGGGGGTCCCTGGAACAAAATATTTTGATGGGGGTCCGCGACTCCGCGGCCAAATACATATAATTGTGGGGGTCCTTGACATGAAAAAGATTGAGCACCACTGACATAGAAATCAGTGGTGTGAGATATCAGAAAACTGTTGAGATTTAGGAGACATGTAGAATCGGCTTCAGGTCTCAATGGGTTAAGATCTATGTATGGATGTCTCATGTCTCGCCTGGATGAGTCCCGGAACAGTATTATTGAGGATATTGTCAATCCTGGGAAGAGCTGTCTCCGGTACTTGTCCAAGCTGCGTAAACCCTGGAGAGTCAGCATCCATTTATGATTTTTTTATTATTATTATTATTATTTTTATAATGTCTTGTTATTTATTTGTTGTGTGATATTTGTATGTACTTCATGGACCCCCTGTGTGCCTGGAATAAAGTTTTAATTGAAATTGAAATATGTCCAAAAAAAAGTATTGTTTTTAAAGCAAACATTTGTAAAATATTTTGTTCCAGGGACCCCCAGAAGCAAAGATTTGAGTTACAAATGTTGGCTTTAAAGATATATTATGTATTCAAAGATTTCCACACATTTTCAAGATTTTCGACCGTTTGTAGACGAATTGGGAAACATTAAACACATCACATATCGCCATACACACAAAATCTGATTCTGAATCATGCTCTCTTAGCTGTCTCCCTACTGTCTATGCCATTGGTTCTCAAAGTGGGGGTCCTTGGGGTGGTTCCAGGGGTTCCCCAGGAAAAGTAGTTAACCACTTTACCCATTATATAAGTTGACTATTCAAAAATAGCAGATATACAAGCTCACAGTGCGTCTCTTCGTGGCGCGCTGCGAGCTTGTAGATCTGCTATTTTTTGCATTTGCAACACTTAACCTTCTCTTCTGGGGGTCCCTGGCTCAAAATATTTTCAGATGGGGGTCCGGCGTGGACAAATATATATCTATATATATCACTTTGGGGGTCCTTGACATGAAAAAGTTTGAGAAACCACTGGTCTATGCTTTCTCCACAGGATTTCACCGAAACAGCATAATAGGCTCTATTCACAGCAGCCATATTATGAAGACATTCACAGGTGTTCCATTCTGGTCAAACAGAGTCAGGATGCTGATGTTGTGGAATGCTGGCCCACTGGAAACACTCTGTTACACCAGTGGGTCTAAATGTTGGGGTCCAGGGGACCCTCATGGGCTTCCAAATGGCCCCTTGCAGGTGTGTAACTCTGAGAGTGTACAAATGGAACCAAATGGACCCGTAACGGGTCCATTTGGTTCCATTTGTACACTCTCAGAGTTATGGGGGTCGTGGAAACCACTGTGCTACACTATTAAATGGAACAGAGCCTTCATTAGTATCATTGTTAACACCTGTGAAGGAAGTGATAATATGGCTGCTGTGCATATGAGCCTATTGTGAATCATCACACACACACAGTTTGATAGGTAACCAGTGTCCGGGTAACGTTGACATTGGCTAACATTAGCTTTGACAGCAGTGTAAACACACACAGCCGTGTTTACATGACAGAACAGCTACACCAATTCTAAAGCCCATAATGATGTTATACTGTAATGTTTACGTTTACCTGACAGGTGGCATGTCCCCCTGTATGTTTGTGTTGCAATGACGTCACCTGTCTCACCCTGGTATTAGCTAAATGGCTAAAACTTCATTAACTAGCGTTAGGTTGGCTAGCTAGCTGATGATTAGCTCTGGTCCAGAGCTTTAGTGACTTCTCTCTGACGCTCCGCTAGAGGCGCTGCTCTGCTCATAGACCCAACATGTCACTGTCGCGCGAGGTCTCTCTTTAGTAAAAGCAATAAACACAACGATTTCGCTACTCACCAAAACAAAGGCTGTTTTGTGTTGTTGAAAGTCTATTCTCTACGATGGGGAATGTCTCGGGACCCCACCTTCTCTGTATAATACACTTTTTGGCCTGAAAAGAAATGATTGCAAAGGATGGTGAAATTATTTTATTTGCTCCACCGCGCCCTCTACAGATCTGATCAATGGTAGTTTATATTGACCAGATCTGTAGGGGGCGCAGTGGAGCAAATTAAAAAGAATTTCCGTCTGGCGGTACATATTTTATTTACCGAACAAAAAGTGCATTATACAGAGATGGTGTGGTGCTGAGAGGCTTCCCACCCTGGAGAATGGACTGTCAACAACACAAAACAGTCTTGGTGTCGGTGAGTAGCGAAGTAGTTTAGTTTATTTTGACTAAAGACGGAGACAGTGTAATGTTGGGTCCATGAGCAGAGCAGCGCGCCTGGCAGAGCGTTATAGAGACACAGCTAATCAGCTAGCTAGCTAGCTAGCTAGCTAAGCTACACAGACATAGACAGAATACCTGTTATAACAACGACGAAGATGAAGGTCTGCTGTTTGGCGGAGGCGATGGCAGCAGGGATGGAGCCGTCGAACCAACGCATCTTAATGGTGGAAAGGCTGTTGTCTGGTGGAAAGATGTTGTTGTTGTTGTTGTTGTTGTTGACCAGTCACATCAATATCCTTAAGACTGGTGAAGTCAGCTTGTTGTTGGTCTACTGGCCCTGGTGCTGAGGGTTGCCAGGTTTGACTTTCCGAGAGAAATAAGCAGCTATACGTCTATGAAAACCAAGCCCACGGTAATAACATGATATATAGGTGGGCACCAATAGGAGGAGTGGGCACTGAGGAGGAGTAAGGAGGAGTGGGCATTGAGGAAGGGTAAGGAAGAGTGGTCACTATAGGAAGAGTAAGGAGTGGGCATTGAGGAAGGGTAAGGAAGAGTGGGCACTAAGGGAAGAATGGGCACCTCAGTGTTAAATTGGCTATGTTTTCCAAAATGTTCAATAAAAGATTCAATATTTGGAAAAGGTTTTCAAGTAAAGTAAAGTATACATGATTAGAACATGCTTAAATATGTATTTATTCTGAGCAACTACACTTTAGAAACAAGCCCAATTAAGCAACTTTAGAAACAAGCCCAATTAAGCAACTTTAGAAACAAGCCCAAATAAGCAACTTTAGAAACAAGTCCAAATAAGCAACTTTAGAAACAAGCCCAAATAAGCAACTTTAGAAACAAGCCCAAATAAGCAAATTTAGAAACAAGCCCAAATAAACAACTACACTTTAGAAACAAGCCCAAATAAACAATACACTTTAGAAACAAGCCCAAATAAACAACTACACTTTAGAAACAAGCCCAAATAAACAACTACACTTTAGAAACAAGCCCAAATAAACAACTACACTTTAGAAACAAGCCAAAAAAAACGCAACCCGCAACTACCAATATTTACAAGGGACTTTATAGAATAATAGGCCCAAAGTCACTTATAATAAGCAGACATGGCAACGCTGCTAGTACTGAGTCATGTCAGACAACACATCACTTCCTTTTCTCAAATGGCCTCTGTCGTTATACACAATAAAAGTTCATATATATATATATATATATATATATATATATATATATATATATATATATATATATATATATATATAGCTTTTGTCATATTGTATTCATTTCGTTTGAAGCTTGGTCCCCTGGGGGACAGAGTGTCAAGCCCGAATTCATTTAGCATACCTGTCTGAGCAGTTTACACAAGTTGATTGAATCACTGGGTTAAAACACAGTCACTTTAAAGATATAACTAATTCCGAGTAAGAATTAGGGTGTTGATTTCTTGTCCACCTTTGGAGAGCAAGGCAACTACACAACCCACATCTCGACCAAAGAGGTCTTGACCTTTAAGGCAGTGGTGCTAACAGAGAGATTATTCTGACACTAATAGACCCCTAGTTAATAGTCGACGTCACACTGATAAGAACCAGTATGCATGCAACCATTATGCGCGCAATGAAACCCATTACATCAGGTCTCGCTAGGACGCGCCTCACTAGCCAACACACAAGAGGGGGTTGGGGTGTGCTGAAACCAGCGCACCCCAAAACAACAGGTTAGGAATTGATTGCGTGAAACAATCACCTGTGCGTCCAGTCTCAATGTTAGTAAACAAATAATTGGTCTATAGCATTGAACAATATCACTCTGGCAAACTCCACAGACCGAGACGATCTCCTGCCTGTATCATTTATTTGGTAATCTGTGTTCCCAGAAGTTTTCGCCAGCTCTCGCATACAAACGGGAGTGGCGAGGAACTTCTGGGCCAGAGCCCTGGTATTTGTGGGCGGGATGTAACTTATGCTCAGAATCTGAGCGGACACGCCTCTTACCGGTCTGAGAGCTGTGCAACTCGTCTAAAAAGTCAGACGAGAGGCAAACAGCAGTACACACAACAATGGCGGCCGTCGCGCCTATTTACATGCAACACCCACTGCATGTGGATGCCGCCACCCTTTTCTTCATTGGCTGTTGATTTGAATCAGAACACAGTGGCCGCGCCCCTGGTGTCCAGGCTCTGTCTCCCAGTCTCCCAGACTATTTATTTGGCAACGTTTCCAGCAACCAGGCTCTCTTCCTCAGGTCTGAGCATTATATTGCCGTTACTTATTGTGATCCATGGAAATTAAGGAACGAAACATGCATCTTTTAAACTATGGCTTAACTTTATTTTCCATAAAATCGTATTATTAAATTTTGGCAGTGCAATCAGAGAAAAACAAAACATTGGCAGTGCAATCAGAGAAAAACAAAACATTACAGCAGCAAAGGTATGAACAAAGGAGTTGTACGCATTTCCATGGCAATGATCATGACATAATTTATCATGCCAGGAGGACAAGAAATTGGGAGATCTCTCTATCTCTATCGTCCAGGCTGTGTAAACACTGGAGAGTCGGCCTATATTTATGATTTTGTGTTTTTTTATTGTTTAATTTGTTGTATGATGTTGATGATTTGTATTTACTCTATGTTTAATCTATCCTGTGTGTCTGGAATAAAGTTTGAGTTGAATTGAACTGTTTACCTTCAACAGTATCACACATCTAGTCACAACTACTGTATTTTAAAGGATTTTGTCAATTCAATTAGGAAAGAAAACTGATGTACTCCAAATAAACAAACAAGTTTGTAAATCAATATAATTGAAAAAGTGAAAAACGTATTCATGTAAATACAGCCTATAATGCACAATATATTTGGTTGTAAAACACCATAATTCTCCCACAGTGTAGCCATACTGGCGTGCAATTTATCATTAAAAGTAAAAAAAAAAAACAGGATGATCACAGTATAAACTATTTAAAGGTGTGCACTAAAAAACAAGACTGACGTGTTTAAATCCTTTTTTACGAGGGGGTTGATAAGAGAACAAAATGTTTCATCGCGTGGCCATATTTTTGAGTGCAAACCGTCAAATTGTACCCTGATTGTTTCCCCAGTGTTCCTCATGATGTCTTGAAGGTGATCAGATAGTCAGGATAAGCGCCTGCATCGCAAAACACCACGTAGACGAACGGACTCAGTGGGTTGTCCACTGCACAGTCATGCAGGCCTGCTCCCAGGTTACCGGGGTTGAGAGGTGATGGCTCCAACATGCCTGCCGTCCCTTTGCAGGGTTTCCCGACCAGGACTCGAGCATGGTAGATGTACTTGAAGCCATTGGCATCAGGGTTGGAGTAGGCGTCTTGTAGTGAATACCAGGATTCTTTGGCAAAATAGGTCCCGTTACCATACACAGTGGCTGAGAAAACAGAATCAAGAGGAAACTCATTAATATGTTGAAAATGGGCCCATGACGTCTATGTATACACTGTGTGTGTGTGTGTGTGTGTGTGTGTGTGTGTGTGTGTGTGTGTGTGTGTGTGTGTGTGTGTGTGTGTGTGTGTGAGAGAGAGATGACTTTCCTCTGCAAACTCAAGCCTTATTTTATGCTTTGTTGCACGATGGTGTTGCGTGGTGAAAACAGATACTGTACTAGTTCACAACACAGACACGTAACCCTAACCCACTTTTGAGTGGTGCCGAAGGCAACCACTCCTATACATGACTTTGTCCGTGTGTCCGTATGTATGTATGTCTGTCCACAAACATTGATGACAACATCAATACGGGGGTCAATACGGGGCTCATCAAAGGCACCACTCACTTCACACAGGGTGTGATTCTTTTTTTAACAATTCTGAATATTTCACCTGACCAAAATAGGGACACCAGGTTGAAAGTGGTTAAGACTTCCTGCTGTGTTCCCCTACACAAGGCTATTGAGGACTGGCACAATAAATACTGTGCATGCTAAGACCCCATGGACCACTGGAGTCCAGAGTTTAGAAATGCCTGACGGGCCCTGCCCAAGAACCTGTCCTGATCTGATGTGGCTATTGCATAAAGTTAACACATTATTACTAGGGTTGTCCGATATTGGCTTTTTTACCGATAACCGATATACCGATATTGTCCAACTCTTAATTACCGATACCGATATCAACCGATACCGATATATGCGGGGATTATTGTGATTAGGGTAAGCTCAAATTTCATATCACACACACCATATACAGTAAGAACTCCTGTAACTTATTTATAAAGCAAAAAAAAAAAAAAAAAAAAAAAAAAAAATTTTTTTTTTCAAAAACCGATACCGATATTTTCCCGATATCAATTTTTATGCTAATATCGGCCGATAATATCGGGAGGCCGATAATATCGGACATCCCTAATTATTACTGTATGGTCAGTTATGGGAACAGAAAATGCTTGTGTAATTACTACAACACATTACAATAACTAATAGCAAGTGTTTAGAGGAGGTCATTCTCACAACTACAGTGCCAACTAGAAAACTAGCTGTCATATCTTATGTGTGAACGTAAATATGTAAATCAAATACTATGATAAGCACAGGGGAGAAATGTAGCTTTTTTTCTGGTTTTCTGGAGTTCATGTTTATGCGTTTGTGCCGTCATTTTTATGGGTCACGACTAAATATCCCTTTATTTTTTGTTTCCTACATTTTGTTTTTTAATTATTATTTCATCAGATTTTTCATAACTGTCGAAAGAAATCCACAATTTTTCATAAATTTAGCTAAATAATTTCATAGATAAATACAAAAATCTAAGAAAGAAAACAAGTTTAAGAAAGTGGAAATAGCAGATCACAAGCTCACAACGTGTCACATTGTGATGCACTGTGAGCTCGCAGATCTGCTATTTTCACAAGTTTGGGTCCCAGGAGAGACATCAAGTTACTCATTTGGGTCTCAAGCTGAAAAGCTTGAGAACCGCTGCACTAGAGTACCCCCAAAACCTACCATTTCTACCACAGAAGCTCCTGTTGAAGCCACTGACGTTGATCTTTTGGCAGATGGCTGAGGTCGTGCCGTGGTAGAGGTTCATCTCATTCTTGTTGGTGGGATACCTCTTATCCAGCAGCTGCTTCCTGACGGCGTACCGCTGCCACTGGTCTATATTCTGGATCCTCTGGATCTGTGGACATTGCCAGAGTGATATTGTACAATGGTATTAGTGTATTAGTGTAATCTCTCAAGACAGCAGAATCTGTCAGCACCTACTGCCGTTATTGTTGTTAGTAGGAATAAACATAGAAGCACCCGAATGGGTTCCCAGATTGGTGTCAGAATGACTATTGTGAATTATTCTATAAGTGCAGGACTAAACAGACTGACACTGTGACTTTTAACCTGTACCGTAACCTGTATCGTAACCCTTCACAATGCTTGTCTTTGTACATCTACCAAAGGGACTGCAAATTGACACCAGCCTACAGTGCGTGACGCGTTATGAAACAATACAATTCAGGGTGAAGGTGTTTAAGGCTTTATATCGACAATTCATAACAAAGTATACCCACAGACAAACCTAACTAAAGTATAAATTACCTTGACAACATGAATGGTCGGCTTGATACCAGCTTGTGCATTTTGGGATGTTTTAACAAATTCTGTCTCAACTTTCTTGTACTCTGCTGAGGTTGGCGCAACGTCAACGATGTCCATGTCCTTGTTGCCCATCTGGGTCCAGGTTGGTGGAGACTGTATGACAGCTGAGAGAGGGAGACATTTTAGTGTCTCAGCTACATGTTATTACTGTATGAGAGGCACTACAATTAACATTAACATGACATAAATATGAACTAAATATAGATAATTCATGTATGTTTAACCCGTTAAGACTGGGACAGCTTCATCTGTGTCATTTTAAGATTTCTTTGGCTATTAAAAAATAGCAGATCTACAAGCTCAAAGCGTGGCCCTGAGTGCCTCGCTATGAGCTTGTAGATCTGCTATTTTTGAAAAATCTTGACAATTTGGGCAAATCTTGGAATATATATATATTTTTAAAGCGAACATTTGTCAAATATTTACTTCCAGGGACCCCCAGAGGCAAAGATTTGAGTTACAAATGTCCATAAAAAAATCACACCCTGTGTGAAGGAAGCGGTGCCTTTGGGGCGGGGCTTAACTCATTTCAGTTTGTCCCTATTGGTGGTCTGAGTCCACTTACCAAATTTGTACTTGGTAGCATGCTGCAAACTGGAATGATGGCTGTTTAAAGCCCAGCCAATGGGGAGACAGAGGGGGCGGGGCTTAAGTAATTACAGTTCGTCCCTATTGCTGGTTTCTGTCCGGTGGCTAAATATGTCTTTTTTTACACAATAACCCGGCGTTTTCTTTATCATTATTTACAGTAGCTCTTCTAGCCCCCCTCCCCCCCCTCCCCACCCTAACCCCCCCTCCCCTTTTTTTTTCGAATTCGATTTAAAGTGCTGTAATTGTATTTCAGTATTTGGCACTGAAATAGGCCGGTTTCAGTCGCGGACGGTCAGCGGTCGACCGGGTGACACTGCAGCTTTCAGCTAAAAGAGAAGGCTGGAGTAGTGTTGCTGGATCTTGCAGCTGCCATTGTGCAGCCGCGCATATCTCCTGAACCGAAACCCCACTGGAGAGGGCCCAGGATGTTGCCACGCCTCCAGTAGAGCGAGCGTCTTCTGGAAGTGGGGCGCCACCGCTAGCGTAAGCCAGCTTAATGGCATCCAAGATCCATCTAGAAAGCGTCGTCTGAGCTAACTGCCTTCCTCTGACCACCTTGGCCAAAGGAGACAAAACTGCGTCGACAATCGGCCGGCCGCTGTTCTCTGACAGTAGAACTTTAAAGCTCTCACCGGACAGACCACGCGCCCCACGTCGTTGCCACCGGTGGCACTGACAGTCCGTGGAGTCTGACCCTCTCCATTGTTGAGAGGACCAACTCCAGCGACGGGAACGCATGAAGCAGTTTGTTTGGCCGACCGTGCGCCAAGGCGTCCACACCCCGTGAGGGGGGTCCCCTCTACCGAGAAGAGGCGAGAACATTTCGCCTTCTTGGAGGCAAACAAACCGACCTGTGGTCGGCCAAACTGGCCCAGATCTGGCTCGTTACCTCCGGTGGAGAGACCAATCTGCGTACCAAAAATTGCCCCTGGACAACAGAGTCGCTCCACTGTTCAGGAGGCCCGGTACCTTTGAAGCTCTGATGTGACCCAGTCCCGCGGACAACGCGACGTTTCCAACAGGACCGGTGATGTCGTCACGTGATCCAGCGGGCCCGCATGTGCGGCGCCCGTTAGAGACCGTGGAAGGGTAGCGGTGGTAGGTGGCCACCGCGGTGTTGCCTTAGCGCTGCACTAAAACAACACTGCTATGTGTTGTTGTTAGTGAGGCTAGTTAGCCGCTAAGTGAAACAACAGTAGCCTGACTGGAGGCCATGCTAACCTAGCAGCTATCATAGCTAGTCAAGGCTAACTCACCACAAGCAAAGAAACGTTGATGTCCGTTTCCAAGGGAACCGGTGATGTAGTCACGTGATCAAGCGGGCCCGCACGAGCAGCGCCCATTAGAGACCGTGGAAGGATAGCGGTGGTAGGTGGCCACCGCGGTGTTGCTTTAGCGGGGCTGGCTATGCGCTGCACTAAAACAACACTGCTATGTGTTGTTGTTAGTGAGGCTAGTTAGCCGCTAATCATCTGTCGCCTTACAGGACTGAACGATGTGTATGAGTGAGGCTGTAGCTCTCACTAGTGACGTCCATGAAGACAATCGCTCAAAGCGATGGGATCCTAGAGAGGAGCTCCCAGAGCGCGAACTTCCACATCTATGTCTGGGTCGATGAGGTCAAACCTCTCCTCTTCCAGCGATCGTTCTTTCCCAGCCTGAGCCAGAAAAGCAGGTCCTGTATGCCAAGTGATATCCCTGCTTCTATCGCCTTGATAGAAGCATCTGAGAAGATGTGAAGTTCTTTTCTCAGAGCTGTATGTAGAAAGGGTGGTGGCAGCGTATGGTCTGGGAATCTCCAGCTGTTTGAGATCATGGAGTGATTTCCTCCAGGTGTTCCACTCTTCCTCCTTATCTTGAGGAAGCGGAGAATCCCAGTCTAGGGCCTCACTTGACAGTTCTCGCAACAGGAACTTCCCTTGGATAGTGATGGGCGCCACAAACCGAGTGGGTCAAAGAGACTGTTGACAGTAGCGAGTATCCCTCTACGTGTAAAAGGCTTCTCTGTGTCAGATACACGGAAGGTAAAGATGTCTTTCTTCAGATCCAAATGAAGCCCAAGGCTGCGTTGGATAGGAGCAGGATCGACATCTAGGTCGAGGTCTTTGAGTGCCTTTGCACGATCTCCGGTGGGAATGTTCTGGTTCTAGTTTTTATTAGACTATATTATTCTCCTTTTGATCTTAGATGCAGACCATTGATTCAGAGTAGCACGTACAGTACAACCACTTAAACCCTATATACTTCGCCAACGTATGAACGATGCCGTGTCTTCGAGAGACGAATACAAGCGGAAAATGACGTCGTCCCAATTTTTTTTACACTTTTTTTTTTTCCCCCACTTTTTTCCCCCCCGCCTCAATGTTATCAGATTCATAAAAACTAGTCCATACCCGGTCGACGCGTCCGTGGTCCATTACGTTTTTGATCAAAACGAGCTTCATTCAACTGCAGATAACTAAAGAACGGGAGATCTGTGGGTCCACGAAAAAAAACACTGGCGGTGGAGGATGAATTAATTAATTAATTAATACCTGACAGTCAATGTATTAAGTACCCCCCCCCCTCTCTCTCTCTCTCTCTCTCATTTGTTCTCTCTTTCAGGGTCACTCTCGCACGCCCTCACACAACACAACACGTCTGCTTTAATACACTCTGTTGTAGATGAACATTCACAATCATTGAAACAGCGTGTGTGTGTGTGTGTGTGTGTGTTGTCCACTATACAGGGAAAAGGGGTAAATCTCGGGCTGAATCTCTCCCACTCCCACACACACACGCACACACACACACACACACACACACACACACACATGCGCGCGTTTTTCATTTTTTCTCCGAACACTGTTCACACGTTTCTTGTTTTATCTCTATCAGGCAAATGACCCCACCCCCCATACACCCCCCCCCCCCCCCTCCATCAAACATCTCCTTCAGCCTGCAGCCCCCCAGTGATCCATCATGAGGGTCCTCTCTAACATCTGCATCATCCCCTCCTCCTCCTCCCCCCCTTACTGTACCTGTGTCTGTGTGCTGTTATCATAATGGAATCTAAATGTGTGCCGTGCCGCTACGCCCCATCTGCTGCTCCATGCAAACCACTGCACCGCCACGAGAGAGAGAGAGAGAGAGAGAGAGAGAGAGAGAGAGAGAGAGAGAGAGAGAGAGAGAGAGAGAGAGAGAGAGAGAGAGAGAGAGAGAGAGAGAGAGAGAGAGGAGACGTTTGGGCTGCTTGACAGTGAAAATAGCAGATCTACAAGCTCACAACGCGTCGCATCGCGACGCGTTGTGAGCTTGTAGATCGGCTATTTTCAAATAGCTGGTGTATTATGTGAAAGTGCGCATGTGGCCCAGAGTCGCTTCTTTTGGGCTGGTTTTCCTAGACCTGGTTGCTCGTTTCTCTCACAGAGTCTGGCAACACTGGGTCACGGATCGACAGCGAGGATATTTGCAAGCAGTGCAGGACCTAAGAAGAGCCACCCTGGCTGCTGTGCGCGTGTGCGTGCGTGTGCGTGCGTGCGTGCGTGTGCGTGTGTGTGCATGTGTGTGTGCGTGCGTGTGCGCGCGCGCACATCTACTGTACAGTATGTATGTGCGCACGTACATGCGTGCGTACAGTACATGTGTGCATGCATGCATGAATATTGTGATATGTGCGTACTGTGGATATGGATTATAATGTATGTTATTATGCTCATGCGTGCGTACTGTAATGTATGATTGTGTGGGTGTGTGTGTGTGGGGGGGGGAGAAGTAGTTTTGAATAATTCCTGACAATTTCTGAAAATGTACTTTGCACCACGTTGTGAACACATGTGATTAGTTGCTCACTGCACAAAGAGCTTTACATAGATTGTGCATTACATTCACACACACACACATTCACACACCGATGGAGGAGGAAACCATGCAAGGCACCAACCTGCTCATCGGGAGCAATTAGGGGTTCAGCGTCTTTGCTCAAGGACACTTCCACGCTAAGCTCTCAAGAACAGATTCAGAAGCTGCGCTACTGAATCTGTCAGGAGCCCCGCGTTCAGAACGCGTGAGCAAGTGGGCGTGCCTTCAGATCAGGAAGCAGGCCGCGCTTCACCCAATAAAATGTAGTGGGGGCGGGATTTACGTCTCTGTGCGCTCGCTCGCCACTGGAAACAAACCTAAACTCATTTAACAACAGCGTCCTCGGAGCCGACAAAACCACGGAAAGTTAGTAACATTTTAACATAGAAACATCATAGAAACAAGTGGGCTTGTAACTAAAACCATCCGTGTTCTCTGGGAGAAGTGGTGTTAGTGTTCCGTGGAGAAATCTTGTCAGTGGGAATGAAAACATAGTAGGCGTACCAACCGGAAGGGGAGGGCAGAGACCAAACGCCGGTTTCCAGTCATCGTCTGTCTATTTAATCACCCCCCCCCCCCCAGAGTCAAATGCAAAAGTGAAAAACGCTGGGGGCGCTGTTTTTCCTTTTTATTTGACGATGGGTTCCCAGATTAGCCTGGGATCCAGCCTGCTTCGCTACGTTTGGCGGACTTTTTTTTCTCTCTTCGCTTCTCACTCTGGAATGCCTCCTATTGACTCGTTTTGCAGAACTACACTGGAACTACATATGTTACGTCTAGGCAACGTCGTTGCTGATTGGATGTTGTTCAAACGAATGACGAATCACAACGATCACACCGTTTTTTTTTTTTGTCCCGCCCCGCACCACAGACCAGTCAGAAGCCACGGCACGATTCCAGCCGTATGCCATGTCCCGCCTCCCTTTGAGATAGGAGGCTTTCCAGACTGATAAGCGAAGAGAGAAAAAAAAGTCTGCCGAACGTAGCGAAGCAGGCTGGATCCCAGGCTATTCCCAGATTGCTTCTACACTAACTCTGGGGGAGCCCGGGATCGAACTGGGAACTACCGGCCACTCTACCCCTGAGCCACTGCCGCCCGGTGCTTGTGCGAACACGTCATTGCACGCGTGTTCACATCCGTCTGTCCGTGCGTGCGTGCGTACACATAGCACCCAAGTTTGCATCCAAGTATGAGTAAAGTGCTTAATATTTTCTTCAAGAGAGAGAGAGAGTGTGTGGTGTAACGTCTTGGTTCTCAAAGTGGGGTCCGGGGACCCCCCAGGGGTACTTGAGGAGGTTCCAGGGGGTACCTGTAGTAGTATTTATATTCAAAGATTTGCACACATTTTCATGATTTTTCAAAAAAATAGCAGATCTACAAGCTCGTAGCGCGGCACTCGGTGCCGCGCTATGAGCTTGTATATCTGCTATTTTTGAATAGCCCAAAGTGTAAAATAATGCTTTTTAGCTCAAATCTAAAAATGACACAGTTCCAGGTCTCAATGACGTTAAAAGAGTTAACAATAAAAAAAACACATTCCTACACAACGTACCTGTGTCAGAATCGGCCTTTGAGGTTCTCTTGACCCTCGTGACGGCTCCTCTGGCGTCGGTGCGCCGCATGCTCTTCAGATCCACGGTGTACGTCCGGCCCGAGTGGCTGATGTAGGTGAGGCTGGGCCGCCTGTCGCACAGCGCGTGTTCCAGGTCCAGGCTCACGCTCTGGTCCAACGCTGCCCAGGCCCCAACGCCGCCCACCGCCGCCTCCTCCTCCTCCTCCTCCCAGCACACCATCTCACGGAGCCTCTTCTCCTCCTCCAGCCTGCTCTCTCTCTCCTTGGCCTTTTGGAGGAACCCTGTGATCTGCAGGACGGCGGTCAGGACGTCGTCCCTCTTCCCCGAGACGGTGGCTTTGTTGTCCGGGGCCGACACGAGCACGCTCACCTTGTGGGTCAGCGGTGGGGGAAAAGTACTCAAAATGCTTTACTTAACCCATTGAGACCTGAAGCCGATTCTACATGTCTCCTAAATCTCAACAGTATTCTGAAAAACCTATGTTTCTATATCAGTGGTGCTCAATCTTTTACACGTCAAGGACCCCCAAAATGATATGTATTTGGCCGCGGACCCCCCATCAAAATGTATTGTTCCAGGGACCCCCCAGAAGCAAAGATTTGAGTTAAAAATGTTCGCTTTAAAAATATATATATTTCAAAGATTTGCACACATTTTCACGATTTTTCAAAAATAGCAGATCTACAAGCTCGTAGCGCGGCACTCGGTGCCGCGCTACGAGCTTGTAGATCTGCTATTTTTGAATAGCCCAAAGTGTAACTTTTTTAGCTCAAATCTAAAAATGACAAAGTTCCAGGTCTTAATGGGTTAAGTAAAAGTATCAATACTGCAATATAGAAATACTCCGTTGCAAGTAAAAGTCCGGTGTTCAAAATTTACTTGAGTAAAAGTGCAAAAGTAATGGTATCAAAATGTACTTGGAAGTACCAAAAGTAAAAGTACTCATTATGCAGAATGTCCCATTTCAAATCTATAAACATCTTTTGAAAATAGCAGATCTACAAGCACACAATGCGTCGCGTCGCATCGCCACACATTGTGAGCTTGTAGAAATGGCCGAAACGTATATATAGGGCTGAAGTGGTTAATTTATGTTGTGTAATAATTATCAAAATCTACAAAGTAACTCAAGTTTTCAAATAATTGCAGTGGAGTAAAAGTACAACATTTGGATCCGAGATGAAATTGTAACTCAAGCACTGGACTCAAGTAAAAGTACAAATAACTCAAAATTGTATTTAGGTACAGTACTTGAGTAAATGTACTTAGTTACTTCACACACGCCACATCTCACTTTATTGCTCACCTGGCTCTTCTGGCTGAGATCCACGATGGCCTGCTTCTCCGACTCCAGCAGCAGGGGCAGCTGGCTGGAGGACAGGTCCTGACGGTGGCACTCCTCGGATATCAAGTCGTCCATGATCTTCTTCACTCGGGCCAGGCTGGCCGCAGAGCAGCCCATCACCTCGGCCTCCATGGTGGGGAAGGACACGGCTCTGCAGGCGCCGGACAGGCTCAGCATGTTGTTCAGCCCGGTGGACGTGGAAGCAGGGTTGGGCGTGGCTGCTTTTGACGTTGCGGGACGGTGGCGGTGTACCTTTTTGGTCCCTGTGGGAATAGTTTAGTTATAGGCAAATATGCGTTATGAATGCTGGATCGGCTATTTTTAATCCATTAAGACCTGAGGCCAATCTTAAAAATGTTTTCTAAATCCTAACAGTTTTTTCGATTTTTTTTTTAAATTTATTTTTAAGATTTTTCAAAAATAGCAGATCTACAAGCTCATAGCGCGGCACTCGGTGCCGCGCTATGAGCTTGTAGATCTGCTATTTTTGAATAGCCAAAAAAAATCGAAAGTGACACAGATGCGTTCCAGGTCTTAATGGGTTGACTGCTAAACCACATGAACGCTAGCATCCCTGTTCTGGGGTGAACATTCGGCAAAAATAGCAGATCTGCAAAGATCCACTAGGTGTAACTGTACATATAAAGAATTGTGTTAACTCTAGTTAACAAAGTGGTGGGAGTGGTTAAGAGACACTCCACACCACACTGCTGCAATTATCCTCTATATTGTTCTAAAAGGGGTTTTGTCTGAATGTTTGATCTGAACTGGCCTTTAGGCTTCATTGCTTACCAGGTTTCTTGGGAGTCACCTTCTTGTATTTCTTCATGACCTCCTCAAAGTCCTGCATCATCTTGGCTTGGAATATCACTATGTGAACGGTTTGAAGAGTCGTTGTGGTTTTGGGGCTTTTTATGTGATCTTCAACTGCTGCCAACATTGCATTTCCAACCTGCAAGGCCCCCAGGTTCCCAGCTCCTGTAGTAAAAAGAGCGTAGTTGTTGTTGTTTTTTACGCAGAAGTACCTTTGAACGATCCTCCTATATTTTGGTATTGTATTTGTATTTTTTATTATTTTGGCACAGAATATATTCTATTTGTATCTTTTAACCCTTTAAGACCTGGAACTGTGTCATTTTTAGATTTGAGCTAAAAAGCATTATTTTACACTTTGGGCTGTTCAAAAATAGCAGATCTACAAGCTCATAGCGCGGCACCGAGTGCCGCGCTATGAGCTTGTAGATCTGCTTTTTTTGAAAAATCGTGAAAATGTGTGCAAATCTTCGAACATAATATATTTTTAAAGCGAACATTTTTAACTCAAATCTTTGCTTCTGGGGGGTCCCTGGAACAACATATTTTGACGGGGGTCCGCGGCCAAATACATATAATTTTGGGGGTCCTTGACATGAAAAAAGATTGAGCACCACTGATATAGAAACATACGTTTTTCAGAATACTGTTGAGATTTAGGAGACATGTAGAATCGGCTTCAGGTCTCAATGGGTTAAGCGGAAATCCTAACATTTTAGTGAATACAATGTTTTTTTTAAGAAATTTGTATGGTAGAACTTGCCAATAAAGTATTCAATCAATCAAAGCATATGATGCTGATGTTTCACTGTGTGTGTGTGTGTGTGTGTGTGTGTGTGTGTGTGTGTGTGTGTGTGTGTGTGTGTGTGTGTGTGTGTGTGTGGTGTGTGTGTGTGTGTGTGTGTGTGTGTGTGTGTGTGTGTGTGTGCGCGCGCGTGCGTGCGTGCGTGCGTGCGTGCGTGTGTGTGTGGTGTATATGTGTGTGTAATGGTGGCTGTCACAACAATCATATAGGCTGTACATGTATACAATGTACAGTTAGGTTCATAGTACAGCTGTGGGATAAAGTAACACAGGTGTACCCTACCTGTACCGAGTGCTGGAAAGGAGACAGACTGAAGCTTGTGCTCTTCACACATCTGTAAGACTTTACGCATGGAGCTGGTGATTTCTGTGTCCTTGGTTTGTCCCACCATGTGAATGATGTGCTTGGTCAAGAGTTTGCCAGCTTTGGTGATGACGACACCATCGCCGGGTTGGGTTCCTTATCAGGGATCAGAGCAAACATACTCATGCATTAAACTCCTTGATATTAACTCTCTCAGTGCCACGCCCCGAGATATCCCGAGTTTTTTCTGAATACCCTCCCTGCCAGAACGAGAAATCCTGATCGCACTGTGATCGCGCTATTCTGTTTATTTTTCATCATCACTTTCGCTTCCTGATTCCTTCAGACTCACTGGGTTCCGGTTTCATGACGCAGATTCCGTTTCCGGTTCTCATTTTTTTCCCCCCGGTCATTTTCGGCCAGAATAGGGAAAACCAATTTTTTTCACACGGTATAAAAAACGAACGCAGAGCTCCACTTCTATAATCTATAGTCTGGGTGACGATCAGTCATCGTAGTCGTGTATCACATCGTAATTTAGCCCGATCAGAGATTGTCGAAAACGTCACATCCGGTTTATGACGTATAGACTGTTTGGGCCTGTTGGTGGGGGTCGAATGAGTCAGCGAGTCATGGAGGTGTCATTTTGTTCAAAACTGACCAATCCTGCAAACTTTGGAAGCCAACCTTAGCCAATGAGGATGGAATATGAGAAATTAGACAGATCCGTGTTGATCACATGACTATAGAGATACTGTGTGCCGATTTGCATGACGTTTGGATAAAATCTGTAGGAGTATTATCAAACATTATTTTTTTGCACAAATCGGCCTCCTGATGGCACTACAACAGGCCCATGTGAAACATTTGGGGCAGAGGTTCTGAATTGGCATCCAGGGAGTGTGTGTGGACAGTTTCGCAGCGACCGGGCCAACGGTGCCGGAGATTAGCTGCTCGCGGACGGACAGGAGACACAGACACACGGACACACGGACGGACAGGGGGTAAAACATACTCTCTCGCCATGCCTTTCGGCCTGGCGGATACAATAAAAAAGTAATAAGAATCAAAACAATCTAATACTCAAGTAAAGTACAGATCCTCAGAATACATGAGTACTTAAGTACAGTACTCATGTACATTTACTCCGTTACTGTCCACCACTGGTCGTAACCGGGACAAAAAAAACAGATTCACTTTGTGCCGCGCTGCAAGCTTGTAGATCTACTATTTTTGAACATTTATGAAAAATCTTGAAAGTGTTGAAAAATCTAAACATTTTCAGATGAGGGTTTGAGAACTACTGATTTAAAGTGCATTTGTAGAATCTGCCTCAGGTCTTAATGAGTTAAACTATGTTTTTTTTCCACAACAGAAATCATATGGCGATGAATCCTGGGATGTGAAACATCTTACCTAGAGCGTTGCATTCATCAACCACGCTCTGTCCAGCAGCTTTCAGAATGGCTCCGGAAACACCTGCACACAGACACATAGAACGTTTACAAAGTTACTTGCGTCTTCACAAACATTTCCCCAATGATCTCTGGCACATACATCACCCTCAATGAGAATGGTAGATGTTGATTTCTCATCACAAAAGCTCATCTGCCCAACATGCTGTATTTTAACACATCGGGTGCCAAACACGGTCTGAACCGTGTGTTTACATAGTGGCGGTTCCGAAGCTTCGGTGCCGAACACGGTCTGAACCGTGAGTTTAGTCTTTTTGTTTTTTTCGTTTTTCTCCGCGCGGGCGGGGCTAGAGCAGCTCTGGGAGCACCCATTGTAATCCTGCGAAGGAAGTGCCTGATCGCTCACCGGAAACAATTTTTTTTCCCCCATCCGCTTCCTGTCTATTTCCTACTTTGAAACGCCTATATCTCCTATGTTTCCTGTGGGGAAAACCGGTCATGCGCGATGCGCGATCCCCCCCCCCCCCCCGTTGTAACCCGCGAGGGGAATGTTATGGTTCCAGCCTGTAGTCAGGCTCATGGCAGAACATGAATCGATGCTTTTTTTTGCGTGGATTTGCTTGTAACGCACGCGGAAACTTTAAACAGCAAAGCGCAGTCAATGGGGAGAATGCTGGCACCCACGGTAAGTTGTTATGAAAAAATGCTGGCACCCGATGTGTTAATTGTGTTTTTTTATATCCACAAAAGAAATAGAAAGATTGTACCCAGCAGACTGCACACTCTGATGAAAAAGTACTATAAATGTGTCTTTCCTGTGTTTTTTTTTGCCTTGCTCAACATTTTAACTTTGCAGAAGTCTAGTTAGTTCTTCTATCTTGTGTGCATGTAGTCTCCTATTAGGGAGACAAGTCGTATAGCCTTACTGTATGGTAAGGCTATACGGCATTACAGATATATTGTTGATTTCAGCTGTTACAATTCCAAACATGCAAACATGACCCGCTTTAATTACTTCAGTCTATGGTAGTAGCTTAATGTCTTTTTATGTCCAATGTATTTGTATTTAAGTTCATAAAGTTAACATAAGTATAACTAAATGCATTTGTTGAAATAAAATAAAAATGTTACTTTTCAGGATTTTAATTCAAAAATAGCAAAAAAAATCTGGATTCCAATTCAAAAATAGCAAAAATAGCAGATCTACAAGCTCAAAACGCATCGCAGCGCGACGCGTTTTGAGCTATTTGAGCTTATAGCTATTTGAGCTATAGCTATCGGCTATTTTTGCTACTTTTGTGTGACATGAATGGCGAAAAAAGTTAAAATACGGAGAGACAGTAGGCTATATGCAACGTGTGGCCCTCTGGAGTGAGTGTGGAAATATAGTGGCCCTCTCCATCATCAAAGTTGCATCACCACCCCTGACCTATACGGTATGGTACCCAAAAAGAAGTGCTGCGTGTGAGACAACAGCTGCCCTGTCTCTGAATGATTGGTTACAATCGTAACCAGCCAATTTACAGAGACACTGCGGCACTTTGAGTGTCAAGATATGCAATGCTAGCAAACATTAAACTAGATCAAGATTCGTGTGTATTCATATTTATGGATTGATCTCAACAGCTGTCACTACAAACATTAAGTGCAGTGGAAATCCCACGACAATCCCAACGCCAATGACTGCAACGTTATGCATATAAATCTGTGCCACTGTGCCTTTTTTTTGCGCAAACTACGAAAAGTATTCAATCAATCAATCAATCAAAATGCAGATTTTCCACCTCAGATATGAGTGATTATGTGATTTTGACCTTCTCAGTCCAAAAGTTAATCATATCTCCAAGGCAGCCTTCTAATCATTCCCATCACGGTCCATGAAAACCCACACATCCATTCTCAGTTTTGACCTTGACCTTTTTTACCCAATTTCTCATCAAAATCCACCCATGGATTGGACAACTATGGAATGCGGTGAAACCATGACCCCTGTCCAACTTCACTGGCAGAGCTAATTAAGTGAAGGGAAACTTTGCCAATTTTCCTCCTGAATCCCATTGTGAGGGGATCAATAAATTAGTGTCGCAAATTGTGTCTGTCTCAAAGGGGATTTAAGTTGGAAATCTGCAACGTTTAAAAAAAGGCTTAAAGCTGTAAAGAGTAAACCTAACGAGTACAATAAAAGGATAAAAATATCCTACAATAATTCTACAAAGCTCTGTGAGGGCGTTGAGGTGGTGAGGCCAACATTTCTTCTGCCCGGTTCTCCTCAGTGGCTGGAGCAATTGATCTGACAACGAAGCCGGTTGGACCCAGTTGCTGGGTGGGTCCAACCATCCGATGCAACCGTTTTCCCATTGCACCAAATCTCAGCTGTTTATCAGCGTTTTTGTGTAAAAGAATGTCGCCATGGTTACGACTGCCCAGCTATGGGACGAACGGCCTCCCGGGTTGCCAGATCATGTGCGCATATCCCCCCCCACGGGTATGGACTTGTAAAATAAAGGATACAACCATAGTGGTATGATGTGACGGCACTGTCTCCTGGCCTCGTCATAAAGATGTATTAACCCATTAAGACCTGGAACGCATCTGTGTCACTTTAGATTTCTTTGGCTATTCAAAAATAGCAGATATACAAGCTCATAGCGCGGCACCGAGTGCCGCACTACGAGCTTGTAGATCTGCTATTTTTGAAAAATCTTGAAAAAAAAAATTAATAATTAAATTATATTATTTTTTTTCGAAAAACTGTTAGGATTTAGAAAATTTAGATTTTTAAGAATCGCCTCAGGTCTTAATGGGTTAACTGTACCTGAACTGAGATTGAGGGAGGTGTTGGTGCTGCTGACAACAGCGTCCGTCTTCTCCTTAGTGATGTCATCACTAAACACCTTGACCTTCACTGGTCCCACCATGGCTTCTATGTTGGTGGCTGGGATTGAAGCCTGGCTGCTGGTGTCATCTTCCTCTTCTTCTTCTTCTTCTTCTTCTTCTTCTGACGTAGTACACCAGCTACCACCATCATCCTCCTCATCATCCGTTGTCTGTTGCTGATTGGGTGGGAAAGTCACATGTCACTACTCAGTTTTTCAACCACTTAAACCCTCTAAGTAAACGAATACTTAACCCATTAAGACTGGGAACGCATCTGTGTCATTTTAAGATTTCTTTGGCTATTAAAAAAATCTACAAGATCTACAAGCTCATTTTATGAGCTTGTAGATCTGCTATTTTTCTTTTAATCGGGAAATGTTGTGCTAATATTAGATTTTTCTTTTTTTTTTAAATACATATCATTTTGGGGGTCCTTGACATGAAAAGGTTTGAAAACCACTGATCCAGAAACATACGTTTTTTCAAAAACCTGTAGGATTTAGAAGACATTTGTAGAATTCCCAGAAGCAAAGATTTGAGTTAAAAATGCTTTAAAAATATATATACCCTATATTGAAAGATTTGCACAAATGTTCATGATTTTTAAATAGCAGATCTACAAGCTCATAGCGTGGCACTCTGTGAGCTATGAGCTTGTAGATCTGCTATTTTTGAATAGCCAAAGAAATCTAAAAACGACTTTCCGGGCCTAAATGGGTTAATTGACCAGGGTTCACTCTGTACTTGGTCTGCTCTGTTTTTCCATCAACACCAAATCTCTCTACTGAAGATAACCGATCTACAAGCTCACCACGGGTCATGTCGCGACGCCTTGTGAGCTTGTACATCCGCCAAGGGCGCCGATAACGTGGGTGCCCGGGGGCACAAGCACCCACTGTGGGTGAGGAGCACCCACTGGGTGCTGGTCAAAAAAAAAAAAAAAAGATGAAAAAAAGTTGTTTTTTTTAATTATTTTTCAAAATCGTCACTTTTTGATTTGTCACTTTTTTATTTGTATTTCATTGTTACTTTTACTTCTACTCCACTACATCTCACAGGCAAATATTGTACTTTTACTCCACTACATTTATTTGAAAACTTTAGTTACTAGTTACTTTGCACATATAAATTATTACATTATAAAACGTACATTAACTACTTTAGCCCTATATTATACCTATGCTATTTGAAAATTCGTCGCGATGCGACGCGCTGTGAGCTTGTAGATCTGCTATTTTCAAACATTTTAGAATCTTGGTACTTTAAGTACATTTTGATACCAATACTTTTGTACTCTTACTCTACTTTTTCCACCCCTGCAAGGTGTGTGAACTTACACTCTGGTTTGACTTCCACTGGATGAAGCCCTGCAGAAAGGCCTGGAGGATGGTGTCCTGCTGGATGACGATGTAGATGAGCTTCAGGACAGTGGAGGCAGCAGAGGACAGATGGTCTGTGATGCCCTGCAGGATGGCCTCAACGCAATCCAAGCCCGACACGCCTCCGGCGCCTGCAGTTAACGAGGAGAGGGAAGAGGAGGACCAGATGAATGATGATTCAAAAATGTCTCTTTCGTTTTGAGAAAGCTTGATGTTCAATCGATGACATTGTCAACATTTTCACCCGCTGAATATTTCATTCATACTTCAAAACTAATGTGGTTCTGCATGTTTAGTTTCACATTTAATTTCCACTTACATTTTACTTTTTGCTCTAAGAATCAAAGCAAATCAATTACATTTCAACTCCCTTTCTGATTTCATTTAACTGTTGTTGTTAACTACAATACACATGCCAAGTGCTATTATATATATATATATATATATATATATATATATATATATATATATATATATATATATATATATATATATATATGTTATTTATAAATGGGAAAGCTAGAAAACTCCAGGAAAAGAATCCATGTAGAGATGAGATTCTTGTGGAAATTATTTTGGGAATTCAGTTATCAAAAACAGTTTTTTATAAAAGCAATGACTGTATATTGTGAATATAGATTGTTTGGTATTTTTTCAAACCCCTAGGGTTGTTTAGGCATTTCTCTAAGAACAGCGATATTCCATATCAGGGATGATTTGGTATTTCTCTAGGAATAGTAATCTTCCCAGAGGGAATATGGGCAGACAAAGAGCCCCATGTGTCCCGGGCTGTGGTATAATAACAACATACCATGGCCTGTAGTAAGTTATTGCTTAAAAAGGGATAGTTCACCCCCAAAATGATTTTTTTTTCTATCGATTAGTCACCCCATGGAGACTTGAATTCATGGATATTTTTCCTAAGCCAATAATTTGATGACCGGCAGCGGTTCCGGTAGGAGACACAAAGATTCAGGGTCCCCACACATTTTTAGCAATGAATTTCCAAAACTTTTCCAAAGTAGCCCAATTTCCAGGCCTATATAACAATCATTCAGCGCAATAATGTGTCTCTTACTCCTATGTACAATGCCCAAAGATAGGCAGTGTAGCAAAAAATAAAGCATAGCATATATAATAGTACAATTTCATTCAACATTTTGTGCAAAATTAGGGCATAGCTCACTGGAAGACTCATTATGGCATCCGTATGACTTTTCTTTTTTTTTTTTTAAATAATATTGCCTTGCATTTGCCCCATTTATGAATTTAAAAGTAATGAAGGATGCAAGGGCGTTTTAAATTACACTTTTGTTGTTGGTTTTCCTATGTTTTTCCTATTAAGTTGCTCGCAATTGTTTGTTGGGACAGCAAACACACAACCTGCACAAGTTGCCAGGTTGGTGTCACGTGACAAACGAACAGCTCTACAAGCTAACCACTCATCACGCTGCAGCACGTTGTGAGCTTGTAGATCTGTTCTTCTTATCACGTGACACCAACCTGGCACCCTATGCAGTGCAACCTAACAATTGAGACATACATTAGGCTGCCATCACACAGCCCGCTCGGCGAAAAACTACTTATTATGTTACATATTTCGCGTAATGTTATACATGTTTATGAAAATGTTTTGTGTTAACAAAATCAATAGCCAAAAACAATGCATAGCCAAATATTTTTCCAGGACCTTTGATCAATTCCAAACCTTTTCCAGTACTGGATTTTTTTTTTTTTAATTTCAAAATATTTCCAGGAGTTTCATGACCGTGGGGACCCTGTATCCTACCGGAACCGCTGCCTACCGGTCCGCTGGTCATCAAATGATTGGCTTAGGAATGAGGAGACAAAAACTAAAAAAATATCCATGAATTCCAAGTCTCTAAGAGGCGACCAATCGATAGAAGAAACATATTTTTTTTTTGGTGAACTATCCCTTTAAATACTACTACCTACCAGTTCCCACGGCAGGGAAGGACAACGTGGTGATGGCGTTCTCTTCGCAGCGCTCCAGCACCTTGCGGACGCGTGCGGCGGTGTCCGCCGCGTTGTGAGGCCCCACCATGTGCAGGATGAAGTCACACTGCAAGGCTCCGCCACTCGTCACCCCAACCTGGTCACCGTTCAGGGGCCCTTCAGACGCAACCAGAGGGCGGCGACCAAATCACATTGCATCGAAATCAGAATCAAACCCACTTCATGAAGTCATTAATAACCCATTAAGACAGAAGCATCTGTGTCACTTTTTGATTTGAGCTAAAAAAAATAAAGCATTATTTTACACTTTGGGCTATTCAAAAATAGCAGATCTACAAGCTCATAGCGCGGCACCGAGTGCCGCGCTATGAGCTTGTAGATCTGCTGTTTTTGAGAAATCGTGAAAATGTGTGCAAATCTTGGAATATATGTTGTTTTAAAGCGAACATTTTTAGCTCAAATCTTTGCTTCTGGGGGGTCCCTGGAACACAATATTTTGAGATAGGGGTCGGTGGCCAACTACATATAATTTTGGGGGTCCTTGACATGAAAAAGTTTGAGAACCACTGACATAGTAACATACGTTTTTTCATAAAACAGTTAGGATTTAGAAGACATTTGTAGAATCGGCCTCAGGTATTAAAGGGTTAAAACCATGTATATTCAAAACTCACGGATGTTTTGGCATTCTTGTTCAACTGATGGCCCAGCTGCTTTGAAAATGGCTCCACTGACACCTAAAATGAAAACAAGTGGGTTCTTAGTCATGTCTCACTGTGTTAGCTCTGCATAGGAGCTACAAGTTGTTTAGTATTGTCAGTACACAAGAGGGCAGTGTACCAACCTCCTTTCGAATTGATATCAGCATTGGTAGTATTCACGATGCCTCTGACGGAGTCCTGAGTGATGTCACCTTTCCTCACTTCAACCCTGACACCGTGGATCTTAACTACAGCGGAAGGACAATAGATAAATAATTACATAATGGCGATCTGTCTGCCTTTCTTGAAAATGCGATACAACGCAAAAATAATTCAAACCTTGATTTTGAGGTAGATCAGACTTGGTGTTTGTTGATGCAGCTGATGCCTATTAAAGACATCACATCATGTACAGATTGCATTAAATACAGAAACGAATGAGGAAAGTCACAGATTCTTCAGTAAATACATATGGATAAAATGGTTAGATTCATGATCGCAACAGAAAAAAAAAACGAGAACATTTATAAATGTGACTCTACTGTACCTGACTGACACTTTTTTGTGGCTGTTTGTTTTTGCAGAAAACATCCCTCATTGCGTTAAAGATCTTGTCTTCAAAGGCCACTACAGAAATGCTCTTGAGGCTGGAGGATGCAGCCTGTGACGTGTGGTTGTCCACTGCTTTTAGAATGGCCTTGAGACAGTCCTCAGGGCTAATGCTACCTCTACCTGTGGCAATACAACAACAATCAAAGAGAAAATAAATGATAAATAAATATTAACTCATTACCTGCCAGACTTATTTCTGGCTGTGTTTGCCCACTGCCAGCGATTTAGTGTTTTTTATAAAATGCACACTTTTTTTTTTTCATTATGATCGCAAGTCCAGTTGTTTCTAAACACACAGGAGTCGTGCACGGCGCTCAGACAACAAACATTCCGGTCGAGGCGGAGCCCTTCTCCTCCAGCCCAGCGTTAAACAGCATGCATGGCCATCTGAACGGAAAACTCACTTTCTTTTTCCACCTCGCCGCACAGACCCCGCTAAATCCCTTATGATCGCGTGTTCAACTGTTTGTAGACACACAGGGTAGTTGTGTGAGTGGCCCAGAGAAGACATTTTCAATCGGCGACATTCCATTTTGCAGCAGTAGCAGTTTCAAAACAGCGACGCGAAACAGTGTTCCTCGGCGGAGAAATGCAAAGCCGAGAAAAAGGCGTTTGAAAGCGGAACCCAAACAGGAAGTGGGCGGGAGCGAAAATCTTTGATATGACGTATTTCCGTATCCGGGTGGTGCTACAATGAAATGTGTCACTTCGAGAGATGAACGACGGTGAGATCTTGTTTTTAAAAAATGATTTAGCAAAATTACGTTTTTTACGTCCTAGGCAGGTTTGGTAATTGGAAAGAAAATATGTTTTTTACGTCCTAGGCAGTGTATGAGTACGTACTGTATAACTGAGTGGGACTATATTGCATAAATATCTAAACCACAGTTGCATAGCTTGATTGTTCACAAATATCCACAATTTGAAAAAGTAACACCTGTTATTATAGTGTTTATACAGTGTTTGACTGCAAGAAAACAAAAGAAGAAAAAAAGAACTCATACTGTATATATATTGCAATATGACAAGATTACAACAATTTATAGCAGGGGTCTTCAACCTTTTCAGGCCAAGGACCCCCTAGCTGAGAGAGATGAAGCAGGGACCCCCTCCTCTATATTGTATAAAATTGTGTTTCAGACTAAACTCAGGCATGCAAACAGCCCCGAGGTGAAAAAGGTGACAACATGTTGTTTTCTTTCGGGTCAGGTGTCACACAATTGCCCTATTTGGGTTCAAAAAGGTGACTGTAGCTGAAGTGACACTTTTGCATGTCTGTAAACTTTTTTTGTTCTCTTGGTCAGCTCTTTTTTCCCTCTACACCTCTTTGCCAAAAATAGCCGATCTACAAGCTCACAACGCCTCGCAGCGCGAGGCGTTGTGAGCTTGTAGATCTGCTATTTTTGGCTCAAGTTCTCCTCAGAAAAGGGATATTAGGGTTCAAGTGGTAAAAAACTAAAACAATCATAACACAAAGATTTGGCGGACCCCCTGTAGTAACTCTGAGGACCCCCTAGGGGTCCGTCCCGGACCCCCTGTTGAAGACCCCTGATTTATAGAGACTGGACCTTTACTATATGTTTTACATGAATGATGATGACTCATCCTTTCGGGAAAATAACTGGTATGACAGTATATATATATCACCTGTGCCGATGGTAGGAATGGCAATGGTGGCAGCCATTTTGCTCTCACAAAGCTGAAGTACTTTCTCTATGGAGGAGGTGATATCGATGGCCTTGCTGGGTCCGACCATCTGAGCTATGTGTTTACATCTAAGGTTGCCACCGCGTGTTAGCACCACACCATCAGCTGTCTGGGCACCTGAGAAAAGACAATGTCATCAGAGATGGAGATATGCGATCGCTGAATTTCTATGCTTTTAACGTTCACGTTTTTGTGTTACTGTATGTAAAGTAACGTGTCATTTAATCCATTGAGACCTGAAGCCGATTCTACATGTCTCCTAAATCCCAACAGTTTTCTGAAAAACATGTGTTTCTATATCAGTGGTGCTCAATCTTTTTCATGCCAAGGACCCCCAAAATGATATGTATTTGGCCGCGGACCCCCATCAAAATATTTTGTTCCAGGGACCCCCCAGAAGCAAAGATTTGAGTTAAAAATGTTTGCTTTAAAAATATATATATTCAAAGATTTGCACACATTTTCACGATTTTTCAAAAATAGCAGATCTACAAGCTCGTAGCGCGGCACTCGGTGCCGTGCTACGAGCTTGTAGATCTGCTATTTTTGAATAGCCCAAAGTGTAAAATAATGCTTTTTAGCTCAAATCTAAAAATGACACAGTTCCAGGTCTTAATGGGTTAATCCATATCTGTGTCATTTTAGATTTCTTTGGCTATACAAAAATAGCAGATATGCAAGCTTGAAGATCTGCTATTTTTTTGAAAAATTGTGAACATTTGTGCAAATCTTTGAATATACATATCTTTTTAAGCGAACATTTGTAACTCAAATCTTTGCTTCTGGGGGATTCGACAAATGTCTTCTAAATCCTAAATTTCTTTTTTTTTAAGCGTATGTTGCTATAATCAGTGCTCCCAAAATGATATGTATTTGGGTGCGGACCCCCATCTCAAAATATTTTGTTCCAGGGACCCACAGAAGCGAATATTTGAGTTACAAATGTTCGCTTTAAAAAAATACATATTCAAAGATTTTGCACACATTTTCCATGATTTAAAACAAATAAATAGCAGATCTACAAGCTCATAGCGTGGCACCGTGCCGCGCTATGAGCTTGTACATCTGCTATTTATTTTTTTGCCGCGCTATGAGCTTGTACATCTGCTAATTTTGAATAGCCAAAGTATAAAATAATGGTTTAAGTGGTTACACAGATGCGTTCCCAGTTGAAATGGGTTAATAATAATAATAATAATAATAAGGGTAATAATAATAATGGTAATAATAAGGGTAATAATAATGATAATAATTACTAAGCATAACTTTGAAACAGTTTCTCTACCATGTTTGTTGCATTCATCCACAACAGATTTCCCTGCTTCTTTCAGGATGGCTCCGGACACACCTGTCCAACACAATGTGAAACATTCCATCAATACACTCTTACTTTACAGTAGATGGACTGAAGCAACAAAGGATGTAGATGACCACAATACCGTGTGTTGAGATGTAAGAAAACTTTCAGCACACATTTCAAAAGGAGGTCATTAACATTATGATCACCAGTGTTCAGATTCAGCTCCTGGTTGGTAGAGTTCACTATGATGTCCACGGCCTCCTTGGTGATGTCTCCTTTCTTGAGAGTCACAGTGACTCCACCTATCACTAGTTTGAACAAGACAACAATCAGGTTCGCTCATATACTCAAACAGGCCTTGGCTTCCATAATAGTTATATTATAATAACGTTATCAAAATTACCTTTAGTGTTTGAGTCTTTTATAGGAGGTACTGGTAGTGGTGGAGATGAAGCACTGTGTGAAGGCAGAATTGCTGATGATGTTGTGGGGATATTTGTTTGATCGAATCCCTGTTTGACAAGACAAGAGGATTAATAGTCAAACTGTAACACCAGAGACAACATAATGTGTTATCTCTCTGAATGTACAGTATAAATCCAGCAAGGTCTGGAAATCAATAACAAACAAAAAAAGGCATGGAATAGAACCGTACCATGCCCTCGACAGCTGACTTGAATTCTTCCACAACTTTGGCATCAGAATCTATCATGTGGATGCTTGTCAGAACTCCATGGCCCGTAGTGATGAAGTTGAGGATTCCCCCCATGATTGCTTCACAGCAGTCCTTTACAGGACATCCAAACGTGCCACATCCCAGTGCCGACATGCCTATGGAGACACACCGGTTGCTCTCTGATTGCACAAGGCTTTGACGGACTGCCGTTTGTAGGTAGGTCGCATGAAGACTTGGTACGCCCTTCCCCCAAACTGGGATCACTGCGTAGATGAGCTTCTTGCATTTGAGGGTGCCCGGGTTGGTCAGGACGACGTCTCCTGCTGTAAGACTCTGCTTCTCCCTCTGAAACTTGTCAATCACCTTCTTTATCTCTGGCCCTCCAGATTGGAGGAACCGTTGTGCGATGGGGTTGTCAAAGGCCAGGCTGCTCATGGGGCAAATCAAGGCATCCAATGTATGCTGGGAAATATCACCCTGACTGAGGGTCAATGTGATACATCCTTCTATATCAAAGCTGCATGGCTGAGTAGTTGCTGCTTGTGACAGATAGAGTTCACAATGCAACAGTTTCGCCTTAGCAGTCAATATCAGCGTATTCTTCTCCAGGATCTTGGCCTCGCCTGCTTTGGAATACATAAGCTTCTCTGTTAGTATCGTACCGATTAAACGGGTCACCGCATCTGTGGCTTGTTTGATTTTGTCACTTGCAGCTTTGACTTTCAGGCAAGGTGATGCTTGGCTTTTAGAGGGTAATATAGTCGCTCCCAAAGCCTTGAGGTCAGTGTCATCAGAGAACATGTTGCGAGACTGGACAAACTCCAACTCCTGCAGTGATTTCAATGGTACATCCTCTGTCACTGGCTTCTTGTCCTCCAGGTAAGCCTTTATCTTGCTCAGAACATCTGTCACCACACCAGACAATCCACACACCTCAATCTTCTTCCCTGTGTGTTTGATGCTAACATTGTGAAAGTTCTGGCTGGATTTAAGATCTTCATGAAGTGCTTCTAAAAAATGGTCCCAATGTTCGCCTCTGACAATTTTAACTTGTTCGCCAGTGATTTCGATGACATCGTTTTGTATGACTTCGCGCAGTTTGTCTTCAGCTTTATGGATGTCAGCACGAACGCCGAGGATTTGAAGGGACTCCTGGCCAGGGATCAATACGGCTGTTATGTTGCTCTGAGCAAAGTGATCCATTTGGAACTTCTTCAAGTCGAGTGACTTAATGAAGTTCATCAGGTGAGGGGACATGTCCAGGGTTATGGAATCGACACCCTCCAGGGCTTTGTTCAAGATCCCTTCCGCAGTGTTCACCGCGTTCCTATGCCCCTTAAGGTGAATGGAAAGACTTTCGTCATCTTTGGACAGCACCACGTTGGTTTCCATTTGGCCAGAGGCGAGATCCCAGATCAGGTCCAGTTTTTCCTTTGTGTCCAAGCGGACTTCTCTTTCTACAGTGTCTCTTTTGACTTGGAGGTCATCGCCGGTCTTCTTCACCATGTTTCTAACCCTCTCCGCCGCCGTCTTCACTTCGTCTCGCGTGCCCACGACCACCACCTCAGAGGTGCTCGTCTTGAAAGAGATGCAGGATTCAGTCGTGTTGAACTCAAAGCAACTGTTTTCGATTTCTTGCCAGACCTCAACCTCAGCAGGCAGACGTTCCTCTGTGTATCTCTTCAACTGGACCTGAGCCTCACTCTGAGCATCCATTTCCCACGCGGGGCCCTGTCGCAGCATGCCCAAGGTGTCCGCGTCCAGGGTCATGCTGAGCTCCATCCGAGGCGTCTCGATGTCCATGCTGATGGAGACGATGGAATGGACCTTCTCGAGTGCCGACGCGAAGCTCTGTTTTTGGGACTCGTTGCGACTGATGAAGCTGAGGAGCTCTGCGCTGACAGGGACGACCGTGTTTGTTGTGATATCTGTTTGGAGAGACATTCCTCCCGTCAAAGCCTTCTGCAGGCTACAGTAGAACAGCTGAGCTTTGAGCTCCTTGGAGGAATAGGAGTGCTTCTGCTCTGCCACCTTGTAAGCAACTGTTAAGGATGACAACAGGCAAACAAAATGTATTATGAATAAATACAGTACATCAGGGATCGTCAACAGGGGCCCCCCACATCAGTGTCTGATAGGATCTTTTTTTTTCACATTAACCACAACCCTAGCATCCCTATTCTGAGTGGAACATTAGCCAAAAATAGAAGTGCTGCGAGGCGTTGTGAGCTTGTAGATCTGCTATTTTTGGCAAAGAGGTTTGGTGTAGAGGGGAAAAAAGAGCAGACTAAGTATTGATGGTTCAAGTGGTTAAATGTCTGAAACTGCACATTAATCGAACACACACTGATGATAGGGCTGTCAAAGTCTACGAAGCTGTCTAAGAAATCTATGAAAAATGTTTCATCTGCAACACAATTTTATACAAAATGTAGTGGGGGGGTCCCTGCTTCATCTCTCAGCTAAGGGGTCCTTGGCCTGAAAACGTTGAAGACCCCTGCAGTACATCATAAATGTGGGCGACAGAATGTACCGTGAAGTGTCCTGTAAAACTGTAGTGGAGTACTAACTTCTGTTACATGATACATGTTGATTGAACACCCAGTAGGACATCAGTGTATAGATATGTGCCGTTTAGTTTAGTTTATATTCATTTATTTAGTGTATAGATACGAGTAATTTAGTTGTGTGCAGCTGATGTTTAGTTGGCTCTACTGAGCTCGTTTTTCAAAATGTTAACCCATTAAGACCGGGAACACATCTGTATCATTTTTTTTTTAGATTTCTTTGGCTATTGAAAAAATAGCAGATCTACAACCTCGTAGCGCGGCACTCGACTTGTTGATCTGCTATTTTTTTTTAATCGTGAAAATGTGTGCAAATCTTTACAAAATGTCTTCTAAATCCAGTTGTCTGAAAAACTTATGTTGCTACTGTATAATATCAGTGGTTCTCAAACTTTTTCATGTCAAGGACCCCCCAAATGATGTGTTTGGCCGCCGATGCCCATCAACATATGTTAAATAGTATTTTACGGCACACAATAACAATATTTGCATCATATTTTCATCAGCTTACCATCACACTCCTCGAATGTAATAATGGCACTCTTGTTTTCGCTGACCCAGCGAATGGACTTGATATCACCACCTCTACTTCTCTTGCTGGAGAAGTAGAGGTTGAGGGCCTCCTCTGATATCGTGCTCATGTCCCCCTGGACAAACACAGAGTCCGTCATCTCCAGACGATGGACCCCTATCTCTTTGTCCTGGAGCTTCTTCGAGGAACACTTCCTCATGAAGTCGTTCACATCTGCAGACATGGAGAGAGCATCTTCCCTCCGTTATAATTCACCCCTTCACTGACGACTGTTACCCATTGAGACCTGAAGCCGATTCTACACGTCTCCTAAATCCCAACGGTATCCTGAAAAACGTATGTTTCTATATCAGTGGTGCTCAATCTTTTTCATGTCAAGGGCCCCCAAAATGATATGTATTTGGCCGCGGACCCCCATCAAAATATTGTGTTCCAGGGACCCCCCAGAAACAAAGATTTGAGTAAAAAATGTTCGCTTTAGAAATATATATATTTCAAAGATTTGCACACATTTTCACGATTTTTCAAAAATAGCAGATATACAAGCTCGTAGCGCGGCACTCTGTGCCGCGCTATGAGCTTGTATATCTGCTATTTTTGAATAGCCAGAGTGTAAAATAATGCTTTTTAGCTCAAATCTAAAAATGACACAGTTCCAGGTCTTAATGGGTTAAGAGAAGAATGTCATTGTTACAAAACTACACATAGTTATTATTATTCACCTTTTCATCATATCATATGCAAATATCTTGATACATGAGGATTTTGTTTCAGTGGATCCCAAAATATATATGTTTTAACTTTAAATTTGATCATACACCTTTGTACCATGCAGCGTTGATTTCGTCGACTAAAACTATGACAAAAAATGTTAGTCGACTACCTTTTTTCACTGACGAAAACTAAATAAAAACTGAATAAAAACTAAGCTATGATGACTAAAACTATGACTAAATATGTTGACAACTTCGTCAACAAGTAAAAACTAGACTAAAATGTTAGGGAGAGACTGGTGGGGAAGTCAAGAGATCCAGTAGAACTAAAAGACTAGTCATTTTATGTTTGGTTGCGCTCAGGTGTTGCTTTGTAGATCGGCTATTTTCAGCATGCAACCAAGTGTAAAATCTGCCATTTAGATGCCATCAAGGCACCGCCAAAATACATTTTGTCGACTAAATCAACTCTAGATTTAGTTGACTAAAATCTTATGATATTTAGTCGACTAAAACTAGACTAACAGTAAAACATCTCAGATGACTAAAATATGACTAAAACGAAATGGAATTTGATTCAAGAGACTATGACTAAAACTGAATCAAAATTTGCTGTCAAAATCAACACTAGTACCATGTATTCATACAAAAAGACACCCTATTTTTAGCAAAAGATGACTCATGCATACCAACGTCTTGTTTGAAGGTGACCACTATTCTGTCTCCATCATCCAGTGTCTCCCAGACATGTTCAGCCCCGCGGCTACAGCTCCCAACGTACACGGACACGTGGGTGCAGATGCAGCCGTCATCGAACCCGCTCAGGACAAAGCGTCTGGGATCCAGGTGCCCCTCTGCAGACCGTTCATGGCACACGACCACAGATATCCCGTGGTCGTGTACCGTCTTGGCGCAGACCTTCTCCACGTCTGAGAGGGGAAAAGAAGTAGAGGCAGGAATTTATTCTGTGTTACTTATGAGAATAGAAGGTTGTTGCATGATGCACAGTGGAAAGTGTATATGAGTGGCTGGTCATAATGGACAGACAGGCGTGAAATCATATTCATGTTTAATTAACCCTTTAAGACCGGGAACGCATCTGTGTCGTTTTAAGATTTCTTTGGCTCTATAAAAAATAGCAGATCTACAAGCTCATACGAGCTTGTAGATCTGCTATTTTTTGGGGGAATCGTGAAAATGTGTGCAAATCTTTAGTTTGAATATGTATATACTTTTTTAAAGCGAAAGTTTGTAACTCAAATCTTTGCTTCTGGGGATTTTACAAAAGTCTTCTAAATCCTTACAGGTTTTTTTTTCCTAATTTTTTTTTTTTTTTTTTTCACTTATGTTGCTATATTTTCAATGGTTTTCAAACTTTTTTCATGTCAAGGACCCCCAAAATAATATGTATTTGTCCGCGGACCCCCTCCCATCTAAAAATATTTTGTTCCAGGGACCCCCAGAAGCAAAGATTTGAGTTAAAAATGATTTGCACAAATTTTCAAGATTTTTCCAAAAATAGCAGATCTACAAGCTCATAGCGCTATGAGCTTGTGTATCTGCTATTTTTGAATAGTTTATGTTTTAGCTTGTAATTAAAGTAAATAAAAGATGAGTGTTAAAAAAAAAACATTTACTGCTTTCTATAGTTTCAGCAATTTTTGATATCTTTTTTTTACAGTGGGCGGGGGCATTTTCGGGCAGGTGGCTAAAAATGTATTTTTTTTTACACAATAACCCGGAGATTTCTTTATTATTATTTACAGTAGCTCTTCTAGCCCCCAATGACTCACATCTGGCCATCAAAGACCACTGGGCCCTTTTTAATTGTGTAAAAAGAGACATATTTAGCCACCTGCCAGAATGCCTGTGAAAAAGATCGCGAAAATTGCTAAAACTATAGAAAGCAGTAAATGAAAATAGGTTTTAACACTCATCTTTTATTTACTTTAATTACAAGTTAAAACATAAACCTTGGTTGTAAAAAAAACTAAGTTGTCCTTTAAGCATGTATGAGACCAAATGAAAATGAAACAATGACAAATGAATTAACACATCTAATCATCACATGACACCAAACGTTCCTACTGTTGGATGCCAAACATGCAACGTTTTATCAAACCAATCAAACCTTTAATGTAATGAATGAAGCATGGCCTGCAGTGGTGTAAAGTAACTAAATACATTTACTCAAGTACTGTACTCACATAAAATGTTGAGGTATTTTAACTTTACTGGAGTATTTCCAATTTGCACCACTTTTACTTCAACTCCACTACATCTCAGAGGCAAATATTGAACTTTTACAAAAAATATTTGAAAACTTTAGTTACTAGTTACTTTGCAGATATAAATGATTACATTATAAAACATACATTAACCACTTTAGCCCTATTTTATACCTAGGCTATTTGAAAATAGCAGATCTACAAGCTCACAACGCGTCGCATCGCGACGCGTTGTGAGCTTGTAGATCTGCTATTTTCAAACATTTTAGTATTTTTATTTTTGGTACTTTAAGTACATAATTGATACCATACTTTTTTTTTACTCAAGTGAATTTTGAATTTTGAAAGTACTTCTACATTGCAGTATTGATACTTTTACTCAAGTAAAACATTTGAGTACTTTTTCCTCCACTGAGCATGGGTGTGGTGTGAGGGTGGCTGCAATCTATATGATCAGACACTGATGGGAAACATGCTGTCCAGTTCAAAGATGGCAGAAGGTGAGCTATGATTAATGAATGTTTCGACGGGTCAAAGTTTGATAGTCCGAAAACCATTTTACCTGCATGTTAAACACATTGTTGTTTGCTGACTACATGTAACAGAAAAGGTTGCCACAATATTTATTTTGTATTAGTATTTGTAATGATCATCATCAGCGGTGGCTCTTGTTGATAACTGCTTCAGAATTATTCATCAAATTGCTCATGCAAAGGTTAATGCTGACATACAGTACAGTAGGCTAATGTATACTGTAGTTTTATTTTACCTGATGTATCAGACAGTTGGAGGATCCAGGTATTTCTTCCATGTTTAGTAAGAGCGGGTTCTGCTGCAAACTGCTCAAAATACATCTGTAAGAAGGCTTTCTTTTGATCACTGGTGACAAGAAGACTGCATGAACCTACACCGCCCTCCTCAGCCTTGGCTTGATCTTTTTTAAAAAAGGAAAAAAAAAAAAAGTCTGATTAGAGAATTAATTCATCCACTATCACAGTGGTTCTTAACCAGTGGTCCGGGGACCACCAGTGGTCCTTGAGGGGGTTCCAGGTGGTCCCCAGCTAAATGATGGAGAGTTGGTAACCAAATGGACCCTTATAGATCTTTAACTCTTAAGAGTGTAAAATGAAACCAAATGGACCCTTACGGGTCCATTTGGTTTCATTTTACTCTCTCAAGAGTTGAATTATTGTTAAAAATCTGCATTACTTAATCTACAAGAAGTCTCCACAGTTAGAGAATGTAGAAGAATTGTTATTTTGATCAACGTTTGCCTGTTATCTCTCCTATTGGTACCAACATCAATACAGCATGGATGGAATTGTGGAGAAAATCATATCTAACGATAACAAAATATTCATTGGGTCTGAGAGGCTAAATCTCATCAAATGGTGGTTCCGTGGCTCAAATGCAGAATAAATAATGGACCTTGATATGAAAAGGGTTGAAAACCACTGCACTGTCTATCACCATATGATTGTATTTAGTAAAGACCAATACCTTACCTGTTTGGCAGACCTCAGGCTGTAACATAAATCATATTTTTGATTAATGGAAGTTATATTCAAGAGCAGGGAAGTAATTAATAAAGCAGGCAATAAAATCATGTGATAGATAGCTAGAGTCAAATAAAGCATTATTGGTTCTCAAAGTGGGGTCCGGGGACCACCAGGGGTACTTGAGGGGGTTCCAGGGGGTCCCCAGCTAAATGATGGTCAGGAACCAAATGGACCCTTGTGGGTCTGTAACTCTGAGAGTGTACAATGTTAATTTAACTCTGAGAGTGTACACTCTCAGAGTTAAATTAAAAATGATTTTACAATATAAATTGGGGTCCCAGCGGTATAAATGCCATTTAAATGGGGGTCCGTAGCCTAATGCATGTCAAACTGGGGGTCCTTGAAATTAAAATGGTTGAGAATCACTGCTAGAGAGCTGTAAAAAAAATCTTCTCTTATGGGGGTCCCTGGCATATCTTTTCAAATGGGGTCCGCGGGGTAATAAGTGTCAATTTGGGGGTCCTTGACATGAAATAGTTTGAGAACCACTGAAATAAAGAAACCTTCTCATTGGCAGGTCTGTCTGTTTACCAAGTTTAGTTTATCTTTGTCAGGGCGAGGAGGAAGCGGTGGTTTGGATTTCTTGACTGGACCTTGCTCATCGTCTGCTGGCGCTTTGACTTCCAGCTCGACCCGTCCATATGGCTCTTTGAAGTCAACTTGGTGCTTTCTTTTAGACATCACGTTGTGAAAGGCTAAGGAAGGAAGAACACAGTTCGCCTAATATTAGCCTTGGAGCGAGTTGGAACAAATGTTTTAGTTGCTCCACTGCGTCACCTACATATCTTGTCAATAGAAAAATTCCATCGACCAGATCTGTAGGGGGCGCAGCTCCATCCGGTGGAATGTTGTCTTTTCTGGCCAAAAGGTGTATTTTCCGCGTGTTCCCACTGAGGAAATGAGGCTTTCAACATCTTAACACTTTTTTATTTTTTACTTCAGTCGAGAGGTTGCGCAGCCAGCCTGCGGTGTGCGGGGAACGTCTCGAAAGTAACATAGCGTCAAGGAGAACTCCTTCTAAACCTATGGCTATAGACCAATTATTTGTTTACTAACATTGAGCCTGGACGCACAGGTGATTGTTTCACGCAATCAATTCCCAACCTGTTTCGGGGTGCACTGGTTTCAGCACACCCCAACCCCCTCTTGTGTGTGTTGGCTAGTGAGACGCGTCCTAACGAGACCTGATATAATGGGTTTCGTTGCGCGCATACTGGCTGCACGCAGCCAGTATGACGTCGTCTGTTAAGGGGTCTATAGACCAGAGTAACCTCGCGTCATCAGGCTTTCAACCAGGACTAGCTGTAGTATACAACCCTCGTAGACGTTTTCAGTCTAAAACGTCAGAATCATAAATACATCTACGAGGGTTGTATTCTACAGCTAAACCAGGACCAGAATAGCCCTGAACATGACTGTCACAGACGTAGTGTGCATGCATGAACAGTAGTAGCCTTGATTGAATCAAGACTAGATGTTATTTGATCGCGTCTGACTTTTACTTTCGTATCTACGATAGTCTTGGCTGTCACCCCCCAGTGCGTCCTGCACTTTCACCAGTAAAGCCCGTAGTTCTCCGTACATGTACAAAAAACATGCATGTATAAGGTGCTAACCCGGTTGCTCCAAATGTTAACTAGCGCTGCGAAGTCTCTGTGCAACGTATTAGTCCGTACTATTCAATATAGAAGCGTTTTAATTCCGTCTGTGGCCGATCCCGTCGGAAGTTCTATTCCTCAATGGGCGGTAGTGACTGACGGGGCGCATCCGGTGAAAGCCAGAATTACACTCAATGTAAACTGGAAGTAAACGAGGGGGGAAGAAATGGCGTTCGGCCAGTCAGGGGTACATGCACAGACGGGATTAAAACGCATAACTATTGAAACGTATGGACTAATACGTTGCACAAAGACTCCGCAACGCTAGTTAACATTTGGGACAACCGGGTAAGCACCTTTATATATCTTTTTATGTACATGTACGGACTTTACTGGTGAAAGTTCAGGACGCACACAAAGCAACAAAAAAAAAAAAAGGCAAAATCGTTCAAATACATCTGCGATCGTCTTGATCCAAGGCTAGAACAGCAGCGTGAGCGTAATATCGCAAAAGCCATGCAATCATGTTCATATAAATGGAGATGTCATGTCACCCTTCAGTGAAAGTAACCACATCTTTACCTGCCTCGTCGACATAGACCAGGAATGCCCTGTTTGTGTCGTCAGGGTCAGCGAGTAGTTCTGATATCTCACCGCCAGACCGCCTCTTGTTTCTGAAGTAGAGTTCTACTTTGGCTCTGATGTTGTCCAGGTGGTCAGGCAGACCCTCCACAAGGAGATGCAGCCTGCTGGACATGCTAGAGACAGTTGTTGTTGACGGTAGACATACAGTACATACACCTGTCTGTCTGTATGCTAACAGGACCCTGTCTGTCTGCCTGTTCACTGTCACTGCGCCTTTCTGGAAGATAACCGGAACGCTCGCCCCAAAACACACTCGCCCCCATAGTTTTTCGCGCCCAGCGGTTTTTCATTTGATTGAATACTTGATTTAGAATTCTGCAGAAAAAACAGCACATGAAAGTACAGTTCTAATACAAGGTCAACTAAATCGGATTTTTTTTTAAAAAGCCCAAGAAAGCCACTGGCGTGTTTAAATTGGAGTCCTCTGGCTCTTGTACTCAATTCATAGTGACATTAAATGACGGACCGAAATACACATGCAGAACATCATGTAAACTAGTGGTTTTCAACCTCTTTTTTTTTGCGTCAAGGACCCCCAAATTGACACATATTAGCCCAGGGACCCCCATTTGAAAAGATATTCCAGGGACTCAATCATTTTGATTCTTTGGGGCCCGGGGTCCCATCTACTGTATCATCAGTGTTCATTTAACTCTGAGAGAGTACAACGGGTGCATTTGGTTCCATTTGTACACTCTCAGTCAGTCAGAGTTACAGACATATAATGGTCAATTTGGTTCCTAATTATTAATTTGGCTGGGGACCCCCTGCAACCCCCCCAAGGACCACTGGTGGCTGTAGGTTTGACCCGGGGCGACCGTGTATTGGGGCGAGGGTTCTTGTACTCCTCTGGAAACCACCGACCACTTTTTGACTTTCACTTTTGATGTTCGACTTGTTTGTTCCTTTTAACTTTGAATGACATTCTGAACCTGGCTGGTTTTATTTGGCAACGTTTAGGCAACACACAGGTAAGACTGGCCTTTTAATAGCATGCATGTTGTGCTATAATTGAAATAATAATTTAATAAATAATAATATTATATTCTGAGATGTTGACAATCATGTAAGTTTCGTTTTCCTCGAAACAGCCTGAAGCCATGGCGGATCTCAACAACGTAATGCTGAACGGCACGGTAAGAGTCATTTATGAGTAAGTTTAACTAGAGCTAGGCTATTAATAATGACTTTAGTGCTAATTTAATGCTGCAATTATTATATTAACATCATGCTCTCTCTAGATGGACAGAATCGAGGAAGACGAACTGGCTAAAGCCAAGAAAGAGCTGGAGTCGTGGAAGGTAGGCCACTGATATTATTTGGACTTGACTTTATAAAGTCATACATGTGTTTTAAACAAGTGTTTTGGTCTAGCTGTAGAATATAAAGGTGATTACCCCCACGCCCCAAATGTTAACTCTCGCTACGGGGTAGTAGTTTAATGTAATCATCCATATCTTTCAATAAAGAAGTGTTTTAATGCCGTCTGTGGCCGAACGCCATTTTTTCACCCTCGTTTACTTGCTATTTACATTGAGTGTAATTCCGGGTTTCACCGGATGGGCGCGTCACTACCGCCCATTGGGAACTTCCGACAGAATCGGCCACAGACGGCATTAAAACACTTCTTTATTGAAAGATATGGATTATTACATTAAACTACTACCCCGTAGCGAGAGTTAACATTTGGGGCGTGGGGGTAAGCACCTTTATTTTCAATTTGTACATGTTTGGAGTGTCTACGGGGTGTAGTGCATAAAGTCCCTGTGTCCTTGGGGGGTGAACCCTACAACTCTCGTAGATTGAAAACATCAGAATCATAAATACGTCTACGAGGGTTGTATTCTACAGCTACTATAAAGTCATACATGTGTTTTAAACAAGTGGTTTTGGTCCGTTATGGCACATTCTTGTTGACTTCTTAACATATGGGGCGGCCATAGCTGAATGGTTAGTAGTACAGACATTTACTGAAGCAAGTAGACAAATAAACAGAGTATCTCCAAACAGTGTGAGTAAGATATATAAACAACATCAAAACAAAACAAAAAACAAACAAACAGACAACACTCACAAAGGAAAACAACAACAGACAACAAAACAAATACACAACGTAAAATCTCCAAAAACATGTATAGAAAACAGTCCATGGTCTATAAACGCTACGTCGAGGTAGGCACAGGTCATTGAAAGCAATTGTACATGTCAGTTGTGTAAAGTAACTAAGTACATTTACTCAAGTACTGTACTTAAGTAACATTTTGAGGTATTTTTACTTAGGCTACTTTTACCTCTACTCCACTACATCTCAGTAGAGAATATTATACTTTTACTCCACTACAATTCTTTGAAAACTTTAGTTACTTTTTAGACTTTGATTATTATCGCAAAACACACTAAACACTTCAGCACTATATACATTTCGGCCATTTGAAAATAGCAGATCTACAAGCTCACAATGCGTCGTGATGCGATGCATTGTGAACTTGTAGATCTGCTATTTCCAAAATATATTTTATACATTTTGAACTTGTGAAATGGGACATTATGCATAATGAGTACTTTTACTTTTGCACGTATATTGTGATACCAACTTTTGTACTTTCACTCAAGTCAATTTTGAATTCCGGACTTTCACTTGTAACAGAGTAGTATTTCTACATTGCAGTATTGATACTTTTACTTAAAGGAGTAGTTCACCCAAAAAAATGACTTATTTTCTATCAATTGCACACCCCATGAAGCCTTGAATCCATGGATTTATTTTTGTTTTTGTTGCATTCCTAAGCCAATAATTTGATTCCCGTCTCCTACCGGCTAATGTATCCGGTAGGAGACACAAAGTAGATTATTTGTGTCTCCTACCGGATACACACCCGGTCATCAAATTATTGGCTTAGGAATACCACAAAAACAAAAATAAATCCATGAATTCAAGGCTTCATGGTGGGGTGTGCAATTGATAGAAAATAAGGCATTTTTTGGGTGAACTCCTCCTTTAAGTAAAACATGCAAGTACTTTTTCCACCACTGCCTAATTAACGCATTATGTTTCCAGGTCAAAGTTGAAAAGGCAGACGATGCCAAAGCCAGGCTGATTCTAGAGAAACTGGAGGAGGACGACAGAAAGTCTAAAGCCAAGAAAGAAATGAACACTCTTTTGGAACAGCAAGAGGAAAGTGAGAAACAATTCACTGAAACTACCGACGGGTTAAAGGTAGCCACTCCTATTCAAATAAATTACATTCACATTATGTGATTACTGATGCAAATATTATTAACCCATTAAGAGCTGGAACTGTGTCATTTTTAGATTTGAGCTAAAAAGCATGATTTTACACTTTGGGCTATTCAAAAACGTGAAAATGTGTGCAAATCTTTGAATATAAATACTCTTAAAGCGAACATTTTTAACTAAAATCTTTGCTTCTGGGGGTCCCTGGAACAAAATATTTTGATGGGGGTCCGCGGTCAAATACATATCATTTTGGGGGTCCTTGACATGAAAAAGATTGAGCACCACTGATATAGAAACATACGTTTTTTTCAGAATACTGTTGAGATTTAGGAGACATGTAGAATCGGCCTCAGGACAGGTCTCAATGGGTTAATATAATAATGTATTTTTGCTGAATATTCTGATGATTATTATTATTTCATTTTCATCTGCTGTTGGCCAGTTTTGCAAGACAACCAGAGTAGTTGTATATCTGTGAATATTCTATTGTTTTACTGCAGCACAATAATGCATACGTGACTAATTACACGTTCCCTTTTGCATAGGAGGAAATCGTCAAACTCGAGAGAGGTAACCAGAATCTGATGCACAAACTGAAGACGTGCCAGGCTGAACTGGAATCTAAAAGGGCGGAGGCCATCAAACTCCAACAGAGATTTAAGGTAGACAAAAACATGTAACTGAAATGTCAAAAATGAATGACCTTGTATGCTTTGATATTTCACAATAGTAATTGAACAACGTGTTGATTTGCTAAAACAGTGTGTGCATGAATCAAGTAAATGTGTGTGTGTGTGTGTGTGTGTGTGTGTGTGTGTGTGTGTGTGTGTGTGTGTGTGTGTGTGTGTGTGTGTGTGTGTGTGTGTGTGTGTGTGTGTGTGTGTGTGTGTGTGTGTGTGTGTGTGTGTGTGTGTGTGTGTGTGTGTGTGTGTGTGTGTGTGTGTGAATCTGAAATGGTATATGGCTGTGATCAGCGATTCTCAACCTGTGGGCCAGGAGGAAAAAAAAGTCATGGTATGTTTTCTTTAACCCTTTAAGACCGGGAACGCATCTGTGTCATTTTAAGATTTATTTGGCTATTCAAAAATAGCAGATATACAAGCTCATAGCGCGGCACCGGGTGCCGCGCTACGAGCTTGTAGATCTGCTATTTTTTAGAAAAATCGTGAATATAATATATATATATATATATATATACTTTTTTAAAGCGAAAGTTTTTAACTCAAATCTTTGCTTCTGGGGATTTTACGAATGTCTTCTAAATCCTAAAGTACTTTTTTTACGAAAGTTTGAATTGTTTTTTTTTTTTTTACTTATATTGCTATATTATCAATGGTTTTCAAACTTGTCAAGGACCCCCAAAATAATATGTATTTGACCGCGGACCCCCTCCCATCTAAAAATATCCAGGGACCCCCAGAAGCAAAGATTTGAGTTAAAAATGTATAAAGATTTGCACAAATTTTCAGGATTTTTCAAAAAAATAGCAGATCTACAAGCTCATAGCGCGGCACTTATGAGCTTGTATATCTGCTATTTTTGAATAGCCAAAGAAACCTTAAAATGACACAGATGCGTTCCCTTCCCGGCCTTAAAGGGTTAAAGGAGAAGTTCACCCCAAAAAAAAGACTTATTCTCTATCAGTTACACATCCCATGAAGCCTAGAATAATGTTTTTGGTCGCATTCCCAAGCCAATCATCTGATGACCGGTGGAGTCTCTGGAAGGAGTCTCCTCATAATTGTCATAAATAGGAACTTAAAGTATATTGATCCACACCGGATCACCTCAATCTGTGTGTTAATCTTGTGTTCATTGTTTAGGAAACTGTGTGTGTGTGGGGGGGGGGGGGACTCCTTTCCCACTGTCTCACATCACACATTAAAGGAGGAGTTCACCCCAAAAATGACTTATTTTCTATCAATTGCACACCCCATGAAGCCTTCAATTCAGGGATTTATTTTTGTTTGTGTTGCATTCCTAAGCTAATAATTTGATTCCCGTCTCCTACCGGCTAATGTATCCGGTAGGAGACACAAAGTAGATTATTTGTGTCTCCTACCGGATACACACCCGGTCATCAAATTATTGTCTTAGGAATGCCACAAAAACAAAAATAAATCCATGAATTGAAGGCTTCATGGGGTGTGCAATTGATAGAAAATAAGGCATTTTTTGGGTGAACCCCTCCTTTAAGACTTGGCCATACAAACATTTACAGTTGTGACTGAGATTTAGTTTTCGCTTTGATCCTTGTATACAGATCTGTGCCCAGATCCCAAAGACTAAGGTGAAGTTCGTTGGTAAGCAGGAGACCGAGGAGCAGGAGGAGGATGGAGCTGATCACGTCAAAGGCGTGTTCACCATCACACAGAGACCCACCGTGCTGCTGGACGGGGGGCAGGCTCTCATCACCTTTGAAGAGGAGAAAGGTACATGTGGTTTACTTAAATGATCTGATACAGTGTTATTTAACCCACTCAAATGCATCTGTGTAACCACTTTAACCATTATTTTTCTGCTTTGGTTGTTCAAAAACAGCAGATATACAAGCTCCGAGTGCCGCGCCATGAGCTTGTATATCTGCTAGCAAAGATTTGGGTTACAAATGTTTGCTAAAAATATATATATTCAAAGATTTGCACACATTTTCAAGATGTTTTCAAAAATAGCAGATCTACAAGTTATGAGCTTGTATATCTGCTATTTTTGAATAGCCAAAGAAATCTTAAAATGACACGGATGCGTTCCCGGTCTTAACCCATTGAGACCTGAAGCCGATTCTACGTGTCTCCTAAATCTCAACAGTATTCTGAAAAACGGATGTTTCTATATCAGTGGTGCTCAATCTTTTTCATGTCAAGGACCCCCCAAAATTATAAGTATTTGGCCGCAGACCCCCATCAAAATATTGTGTTCCAGGGACCCCCCAGAAGCAAAGATTTGAGTTAAAAATGTTCGCTTAAAAATATATATATATTCAAAGATTTGCACACATTTTCACGATTTTTCAAAAATAGCAGATCTACAAGCTCGTAGCGCGGCACTCGGTGCCGCGCTACGAGCTTGTATATCTGCTATTTTTGAATAGGCCAAAGTGTAAAATAATGCTTTTTAGCTCAAATCTAAAAATGACACAGTTCCAGGTCTTAATGGGTTAATGGGTTAACTGAAGTGAGAAAATGAGTTCAAGGCTGGCAGGGTGTTTCAAAGAGATAGACACATGGATTAAAGTTGTAACTGTTGAATCGTAGGTCGCACAATCACCACCATTTGTGCCAACTAGATTTTCCTTCAAAACACACTTTTTGCTACAACTCCTACAACTTTTGTCCAAATCTCACAAATCTGACTGTTCACATAATCTCATGTGATCAAGATATTTCAGTCGGATTTCTCATAAGCATTCCAATTGTCTATAACTGCCTAAGAGTAAACTATAAGGTGACAGAGTAACTCTGTTACAACTTCTGGGGGTCCCTAGAACAAAACTTTTTGATATGGGGGGTCCACGGCCAAATACATATAATATATATGATACATATCATTTTTTATATGATACATATCATTTTTTATAACCACTGATATTATAGCACAGTATACGTGTTTTTTCTGAAAACTGTTAGGATATAGAAGACATTTGTAGAATCCCCCAGAAGCAAAGATTTGAGTTACATATGTTTGCTTTAAAAAATTATATATTCAAAGATTTGCACAAATGTTCCACAATTTTTCAAAAAAAATAGCAGATCTACAAGATCATAGCGCGTCACTCTGTGCCGTGCTATGAGCTTGTAGATCTACTATTTTTGAAAAGCCCAAAGAAATCTAAAAATGACAGAGACGTGTCCCCGGTCTAAAAGGGTTAAGGCTCTGTAAGTAGCAAGGAGATCCTCAGATTTCCAGTAAGGATTCTACAGTTAGTCGGGGGATATTAAAAAAGTCTTGGAATAAATTCCTTACCAAAAAAAATCTTCACCAATGTGTTTGTAAAGGTGTCTAGTAACACATCTCACAAAGACTGAAATTCAGTATGGAGAATTTTTGACAGCTCCTTAAAGTTGGGGTACCCACCATAACCTTGGTTAAAAAAAATCCCCCCCAAAAAATTAAAATTTAGTTCTGTTTTAAGTAGCATGTGAGGGGTCAAACTAGGGTGTTTTTATGATTCTGAATCCATTGCAATCATTTGTTTTGCACCAAAACCACTCCTTGGGCTAAAAACGGCCCATGCTACTTAAAACAGAATTACATTTGGATTTTTTTTAACCAAGGTTATGGTGGGTACCCCAACTTTAAGGAGCTGTCAAAAATTCTCCTAGGGATACTGAATTTCAGTCTTTGTGAGATGTGTTACTAGACACCTTTACAAACACATTGGTGAAGATTTATTTTGGTAAGGAATTTATTCCAAGATTGGAAAATATTTTGCTAATATCCCCTGACTAAGTGTGTGTTTCCAGTGTTTACATTGCACACACAAATGCCAGAGAGAGAGAGAGTAAACAAGAGGGCATTACCCATGAACCAGGAAGTGTTTACAGTGAAAAATGCCTCATCATACTCAGTGCAGGCATGATTTATTGATAAGCCTCCAATCTCACAAAACTGATTTCATGGCTTGATGTACTACGGACAAGTTATATGACCTGGTTGTGTTATTGTGCGTGTTTACAACAATTAAAACATGTCATTTGCAAAGTTCACATGCTAGGTTCTGTAGTTTTGGATAATATTAGTTAACTTGTAGCAGTTTAATCACAGAAGCTCATCAAGTAATATTCTGATGGTTGTCTATCTTGTGATTAGAATAAATACTTTTTTTAAATATATCATTTCTTTCCCAGTGACTTCTCAGATTCTGAAGATGGCCAAGGTCTCCGTTTCCTGTGAGAAAACGAAGCTGGATGTGAAACCAAAAAGTGTCACCCTGGAGCCCTCTGTGAAGTTTGAGGTAAGTTATAAGTCAGGGAGCACATACAGTAACACTCGTATTTTAACCCATTCAAACCGGGAACGCATCTATGTAACCACTTTATCCATATTTTATACTTAGGCTATACAAAAATAGCAGATCTACAAGCTCATAGCGCCGCGCTATGAGCTTGTAGATCTGCTATTTTTTGCAAAATCTTGACCATCAAGTGCAAATATTTGAATATCTATATATTTTTAAAGGCAACATTTGTAACTCAATTTTTCTGGATGGGGGGGGGGCTGAAACAAAATATTTTGAGATGGGTGGGGGGGGGGTGGGGGGGGGTCCACGGCTAAATACATGGTGGGTGGTCCTTGACATGAAAAAGTTTGAGCACCACTGATATTAAAGCAACATACATTTTTAAGAAAACTGTTAGGATTTAGAAGACATTATTTTGTAGAATCCCGAGAAGCAAAGATTTTAGTTTTAGTTTTTTAAAGATATTTCCTTTTCCTACATTTTCACCATTTTTCAAAAAATAGCGGATCTACAAGCTTGTAGATCTGCTATTTTGTAGATGTGCTATTTTTGAATAGCCAAAGACATCTAGAGTGAATTCATGGTTTGGATGAAAAGAAAAGCTCAAAATCATGATTCTTGAACAACGTGTGTCATTGCCGTAATAATGCATAATAACACTTGCAGGTTCACATCGACGTTTCCAAGAAGGACCTCAAGTTCTCCAACGCCCCGGCCCCGCCCGCCATGGCGGAGGAGCGAATGAGGGACCGGCTGGAAATGAGCTTCTCCAGACCCAGCAGAGGTGGAGGCGAAGTGGAGAGGGTCGACTATGACAAACACAGTGGCTCGGGTCAAATCACCTTCCTGCAAACTGGAGGTACAATAAGTCCTTGGTTCTCAAAGTGGGGTCCGGGGACCCCACTGGGGTACTTGAGGGGGTTCCAGGGGGTCCCCAGCAAAATGTGTAAATATAGCATCAGAATAATTATAACCTTTTATACTTTGGGCTATTCAAAAATAGCAGATCTACAAGCTCGTAGTGCGGCACCGAGTGCCGCGCTACGAGCTTGTAGATCTGCTATTTTTGAAAAATCTTGAAAATTTGTGAAAATCTTTGAATATATGTTTTTTTTAAAGCGAACATTTGTAACTCAAATCTTTGCTTCTGGGGGGTCCCTGGAACAAAATATTTTGAGATGGGGGTCCGCGGCCAAATACATATCATTTTGGGGGTCCTTGACATGAAAAAGTTTGAGAACTACCAAGTTTGTTTATATATCAGTGGTGCTCAATCTTTTTCATGTCAAGGACCCCCAAAATTATATGTATTTGGCCGCAGACCCCCATCAAAATATGTTGTTCCAGGGACCCCCCAGAAGCAAAGATTTGAGTTAAAAATGTTTGCTTCAAAAATATATATATTCAGAAGATTTGCACACATTTTCACGATTTTTCAAAAATAGCCTAAAGTGTAAAATAATGCTTTTTAGCTCAAATCTAAAAATGACACAGTTCCAGGTCTTAAAGAGTTAAGGTGACGATTAATTGTCACTCAAATAATTGCGATTAACACTTTAATTGTGTGTTTGGCGTTGAACAGTGGAACGTGTGAACCCTTATAGGCTTCGTTATAAGATATTGCACATGGGGCAGATGTGACAAGTAACTGAAATATACATATAGAAATTATTGACATATTTAATACTTTCATACATGTAAAAATTGCAGAAATAGCTGGTCTGCACACTTGTAGATCAGCTATTTGTGCTTTTTTAATATTTGAAAATGTGTGAAAAAAATTCAACATGGAAACGATTGTGCAGTTTCAGATTGTGTTTTTTTTGTAACCATTTTTTATTGTGTTGCCGTGTATATTTTATAACAACAACAAAACAGGTCATTCATACTACACTAAGGGTTGATACTTAGTCGCACCACTCTTTTGACAAGTGTGTCTTTCGACAAAACGTTTTCCGGCTGAGAATACATGGTTGTTGAGCGTCATGCTAGTGTGACGCAGTGTGAACAAGCCTATAGTCCGATTTGATTTCACTGATAAAGCTCTTGTTTTGGCCCCTGTAGTGGCTGAGAACCTGGCCCTGCGAGGGAAGTATTGTGTCAACCTGGACTCTGAAGTCAACGTGAAGGTTGGACCAGTTTATGGCTATCAGCTGCGGAAGTTTCAGGTAAGATGGTAAAAAGAGTAATAAAAACTTTATGGTTCATCTATCATTAGCTTGCCCTCAACTGTTCTAGTATAGTGAACCTGCTGTGATGGTGGGACTTTGAGCATTTGTACTTTTGGATCATGAGTAGAGTAGAGGGCAATTGAAAATATAGTGTATACATACTTGAGGGAGATAAATCTTTGACCTCACTGTGATCAATTTAACCCATTAAGACCTAAGGCCGATTCTACAAAATGTCTGCTAAACCTAACAGTCTTCTGAAAACCTTATGTTGCTATGTCAGTGGTTCTCAAACTTTTTCCTGTCAAGGACCCCCAAAATTATGTATTTGGCTGCGGACCCCCCATCTCAAAATATTTTGTTCCAGGGACCCCCAGAAGTAAAGATTTGAGTTTAAATATATTTGCCTTAAAAAAAATTTTTTTTTTAAATAGCAGATAGCAGAATTCAAAAATAGCAGATCTGAAGTCACGCGCTATGAGCTTGTAGCTTTCTCAGCTATTTTTTTTAATAGCTGAAATCTATCATTGTTATTTTTTTAAATAGCATTTCTACAAGTTCATAGCGTGGCATGGCACTTTAATATATATAAAATGACACAGATTCTTTCCCGGTTGCAATGGGTTAAAAGCAGACAAGACACAATGAATACACAAACTCCACAAGACGAGTGTACTGTACAAAATGAGGTCAAATAAAAACCTTAAAAAGAATAAACGTCTTCAACCTGTTCCCTCTGGTTCTGGGCGCATGCCAGGGCAGGGCAACCAAGTGGACTGGCAGGTTTATTATTCTCAACGAGTCACTGTCACGTGAAAATGAAAGTGAACTGTGACATCTGATCTGACAGCGTAGTCTTTGATGTCATCTTTTCCTCCTCCACCTTCACCTAGAGATGTGGAGGAGGTACACACTATACATCAGGGGTCTTCAACGTTTTCAGGCCAAGGACCCCCTAGCTGAGAGAGCGATGAAGCAGGGACCCCCTCTATATTGTATAAAACGAGATGACTTTTTTTGGTTTACTTGGTCTGCTCTTTTTTTCCCCCTCTACACCTATACCTCTTTGCCCAAAATAGCCGATCTACAAGCTCACAACGCCTCGCAGCGCGAGGCGTTGTGACCTTGTAGATCTGCTATTTTTGGCTAAAGTTCTCCTCAGAAAAGGGATGCTAGGGTTCAAGTGGTTAAAGGTAAAAAAAAAAAAAATCATATCACACAAAGATTTGGCGGACCCCCTATAGTAGCTCTGAGGACCCCCTAGGGGTCCCGGACCCCCTGTTGAAGACCCCTGCACTATACAGTACACACTACAGCAGGGGTCTTCAACAAGGGCTCTGTGATATCCAAACTATCCAAACTACAGTAAATGCGCGGTACGTCCATCTGCTTGAACAGTGTTGTGTTGAGATGAAATGTGTCATCATCTACATGGCCAGAAGATGGCAGTGTGTCCTTTTGTCAAGTTATCCAAACTCACTTTAATGCTTTACCAGTCGTTGCATACAGCAGGGTTCTCCAAGGTTAGGGGTTTCCTTTTTTTTTTTTAGTATTTCTGGAGTATTTCCCATTGTCAGTACTTTTACTTCTACTCCACTACATCTCAGAGGAAAATATTGTACTTTTGCTCCACTGCAATTATTTGAAAACTTCAGTTACTAGTTACTTTGTAGATTTTGATTATTACTACAAAACATACATTAACCACTTCAGCCCTATTTAAACTTTGGCTATTTGAAAATGGCCGATTTACAAGCTCACAACGTGTCACGATGCGACACGTCGTGAGCTTGTAGATCTGCTATTTCCATTGTTTTAAAAAAAATACATTTTAGACCTAATGATAACTTGTGAAACTGGACATTCTGCATACTTTCGGTACTTTTAAGTATATTTCGATGCCAATACTTTTGTACTTTTACTAAATTTTGATTACCGGACTTTTACTAGTAACAGAGTATTTCTGCATTGCAGTATTGATACTTCTACAAAACATTTGAGTATTTCTTCCACCACTGAAAGATAAAGGTAAATCAACGCATCATTCACCCTTCCTGTTGTTGTGCTTCCATCTCAGACGTTCTGCGGCGTGCCAAAGCGTACCATCCTCCTGGACGACATCGAGGACATGGGCGACGAGGAGGACCTCCAGGACCACCTGGAGATCCACTTCCAGAAGCCCAGCAACTACGGCGGAGAGGTGGAGAGCATCAAGTACGTCTCCGCCGGAAAGAGCCTCCACGCCTTCTTCACCGAGGACAAGGCTGAGATGGAGGCCTAGTTTACAGCGTTAGATGTTTTAAAAGGCTGCTAATTACAATGATGCAAAACATACACTGGGTCAATGATTGTTTTGTAAAAATGCAACCAGTCAATAGTTTAATAGCATTAATAAAAGTAAGATCATTCTGACCATCTGGTTAGAAATGTGTTGTGTGTTAAACAATGAAAACGTAACATACTAGACGTATATAGTATGACATTTAAGCTCAAATCAGTAGCTACAGGTGTATGCGCTTATTACGTGACAGGGAAAAAAAGTGAACTGTCTTTGGAGTGTTCACTTTTTATTTAAAGGTTCTATGACATTAATATTCACTTCGTTTATTTTTTATGTTTTTTGGGGGGTTTTATGACCTCAATTACACCCAAAAAATCTGAACTTTGAACATTCAGTGGATTTTCTGTGGTCTGGGGCTTTCTGAATAATTAGGCTGAAAAGTAATCTGAGCTTGGCCCTTCGGCAGTGAGGTCACAGCCGATTAATCCCGCCCACTCTCCTCGGAGCAGAGGCGATGATTGACAGGCAAAATCCCTCACCAGCGACACCCGCAGGCAAAGATTTCTTTTTTCATTGCAGTTGAAAAGCCTTTAGAAATGTGAGAGAAAAACACCTGCCATGGATCAATGGAGTGGATTTTTTTGTTAAAACTTTCTATACACGTTTGAAGGACCATGACAAAGACTTTTAATGTGTGGTAAAACTGAACGTCATGAAACCTTAAGCCACATTTGCGTTGCCCCCTTGAATTACATTATACTCTCAAAGTAATGGATTTGTTAGAAATGAGAAGTCCAGGTTCTTCTTACAAGTAGAAGCACAAAATATGTTAATAAGTAAAACCATTATGTAAAATTAAGTGTGGGACTGTAGTGAAGGATCCCACTCAATACCTTTAGTGTTACTCCTACTTGGCATCTACTGCTTTATGATTTTTCTTATTATGCTTACACAACATTCATGTCAAGAACGGTCTGCTGAGGTAAGGCTAAGAAATGAATGCGACAAAAACAAAACGAATATCTAAGAATTCAAGTCTCTATCGATAGCAATAAAAGTTATTTTGGGGGTGAACTATCCCTTTAATGACTAAAACTATTTATACCTTGTGTACCAGGGTACCCGCCCCCAAGGGCTATACTTGGTCTACACCAAATCTCTTGGCGCGATAATGGCGATCTGCTGTTTTGGCCGACTGTTTGCGTATTGTGACATGATGGCCAGAATAGGGGCACTAGAGTTCATGTGGTTTATAACACATTAGGTCTTGTATAAGGCCTCTAGGTGGCAGTGTAATACCAAAGTTCCAACAGAAGACCAGACTTGTATTGCAGAATGCAAGTCACCTGCAGTTCTGTGTGTACTTAAAGCTGACCTTCGTTTGCCCCTTTGCAATTAACATATTTGTGTATTTAACAAGGCGTCCTCCAAACAAGACACCAAGGCTTTGATTTGTAGTGTATATATATATATATGTCCTTAACAATCTGTACAGTCATGTTCTTTCTGAATGGAGACGCGCACAATCATAAATCACAGAATGACCTTCACGGACTTGTTTCATAATTGAAAAGCTTTAAAAGTGCACCATTTAACTCCAATCACGGCAATGCAATATCTGTCCGTGCCTCCCGTGATATTTATTGACTTGCCCCGACTTAACCTCCCATGGTAAATCAATTGGAGACGTAAATATAAATGCATTGAAGCAGTGCGGAGGATTATAATTGAAGAGCCCTTGCCTTTACTCTCTCCCTAGAATGTAGACCCCTCCTGTGTTGATGGCTGATGAAATTATATTGCACTTCCTTTGACTTTGACCGTAAGCGTCTGTGTGGGGATGTTCAGTTTGACCTCGCTTCAGGAGTGGTATAGCCTTTACTCTGCCGAATGAATTGCCTGGGGGTGGATAGGGGGGGCATTTAAGTTAAGACTGAAATTGAATTGACATTGTTTTATTTTATATTTTAAAGAGCATATTTGAGGATGAACACTGTTGCAGCAGGGTGCCTGGAAACCAGTGGTGCATGGGAAAAGTACTGAAATGTTTTACTTAGGTAAAAGTACCAATACTGAAATGTAGAAATACTCTGTTACGAGTAAAAGTCCGGAATTCAAAATATGCTTGAGTAAAAGTACATACGTTTTGGTATCAAAATGTACCAAAAGTAAAAGTACTCGTTATGCAGAATTGGGTCCCATTTCACACAAGTTTTCAAACGTATAAAAAAAATTACTTTGAAAATAGCAGATCTACAAGCTCACAACGCGTTGCTTTGCGACGCGTTGTGAGCTTGTAGATCGGCTATTTTCAAATTTCCAAAGTTTAAACAGGGCTGAAGTGGTTTTGTAAATCTACAAAGTAACTAGTAACTAAAGTTTTCAAATAATTGTAGTTGAGTAAAAGTACAATATTTGCCTCTTGAGATGTAGTGGAGTAGAAGTAAAAGTACTGAAAATTGGAAGCTCACAAGTCCAGTAAAGTAAAAAAAATACCTCAAAACTGTACTTAAGTACAGTACTTGAATACATGTACTTAGTTACTTTCCACCACTGCTGGAAACCATCAAGCATCTCTCCACAGAGCTTCATGTTTAATTGTTTATACACAGATATGATTGATATGACCTGACAGTCTGATTTGATCTCCTAACTGCTCAAGCCCTGGTTCAAATACTATTCGTCAATAAAAAGCAATCGATCTAGGCCTATAGCCCCAGTGACCATGAACTCAAACAGTCAGATATTAAGGAACATGAACAAGTGAATAACTGTTCATGTGTGCTTGAGTTACGTTTTTCTTCGATCTTGGTTTGAAATTCAGCTTCAGCTCCCATTGGACTGAAGTATTCAAGGACTGAACCAGTCCATGGCAGTGATGAAGTAGGTCAGTGGCGTGCACAGACATTTTGAGGGGCGGGTGCTCAAGTAAATTATACTTTTTTTTGTTTACTTGGTCTGCTCTTTTTTCCCTCTACACCTATACCTCTTTGACAAAAAATAGCCGATCTACAAGCCCACAACGCCTCGCGCTGCGAGGCGTTGTGGGCTTGTAGATCTGCTATTTTTGGCTAAAGTTCTCCTCAGAAAATGGATGCTGGGTTTCGAGTGGTTATGGTAAAAAGAAAAATCATAATCACATAAAGATTTGGCGGACCCCCTGTAGTAACTCTGAGGACCCCCTAGGGGTCCCGGACGCCCCTGTTGAAGACCCCTGCTGTAAACTGAAAACCCAGACAAATATTGAACTTTTACTCCACTACAATTATTTGAAAACTTAAGTCACTAGTTAAGTCACTTTTGGTACTTTAAGTACATTTTGATGCCAATACTTTTATACTTTTACTCGAGTACATTTTGAATTCCGGATAACAGAGTATTTCTACATTGCAGTATTGATACTTTTACTTAAAGGACGACTTCACCCATTTTCAACCTATCTTCATATAATAGGTCCTCACTAATACTCATGATAAAAGGATACCATTTTTTCTACTTGGTCTGTGTCTCATAGGAGGGCCGTGGACAGTCCAGAAAGCCGTCTACCAGTGACATCATCATTAGGTATGATTTTTTTTTTCAAACAAGATTTCACATTTTTTATTTCGATTTTTATTTACACGAGAACAATGGCTTCTTTTATTGCATTGCAACTTTCCAGGAATAGAAAGCCTGCAGTTTCTATTAGCTTGGATTCCCCATTGATGATGTCACTGGTAGACGGGACTCTGAACGGGTCCACAGCCCTCGTCTGAGACACAGACCGAGTAGAAAAAAATTGTACCATTTTATCATGAGCATTAGTGAGGACCAATTGAATATAGGTTGAAAATCGGTCAAGTCGTCCTTTGAAGTAAAAAAAATGGAGTATATTTTCCACCACTGCATGCATAAGCTCTCAAGAACAGATTCTGCTCTGCGTTGGAATCTGTCGGGGAGGTTCGTCATAACGTGTACGCAATGGCCGTGCCTTCAGATCAGGAAGCAGGCCGCGCTTTACCCAATTAAATGTAGTGGGCGGGATTCACGTGTCCGTTGATCCTTCCCTACTAGAAACGAACCGAAACTCATTTAACAATAGCGTCCGCGGAGCAGACAAAACCACGGAAAGATATTCACATTTTAACTTACTCTTTCATCATAGAAACAAGTGGGCTTATAACCAAAACCATCCATGTTCTCTGGGAGAAGTGGTGTTAGTGTTCCGTGTAGAAATATTGTTAGTGGGAATGAAAACATAAAGGCTGAAGGCAGACCAAAACCCCGGTTTCCTTGCGCACGGGCGTTACATTTTCTTCCGCCCAGAGCCAACTGAGATAGAACAAACAGCAGAGGTCGCTGTTTTTCATTTTCAGTTGGGTCTGGGTTCCCAGATTGCTGCATGCATGCTTCCTGTAGTCAGACACAGGCACAGCGGAGGAAGTGGTCACACTCTAGCAGCCGCTGGCTCCTACCATAATTGGAACGTGAAATGGGGAGGAAATGTCCCTTAATGATTTAAACCTGGTGTGTCACTGATGCAGGTGTCCCACGAAAAAAGAATGGCAGCTTTTCCTGTCTCTGTGCCAGGCAGACACTTTAATTGGCTGCCGCGTGTGTGTGTGTGTGTGTGTGTGCGCAGGGCAGCTGCATCCGCTCTGCCAAGGCCCTGGGTGCCCGTGGTCAGACGCCGTGCCCAGGCCTTTTAATGGAATGAAACGGGACGCTTTCCATTTCCGAACGAGACTGCTGAGGTATCACCTTTTTTTGTCAAAGAAATGACATTTGTGTAGTGTGGCGTTTAACGCTACCATTCACTGCTGAGGCAAACCCACGCCAGAGGAGGAGAGAGAGGGATAGAGACGGAATATGTCTCGGCACACACAGATAGAGGGAGAGTGACATTGAGGGAGTGGAGAGAGAGAGAGAGAGAGAGAGTGAAGGCGTGTGGAACGGACAGAATGAGTCCGACACTATAACATCAAGTGAGTGAAGCCAACAGGAAAGACAAAGCTGCTGGCTCCAAAATGACACATCCCCCACCTTCTATCCTCCCGTAATTTGACTATAGTGATGAATATTGCTCGTTAAAATCCCGTTGGCACGACTCGAGCTGCTCTTGTGAACTCATCCGCCAAGACACAAGCCCGCTGGCATCCCGAACGCCACCGAAATAAAGTGAAACAATTTTCCTGGAATTAATTATTCAGCCCTTCTCTCTCTGAGTCGTTTCCAATAACATTAATGCAACCCCCCCCCCCCCCCCCCCTCCCCCACGTGAATAATACATGAGATGAACATGTCCACTTTCCAAAACAGCTGGACCTGGTCCATAATGATACAAAACTGTCAGGGTGCGATTTGTAAGACACAAACAAAAACAAACCGAGTGGGGATATTTTCTTAACCACTTAAAGGGATAGTTCACCCCAAAAAGAATCTAGCGATTAGTCACCCCATGGAGACTTGAATTCATCGATATTTTTTTTGTTTTTGTCGCATTCCTAAGAATTATTTACTGACCAGCGGACCGGTAGGCAGTGGTTCCAGTAGGAGACACAAAGGAGACTCTTTGTGTCTCCTACCGGAACCGCTGCCGGTCATCAAATTATTGCCTTAGGAATGTGACCAAAAAAAAACATATCTATGTATTCAAGTCTCCATGGGGTGACTATGATAGAAAAAAAGTCATTTTGGGGGTGAACTATCCCTTTAAGCCCTATATTACCGTACTTTGTCGTATATGACAAATGGTGAAATGCTTGTAGATCTGCTATTTTTTAAATAATGAAGGGGAAAAAAAGCAATTTTGATATATTATCAATCATAATCAAATATTAAACATATCAGACAGTCTACATTTCCCAAAGGAAAATGGCTGTATTTAATTCAGCCTGACCAGAAGGCAGGGATGAAACATTTCCCCAGCGGCCATAGAAATGAAAGGCCTTGTGGATATCAAAGCAGAGGCATGAATACCCCCCCCGCCCTCCTCCTCCCCCATCCCCCCAGCAAATCCAACCCTCTCTAGGTCGTCCTCAGACGAGCCCTCCATCGTGGCCTCCAGTCATCATCCCGGTGCTCCATACATCTGGCCTGCAAAATGTGTTAGTAGGCTATTCACCCATATTTGGTCAATAGTGCTTCGGGGACCCCGGAACCAGGGGCGTCACGGCCATTCACTGTGCGTACGACGCGACACCCTCACTCTCACAGATCGGTGATTTCATACCCCCCACTTTTTGAAAAAATAAAAATATTTTTTTGATAATAAATCGGTAAAATCAGGCAAAAATAAGAATTAAAAAATAACCTAACCCTAACCCTAAAACCAAAATAAAGTAACCAAAACACAAAGAAAAAAAACTAACAAAATTCGCCCAAAATTTTGAAAATACAGAATTTGTTTACATTTGACAGTTACAAATGTTTTTCACGCTTTTTCAAAAATAGCCAAAGTGTAAAGTAAGGGGTATAGTCCACCGAAAGTACACCCCCCTCCCCCCACCTTCTGAGAGCCCGTGACGTCCCTGCCCGGGGACTGATGAGCAATTACGTAACTAGTCGTTTCCAACGAGATGCTGCAGGGTTTTATAATATGATAATTGATCAATGTAAAAAAAAAAAAAGTAAAAGTACAGGAAATTGGAAATACTTCAGTAAAGTGAAAAATGCCTCAAAATTGTACTTAAGTACAGGACTTGAGTAAATGTACTTAGCTACTTTACACCACTGCACGTCATTACATTGGCTGAATGATGACACATCGCTGTCTGATCGGTATGCTGCCTTCACTCTGGTGTGAGGAGCACCTCCACACCTCTAATAAGACCGAGGAGATGTCCTCCTCACTCTGGTGTGAGGAGCAAGCACCTCCACACCACACACTCCTGACCTGACCTGACCTGAGCTACTGTAATTGGAGCTGAAGCCTGAAAAAAATAGAACAGATTTTCAACTAGACAGTTAAAGAAATGGCAGACAGTGGTGAAGTGGTGACTGGATTGCAGCACTCGATTTTTACTTAAGTAAAAGTATCAATAATACTGCAATGTAGAAATACTCTGTTACAAGTAAAAGTCCGGAATTCAAAATGTACCTGAGTAAAAGTGCAAAAGTAGTTGGTATCAAAATGTACTTAAAGTGCTAAAAGTAGAAAGTACTCATTATGCAGAGTGTCCCATTTCACCACTTTTCAAATGTATAAAAATCTTTCGAAAATAGCAGATCTACAAGTTCACAATGCATCGCATCGTGACGCATTGTGAGCTTGTAGATCGGCTATTTTCAAATGGCCAAAATATATATAGGGTTGAAGTGGTTAATGTATGTTTTGTAAAAATAATTCAAATCTACAAAGTAACTAGTAACTAAAGTTTTCAAATCATTTTAGTGGAGTAAAAAGTACAATATTTGCCTCTGAGATGTAGTGGAGTACTTAGAAGTAAAAGTACAGAAAATTGGACATACTCCGGTAAAGTAAAAGTACCTCAAAATTGTAGTTGAGTACAGTACTTGAGTACATGAACTCACTGGGTTTCGTGATGTTCTATACTGTCAGAATCAGGTTTGTTTGTGTTAGTTTACAAGCTGAAAAAGAGCCTGCGGAGTGGTTTTACTGTACTATGATTTCTTGCCCACCTTTGTTACGTCATGGCAAGGTATACTCAACCCAAACCTCTACCAAAGTGGTCTTTCCCTTTAATGCGAATGCATTTGTGTCAATCAATCAATCAATCAATCCAAACCAAGTTTGATATATCCTACTTGCCTCTGGCAACAGGATTCTGGTCTTGGCCTTCAATAAAACCTAAACTAAATTGTCTTGTAACATATGACCACAAAACAAACAAGAACCATGTTGCCTACTGTAGCTAGTTTTGGTCTGCAGTTTATTTAAGTTACTATACAGTTAGATCTAACACTTGCAAAGTCATTTGCATGTTGGCACAAAGGAATGAATCTTAAGTTCAGTTAGAAGCTAAACGCCTTACTGATTGCTCAGAAGTAAAAATGGGTGTAGGAAATGATCTATTATAGACTGAGTGAAGCAAGTTTGGTGTTATAATTGTGCCTAATGAGTACTTTACAACATTCATGAACAATTAAAGCTTTCTAGGGGGATTAGCTGCTGTTATGCAAAGCAAATAAAACCAGCCAAAGAAACATAGCAACAAACTTCTAGCAAAGCAACACAAAACATTCTATGAAGGATTGATTCAGGTGATGATGGGTTGGCTGTCGGGTTAAATGGAATGAACACAGCTATGAATCTTCTAATCGTATCTCACACAATTTGTTTCCCTCTGTGGAAACACTGTAGACTTGAGTTTCCATAGAAACAAGATACAATGACTGCGAGGTGAGCACTCTGCAAAGACATAACTACTTTACTCCTCAACACATTGGGGAGGCAATAACACAGAAGAGAAATAATGCATCCGTGTGCTTTTACCACCCCCTCTCTCGCTATCCGGCACACACACACACACACACACACACACACACACACACACACACACACACACACACACACACACACACACACACACACAAATCTTGAGTTACTAGTTACTTTGAAGATTTTGATCATTAGAAAACATGCATTAACCACTTCAGCCCTATATTTACTTTGGCTATATGAAAATAGCCGATCTACAAGCTCACAACGTGATGCTACGCGTTGTGAGCTTGTAGATCTGCTATTTTCAAAAGATGCTTTATTTTGAAAACTTGTGAAATGGGACATTCTGCATCGTGAGTACTTTTACTTTTTGTGCTTGAAGTATGTTTTGATGCCAACACTTTTGCACTTTTACTCGAGCAAGATTTTTAATAACGAACTTTTACTTATAACAGAGTATTTCTACATGGTGGTATTGATACTTTTACCTAAGTAAAACATCTCAGTTCTTCTTCCACCACTGCTGGCCACCGCAGTCAACTATGATCAATCCTATGGCATGTTTGCATTCATTACTATGAGTACCTCTCATAGTAATGGACCATAACACAAGTTAACTACTTAAAAACCCTAATTACTTTGTTGACTGGGATCCCCCATGTGTCTGTACTTGCCCCCCCCCCCTCTACACTAGATCTCTTTGCCGAAAATATAGCCGATCTACAAGCTCACAATGCATCACAACGCTTGTAAAGCTACTATTTTCACAGAATGTTCGCCCTATAATGACATGTCCAGACAGAATAGGGATGCTACAGGGTTCATGTTGGTTAAAATGTAATCTCTGTCTTTTCGTACTGGGAAACCATAAACAGGATAAATACTCACTGCACGTCTATTTATGGATTACTACGTTGTTATTCCATCAGCAGAAAACAAGCCCTCAACAGGCGTGTGACCAAAAAAACTCCCATTCATGCAAACTAAGAACAAAGGAGAGGTGGACAATGGAGACGTTAAAAGAACTGTCTCATCTGAACAATAGGACATTTCCTTATTACATATCATGTATATAACATCTGAAATCCCTGAGGCTAATTCTCATATGCATTTGATATGTGTGTGTATATTCTGACCAAACAAGGATATTGCAACCAGTGCTGATTTCATCGACTAAAACTATGACGAAAAATGTTGGTCGACTACCTTTTTTCACTGACGAAAACTAAATAAAAACTACATAAAAACTAAGCTATATGATGACTAAAACTAAGACTAAATATACTGACTATTTCGTCAACAAATAAAAACTAGACTAAAATGTTAGTGAGGGACTAGTGGAGAAGACATCCAGTAGAACTAAAAGATGAGTCATGTTATGTATTGGTTGTGCTCGGGTGTTGCGCTGTGAAAATAGCAGATCTACAAGCTCACAACGCGTCGCACTGCGACGCGTTGTGAGCTTGTAGATCGGCTATTTTCAGCGTGCAACTATGTGTAAAATCAACCATTACGACGCCATCAAGGCACCGCCAAAATACATTTTAGTCGAGTACTGTAAATCAACTGTAGATTCAGTCGACTATAACCTTATGATGTTTAGTCGACTAAAACTAGACAAAAACTAAAACATTTCAGATGACTAAAATGTTACTGAAACTAAAAGGAATTTTATTCAAAAGACTATGACTAAAACTAAATCAAAATTTGCTGTCAAAATCAACACTGATTGCAACCATGACTCTATTGGTCCACAGGGGATGTCTGAACATTGTATTTATTACTACGTTTGGCTTCATGGTCTTTGTCATATGATTGATGTATGAAACAGTGTTCATTTTGTTGACTAAGACTAAAAATATTTTGATATTTAGTCGACTAATATTAATAATAATGTTTATTGTCCCCAAGGGGAAAATTGTCTTCACAGGGTCTGTTCGTTAAGACAACAAAAACAACATAACAACATGACAACAAAAACAACATATCACAAGACAAAGACATGAGGTCCCCACTGTACACAGAAAACCCTCCTATGGGATTGGTTTAATGCCGCGATGGCTGAGGGGACACAACTCCTGCTAAAACAAACTTTAAGGCTTTAAGAACCACTTTAAGGTTCTGTATCTCCGACCAGATGGCATGAGGTCAAAGTAGCGATACAGGGGATGATCAGTGTCATTTGTTATTGAAAGTGCTAAGCGTGTGATGGCCTTGTTGTTCATATCAGCAAGTGTGGGTATGGGAAGTCCGATGATTTTATATATTTTGGAGGTGATACTGTAAAGTTTGTTTCTGTTACGCATGGACAGTATGGTAAAAAAAACATGCGGAACAATACAACAAAACGGGTTGAATGATGCTTTTGTACAGTAATAGCCAGGGACGTGCACAGATAGGCTCTAGGTGGCGCTAGAGCACCTGCCCTTTGCCCTCTTGACCAGAAGTGCCCTTTTGAAAAAAAGGGGAAAAAAGTTGTTTTCTTTTTCAGTTTACAGCGGGGGTCTTCAACAGGGGCTCCGGGACCCCTAGGGGGTCCTCAGAGTTACTACAGGGGGTCCGCCAAATCTTTATGTGATATGATTTTTCTTTTTACCATAACCCCTCGAAACCTAGCATCCCTTTTCTGAGGAGAACTTTAGCCAAAAATAGCAGATCTACAAGCTCACAACGCCTCACAGCGCGAGGCGTTGTGGGCTTGTAGATCGGATATTTTTGGCAAAGAGGTATAGGTGTAGAGGGAAAAAAGAGCAGACCAAGTAAACAAAAAAAAGTATAATTTACTTGAGCACCTGCCCCTCAAAATGTCTGTGCACGCCACTGGTAATAGCAGAAGATGAGGGGCAACAGATAATGATAATGACTAAGACTAGACTAAACAATTTCAGATGACTGAAATAGGACTAAAACTAATTGGTGTGTTATTCGAAAGACTTTGTCTTTGATGTGGAAGCTTGCATTGACTTTATACCTTTTTAAAAAAAAACAAATTATTTGCATTGAAATTATGGCCCCCGGTGTGTAATGACCTTTAGACTATATCAGAATTTGCTGTCAAAATTAACACTAGTATGAAAAAGCATCCTTTCCTTCAGGGAAATGCTACATTTTAACTGTAAAATGATCAATATTAACGTCATTATTGTCATTACATCTACTTTGCGTCCTCTTCTACGTCATTCTTTTTCTGATGACTGATTTGGAAAGTACTCAAATGTTTTACTTAAGTAAAAGTATCAAAATTGCAATGTAGAAGTACTCAGTTACAAGTACAAAAGTATTGGTATCAAAATGTACTTAAAGTACAACAAGTGAAAGTTCTAAAATGTTTGAAAATAGCAGATCTACAAGCTGCACAACACGTCGCGACGCGTTGTGAGCTTGTAGATCGGCTATTTTCAAATAGCCGTATAAAATAGGGCTGAAAATGGTTAATGTATGTTTTATAATATAATGATTTATATCTGCAATGTAACTAGTAACTAAAGTTTTCAAATCATTGTAGTGGAGTAAAAGTACAATATTTGCCTCTGAGGTGTAGTGGAGCAGAAGTAAAAGTACTGAAAACTGGAAATACTCCAGTAAAATAAAAATACCAAAAGATTGTACTAAGTACAAAACTTGAGTAAATGTACTTGGTTTACTTTCCACCACTGTTTATACATCGTGGTATGATGGTGTTGTGTGGCAAAAAAAAGAAGCCAATCTACATCTACAAGCTCACAAAAGGCAGAATTTGTGATTTAAATTCTTTAGTTTTTACATTTTGGCCTGTAACGACATGCCCAAAGTAGGGATGCCCGGTTGAAAGGTTCTTTTGTGGCATTTCAGGCCCATGAAAGCGCAGTGCTTCATTCTGGAAAACCTTCTGTCACCTTCACGTCACAAGTCCTTCATTTCCATAATATTTTCCATAGACGAAGAAGCCACTTGCTTTCAGAGACCTGTAAAGGCTTCAGGGATGTTAGCACTGCAGCCTGGTGTGTACTGTGCTCTGGGGATCTTTGTAGGATTTGATGTTCAATTTGAATTGAAGATCCACAGCACAGACCACCAGTGGTGGAAAAAGTACTTACACTTTCTACTTAGTTAACCCATTGAGACCTGAAGCCGAACAGTATTACAGTAGTACAGTATTCTGAAAAAACGTATGTTTCTATATCAGTGGTGCTCAATCTGTTTCATGTCAAGGACCCCCAAAATGATATGTATTTGGCCACGGAACCCCATCAAATTATTTTGTTCCAGGGACCCCCCAGAAGCAAAGATTTGAGTTAAAAATGTTCGCTTTAAAAATATACATTTTCAAAGATTTTCACACATTTTCACGATTTTTCAAAAATAGCAGATCTACAAGCTCGTAGCGCGGCACTCGGTGCCGCGCTATGAGCTTGTATATCTGCTATTTTTGAATAGCCCAAAGTGTAAAATAATGCTTTTTAGCTTAAATCTAAAAATGACAAAGTTCCAGGTCTTAATGGGTTAATAAAAGTATCAATACTGCAATGTAGAAATACTCCGTTACAAGTAAAAGGCCTGTGTTCAAAATGTTACTTGAGTGAAAGTGCAAAAGTATTGGCATCAAAATATACTTAAAGTACCATTTTCTCATTCTAGTGAAGTGGGAGTAGCCTGTGTTTGTGCTGCGTCCAGCCCTGTGGGCCCTCTATACAACCTCCGCTCTGTCCAAGTCCAACAACATGTATATAAACTAAAGGGCCCTGGGGGGCCCTCTATACAACCTCCGCTCTGTCCAACAACATGTATATAAACTAAAGGGCCCTGTGAGTGTGACGTCACTGGGCTGCCGGCCACTGGTAGCTTATGTGTTGGGCCCAGTGTTGCCAGATTTTGTGAGAGAAATAAGGAACCAGCCAGGTCTAGGAAAACAAGCCCAATCTACAAGCTTTGAAAATAGCCGATCTACAAGATCACAACGCGTCACGATGCGACGCGTTGTGAGCTTGTAGATCTGCTATTTTAAAAAGATCTCGAAATAAAATGTGGATTATATTTGGAAGATATTTTTAAAACATTCTAACAACACAAATCTGGTACGGGGCTCTATGGCACAAAACATTTTCAGATGGGGGTTAGGGGACAAATGCATATTAATTTGGGGGTCCATGACTGACTCCAATATTTGAGAACCACTGGTTTGAATAATAACTAGAAAAAGTGCTCCCAATCAGGATGGAATATGGAAAATCTGACGGATCTGTCTTGATCACTTGACTATAGAGATAATAGTCAAGTAGTAGTGCCTCAACGTAGTGCGAATGTGGTAACAAAGTTTCACCGCAATCGGACGCTGCATTGATGATTTGCTGCATTTTGTTCAAAACGGGCCACTCCTGCAAACTTTAGATGTCAATCTTAGCCAATCAGGATAGAATATGAAAAATCTGACGGATCCGTCTTGATGAGTTGACTATAGAGATAATATTATACTGATTTATGTGATGTTTGGACAAAATGTGTGGGAGTAATATAAAACAAATGTTTCGCAAAAATCGTCCCCCTGGTGGCGCTATAATAGGGCAATGTTAAAAGGGTGGCATTTGTTCCTCAACATAGTGCGAATGTGCGTACAAAGTCTCACCGCAATCGGACGCTGCGTTCATGGTTTGCGCCATTTTGTTGAAAACGGGCCACTCCTGCAAACTTAAGATCCGATCAGGATGGAATAAGAAAACCAGATCCCTCTTGATCACATGACGATAGAGATCATGTGTACCAATTTGCATGACATTTTGATAACATTAAAGGAGTAATATCAAACAATGTGTTTTTTTTTTTCTAAATTATTTTTTTATCCCACGATTTTTGTAACCCTTATTTTTCACCCGGTGCCAATTTTCTAAGTGATCCTGGGCACTACACTCCCCTCACCATCCTAGGGAGGCCAGGGCAGAGCTCATGCCTCCTTCAATGCATGAGAGCCAACTGACCTTCTTGTCACCTGACAGGAGGGAGTTTCCCTGGTAGGACGTAGCGCGTGGAAGGAACACGTTATTCCAACCAGTTCCTTTCTTCTCCATCAGGCGCCCCGGCTGTCATGGGGGAGGAGTTTAGTGACCAGGATTACTACATGTTTTTCAAACAATGTGTTTAACATAAGTCGGCCTCCTGGTGGCGCTATAAAAGGCAGATGTAAAAAATGCACGCCGTGTTCATGATTTAGGGCATTTTGTTCAAAACGAAGCCTTTCTGCAAACTTTGGAAGCCAATCTTAGCCAATCAGGATGGAAAATGGAAAATCTGAAAGATCTGTTTGGTTTAATGACTAGAGATACTGTGTACCGATTTGTGTGATGTTTGGACAAAAGACTATAGGTTAAGCTCTAGCACCCAGGGAGTGTGTGTGCACAGTTTTGCTGCTACCAAGTCAACGGTGCAGAGATTAGCTGGCAGAGTGTGATGGCTGACTCAGCAGCCACACATAGAGACTATAATGTATATATGGACATGATGGGCTGGCCAAAGCAGAGGGGATCAGCTGCTACAGATATACAGCTAATCTAGACAAATTGGACTGCACCACAGTCCCTCTGTACCATGGGGTGGGGCAGGGGTTTTGAGTGTGTGTGTTTAATAGTAGTCTTTGTCTTTTCCCCCTTTTTTGTTAACAGTGGTCTGACCCGTCCCTATATATGTCCACCTCCTGTGTCATTCTAGTTAGTTCAGTTTTCAGTTTTCAGCTGTGTTGTTTAGTCCAGTGTCTGTTTAATTATTTAGTTTAATTTATTTTGTGTTGAGCACATTTCTTTTTGTTATCAAACCTTTGATTTGCAACGGAAAAAGGAAAAGAAAGAAAAAGAAAGAAAAAAAGAGAACAATGTTTTAAAACCAACAAAGTTTTCCCTGTGTCTCTCCTTCCGACCAACTCGGTCCCTGACACAGAGAGACAATAATATATTTTTAAAAATCAGATGCAAGCCCAAATAAGCAACTACACCTTAGAAAGAAGCCCAAAAAAAACACAGAAAAAGAAGCCCAATGTCGCTTACAATAAGCAAACGCGGCAACACTGGTTGGCTGTATCAGACGCTCATTGCATGTGACTGCTCCGTCTCATTAGCCCAAAGGCCTGGGTGCCTCTCTGGGCTCCACAACTGATTTTGGGAATAACAGTGACTTCACTGCGTGGGCCTGCTGGCTGATGCAGCAACTCGTTTTTAGGCAGAGGCAGGCAGCCCTTTCAAACGACGCAATCACGTTTTTTTTTTTTGTTCGTCCCGAAAAGCGAGAGCGCCTGTGCTGTCCTGGCCAGGATGCCAAAGCTCCCGCTATACTTTGTTTCTCAGTGTGCAAGTTAATTGTTATGTATGGCTTGATAATTACTGAGAAGTGAGGCCGGGGATCGTTGTGTTAGGGGGTGGATGTAGACATACAGTTAAGACATCCGTGTCATCAGCGCAGGGTCTTGTTATCTTAACCTGCTGTATATTCCTGTCCTCTGTCCTCTCCTGTCATACCCGATGCCTCCTGTACTAATTGGGCATTTCTGAAGTCCCTCGAAGAGCTTATGTGTTGGTGGTTACAACCTCTCCAGTTTCCATACACTACACAGGAGACTATGAAACTCAACACGGCCATGAGTCACCACTTTTTCCTTTTTGCAAGTATGCTGCATTCTCACGGACAGAATACCATTATATACTGTTTACCCAAGCATGAAACGCCCATGAATTATTCACATAAAAATAACATACAAGCATTAAAACTCGTTGACATTCCACGATGTCCATGTACTATGGATTTAGACCAGGATATCGGATTCATAGGAATGGTGAGCTTAGCATAATACGGTATGCTGCTCCGCTATCTACTGTACATGACATCCATATAGGCCTATATACCGACACTCAAGTACATGTACTCAAGTACTGCACTTGTGTTGTGGTAATTGTACTTTACTTGAGTAATTCCAATTTCCAATACTTTTACTTCTACTCCAGTACACCTCAGAGGTAAATATTGTACTTTTACTCCACTACAATTATTTGAAAACTTTAGTTACTAGTTACTTTTCCGATATAAATTATGGTATTATAGAACATTACATTAACCACTTTAGCCCTATTTTATACCTTTGCTATTTGAAAATAGCAGATCTACAAGCTCACAACGCGTTGCATCGCAACGCGTTGTGAGCTTGTAGATCGGCTATTTTCAAACATTTCAGTACTTTTACTTTTGGTACTTTAAGTACATTTTGATACCAATACTTTTGCACTTTTACTCAAGTAACATTTTGAATTCCGGACTTTTGCCTGTAACAGAGTACTTCTACAGTACATTGCAGTATTGATACTTTTACTTAAGCAAAACATGCGAGTACTTTTATCCCACCACTGATATCCAGTATGCTGTTCCACTATCTACACACATAACATCCATACAGGCCTACTGTACATACTGTACCTACACACCCACCGCTCCAACACCTGACACCGTTTCATTCACACTGTAGTAAACGACCACCTGGCACATACAGCTGTTGGCCTAACGATGCTTGCACTGCAGATCTGTATGCCCAACCCTGCACTCAGCCATGAGGGTCAAGTACAGCAGTGGTTCTCAAACTTTTTCATGTCAAGGACCCCTAAATTGACACTTATTAGCCCGCGGACCCCCATTTGAAAAGATATGCCAGGGACCCCCCATAAGAGACGATTGTTACGGCTCTAGCAGTGATTCTCAACCATTTTAATTTCAAGGACCCCCCAGTTTGACATGCATTAGGCTACGGACCCCATTTAATGGCATTTATACCTCTGGGACCCCAATTCATATTGTAAAATCAATGTTAATTTAACTCTGAGAGTGTCCAAATGGAACCAAATGGACCCTAACGGGTCCATTTGGTTCCATTTGGACACTCTCAGAGTTACAGACCCATAAGGGTCCATTTGGTTCCTGTCCATCATTTAGCTGGGGACCCCCTGGAACCCCCTCAAGTACCCCTGGGGGTCCCCGGACCCCACTTTGAGAACCAATGAAGTACAGGACCCAAGTTGATGGATAAATGCCCCGTCCGTCCAGAGTGCTTATACTTGTCCAGTTATAAAAAGCAACCCGGGCTTCAAAGGTGAACTCTCAGAAGCCTGCATAAATTGCAGACTGTATTTCACTCCTGGGTTATGATGCTGGGGACCGCGGGCCTGATAAGAGGCTGGGGGGGTAATGTCTAGCATATGGATGTCATCTCCCGGATGGTTTCCTGTGTGCTGCTGCCTCGGTCCAACCAGCGTTGCCATGTCTGCTTATTGTAGGCGACTTTGGGCTTGTTTTTCAGTGAAGTTGCTTGTAAATATTGCTAGTTGCGGGTTGCGTTTTTTTTCTTTTTCTTGTTTCTAAAGTGTAGTTGCTTATTTGAGCTTGTTTTCCTAAATGTTGTTTAAACCAGTGGTTCTCAAACATTTGAATGACAAGGACCCCGAAATGTAAACTTTTTTTCCCCCAAGATTTTGAAAAGTTTGAAAGTACAAGCTCTCAAGTTGTGAGCCCTTTGTTGTTGTATGATGGTCGGCTATTTTCAAACAGCCGATGTGTATCATGTTTAAAGTGCTTGAGTGTTAGTCGCTTCTTTTGGGCTTGTTTTCATAGACCCTGGTTTGTTTAATATTGCCCTCGCAGAATCTGGCAACACCGAGTCCAACTCCCTCCCTCCTCAATGCTGCCCCCCCCCCCTCTCCATATTTTTCCCTCCCCACCAGCATAATGTCTACCAAATGGTGCCCCTGAGAGAAGAGAGATTATGCCAGGGGTAATTTTTTTTTTCTGCTGGAAAACTGGCTAGTTGGCCATAGCTTTAACGTTCATAGCATGCCAAGAGGCCAGCCATTCATGTTGGCTTTAAATGACAGGCATGGGAAGGATAGCATAAACAGTCAAACAAAAAAAATCATTAATTTAACACTGAGAACATTAAGATGGATGGACCCACGAGGGTGTGACTGTGTAATTCAATGCAGCCATTCAGATCATATTCCGTGTTTGGATTGCAAGGCCTTTCAGCAGTACGTTTACCAAATTGCGTTAAAATTGCGTTTTAAGTTACAATGAGTTTGTATAGGAAGGGGGCGTGTCTGATAAAATGAATATCAAATATCTAAATACTGAATCAAGCAACTTAAAAACTGTCTGGGGGGGGGGGGCTCACAAAAGCCTGAGTAGAGGATAAAATTACCCCATATGTTTTTGAAAGTGAAATATCCCTTAAGGGGTTAAATAAGCACATACGTGTGTAACAGCTTGATTACTTGCGAGACCACCAAATGGCTGCATCGCTAAGTACAGCTGGACACTCACATTGTTTGCAGATGCTCCACGCGGTATATTATAGCCGGTAGCCGCAATAAGAGGCGTTCATAAGCGCACGTCCGAGGAGACAGGGACGTGCACAGATATAGACTCTAGGTGGTGCTAGAGCACCTGCCCTTTGCCCTCTTGACCAGAAGTGCCCTTTTGAAAAAAGGGCACACACAAAAAAGTTTTTTTTTTTTCCAGTTTACAGCAGGGGTCTTCAACAGGGGGACCCCAAGGGGGTCCTCAGAGTTACTACAGGGGGTCCGCCAAATCTTTGTGTGATATGATATTTTTTTTTTTTACCTTAACCACTTGAACCCTAGCATCCCTTTTCTGAGGAGAACTTTAGCCAAAAATAGCAGATCTACAAGCCCACAACGCCTCGCGCTGCGAGGCGTTGTGAGCTTGTAGATCGGCTATTTTTGGCAAAGAGGCATAGGTGTAGAGGGAAAAAAGAGCAGACCAAGTAAACGGAAAAAAAGTATAATTTACTTGAGCACCTGCCCCTCAAAATGTCTGTGCACGCCACTGCGAGGAGAGGAAATGAATGCAGCATTTGCAGGCCTGTAATCAGCGACGCTTCATTTGCCACGAGGAAATTGCAGGTCATCCGTAAACGTAGCTGAAGGGAGGATGTCAGAGGTCGCGGCGGCGTGACCTTGGCAGCGCTGCATGCCTCTGCGGGGCCTCAGGAGCAATGGTGTAAAGTAACTAAATACATTTACTTATAAGTACTGTACTTGAGGACAATTATGAGGTATTTTTTTTTACTTTACTGGAGTATTTCCAGTTTTCAGTACTTTTACTTCTACTCCATTACATCTCAGAGGCAAATGTTGTACTTTTACTCCACTACATTTATTTGGAAACTTTAGTTACTAGATTTTGATTATTATTACAAAACATACATTAACCACTTCAGCCCTATATGCATTTTGGTCATTCGAAAATAGACGATCTACAAGCTCACAAATGCGTCGCGATGCAAATAGTAAATAGAATATAGGACATTTTCAGGTAGGTGACAAAATCTAAGCCAATCAGGAGAGAGCACTGAAAATACATTAAAGAACACAATAAAGAACTGGAGAGACATGGAGACTCCTTTTACTGAACAAACACTCTATAGCAATGAGTACTATCAGAATATAGAGCTATTTAACAATTATTTTAACCAAAGTAAATCACTTACACTACCTTAAGTACACGTTTGAGGAACTTTTACTTTTTTTCCCCAATACTTGTTTATACTTCTACTCCACCACATCTCAAAGGCAAATATCGTACTTTTTACTCCACTACAATTATTTGTAAACTTAAGTTACTAATTAACTTTTTTAAATTTAGATTATTATTACAAAATCATACGTTGTCCACTTCAGCCCTATGTTGTGCAGGCTATTTGATAATAGCAGATCTACAAGTTCACAACGCGTCGCGATGCGACGCGTTGTGAACTTGTAGATCTGCTATTTTCAAAAGATGTTTATATTATTTTGTACATTTGGAAACTTGCGAAATGGGACGTTGGGACGTTCTGCATAATGAGTACTTTTACTTACAAAATTTGAATGCCGGTACTTTTACTTCTTCCACCTCTGCTGGCCCGGGGGGCCTGGTCAGGCGTAACCGCGGCAACAAGCCAGACAGGACCTCATGCACTGTGGTCCCGGAGCACATGGTCCCCAGAGGAGAGGGGGGCCGGGTGGGTGAGGGTCCGAGGGAGGCAGGCAGGGAACGCAGGCCTGGGCACGGGTCCTGGGGGTCTCGTTTGCCTGCAGCCTCGGAGCAGACCATGCTCTTGATGGATGAGCCCCCCCCCCCCGCATGCAGCCTGGCGGAAACGAGAGGGGTTGCGGAGAAGGAACGGGACGGGTGGGTGGGTTGGGGGCAGTGGTGGAAAAAGTACTCACATATTGTACTTAAGTAAAAGTATCAACACTGCATGTAGAAGTCCGGAATTCAAAATGTACTTGAGTAAAAGTACAAAAGTATTGGTATCAAAATGTACTTGAAGTACCAAAAGTAAAAGTACTAAAATGTTTGAAAATAGCAGATCTACAAGCTCACAACGCGTCGCGATGCGACGCGTTGTGAGCTTGTAGATCGGCTATTTTCAAATAGCCTTGGTATAAAATAGGGCTGAAGTGGTTAATGTATGTTTTATAATGTAATCATTTATACTGTATCTGCAAAGTAACTAGTAACTTAAGTTTTCAAATAATTATAGTGGAGTGAAAGTACAATATTTGCCTCTGAGATGTAATGGAGTAGAAGTAAAAGAATAGACAATTGGAAATACTCCAGTGTAGTAAAAGCATCTCAAAACTGTACTTAAGTACAGTACTTGAGTAAATGTACTTAGTTACTTTACACCCACTGGTTGGAGGTGGGGGTTGGCGAGGAGACCGGGCCAGCGTCAGTCCAAGCCGCGGCGTGCCGACTTGTGACAAGATGCTTTATCACGGGACATGAGCGCGGCTCACCTTACTCTGAGATGGTAGAACATCAGGAGCTGGGGGGGGGGGGGGGGGGGGGGGTCCGGGGGGATAATGTCTCTCCACTGTTCCTCATTAAGATGAAGGGAATGTCAGCCTGTGTGGTTGGGCTTGGTGTTATAGAGTAATGCTGTTACAGGTATCCTACCTATAGGCTATAGTGTTCTGGGATCAACCCACACTTTTGTAGAGTTTCTCACAACTAGAGCCATACCGACCACATTGTGAGTGATCTACACCCTACACACACACACACGCACACACGCACACACACACACACACACACACACACACACACACACACACCATTTAGTGAGGACATTATTTATGTCAGCAATTATTACAATTTTCTTCTGTTTTCTTTTTTCTTTTTTTTTTACTTTAATCACCCTTTTTTTCAAGTTGATTAGAATTGACATTGCAGGGTTTTTCTTTAGTTTTATTTTGGGGCTTTTATGTCTTTATTGACAGCACAGTAGGCTGACAGGAAATGGGCAGAGAGATGGGGAGTGACATGCATCAAAGGCTGTCGGGATCGGGACTCAAACCCACGAAACGCTGCCAGGCTACATTGAGCCTATAGGTGCCTGGACCGCTAGGCCCACAAGAATATTGGTCAATAACATTTGTAATCTTCTAGGTCAGGGGTCTTCAACAGGGGGTCCGGGACCCCTAGGGGGTCCTCAGAGCTACTACAGGGGGTCCGCCAAATCTTTGTGTGATATGATTTTTTATTTTACCTTAACCACTTGAACCCTAGCATCCCTTTTCTGAGGAGAACTTTAGCCAAAAATAGCAGATCTACAAGCGCGAGGCGTTGTGAGCTTGTAGATCGGCTATTTGTGGCAAAGAGGTACAGTATAGGTGTAGAGTGAAAAAAAGAGCATACCAAGTAAACAAAAAAAGGTTTAATCTGATACACAATTTTATACAATATAGAGGGGGGTCCCTGCTTCATCTCTCTCTCAGCTAGGGGGTCCTTGGCCTGAAAAAGTTGAAGACCCCTGTTCTAGGTCTTCTAGGTCTTGGCATCAGACCCAATAATCTGGCACTGATCGGGCTCTAGTACTCAACAACACTTCATCTGTTCCATCCAAACCTTGTCTCATTTTTTACACTGATCATCATATCATTGCTCAGTCAGTTTGAGAGTCACTGTGGCCTGGTCTGGACGTATGTAGCATTCAGGTTGTTTTCTGTGTGTCACTCACATCAGTGTCAGAGGGCGTGAGGAGTCACACTGTTATAGACTGACACATTTGTTGGGTGTCACAGCAAGAGGGGAGGTGTTACCTGGTGTTACCTCTTTCCTGTCCGCTCTACTCTGGGTGAGGCCAATCACCAGGCAAAACAAACAAAGGCTCAGAAGGACCACACAGAGTAAAGTCTGAGTTATACTATGTGTGTGTGTGTGTGTGTGTGTGTGGGTGCCACGCTGAGAAAATAGCCGATCTACAAGCTCACACAACGCGTCACACTGCAATGCATTGTTAACCCATTAAGGCCTGAGGTTCCGATTCTACAAAATGTCTTCTAAATCCTATAACCGTTTTCTGAAAAACGTATGTTGCTATAATATCAGTGGTTCTCAAACTTTTTCATGTCAAGGACCACCCAAAATTATATGTATTTAGCCACCGACCCCCATCTGAAAATCATCAGTTATTTTTTAAATTGTGAAAATGTGTGCAAATCTTTAGGTTGAATATATATAAACCTTTTTAAAGCGAAAGTTTTTAACTCAAATCTTTTTACAAATTCACTCAAAAAAAAATAACTCAAAATTTTACAAATGTCTTGTAAATCCTTACAGTTTTTTTTCCCTAAAGTTTTTTTTCAAAATCTTTTTTTACTTATGTTGCTCATTATTATTATCAATGGTTTTCAAACTTTTTGTGTCAAGGACCCCCAAAATAATATGTATTTGTCCGCGGACCCCCTCCCATCTAAAAATATTTTGTTCCAGGGACAAAAAAATAGCAAAAATAGCAGATAGCAAAAAAATAGCAGATCTACAAGCTCATAGCGCGGCACTCGGTGCCGCGCTATGAGCTTGTATATCTGCTATTTTTGAATAGCCAAAGAAACCTTAAAATGACACACAAATGCGTTTCCTTCCCGGCCTTAAAGGGTTAAGAGATGATTAGCCCATGGCGGAATATATATGGACTCATCTACAACTGAGAATCACAATGATTAGAAGAATCAGATGAATAAATTAATGAATGAATACCAATACTGGTTGATGCCCAATGTGAATCTCTCCGATAAGCCCCATGAAAGTTTGGTCATGATGAATTAGTATTGAAATGTATGTTGGCCCTCATCGAGGTTGAGCTTTGCCCTCCTGTGCCCAATGTATTAATTTCCATAAATCATTTGCATCAGTATATCAAATGTTGCAGGGTTATCCTAAAGCCACAGTAAGATATACAGCCTTTCAACTGCTGCCCATGGAAAGGTTCAAGGTTGTTGTGAAATGAAGTACTTGAGGCAAGAAAACTTAAACTTGTCATGCCACTTACTCACTCAAGAAAAACTTAAAGGGGCTACACCATGAATTTCATTTTTTTTTTTTGGTTTTTAGTATTTTTTGGGCTCCCCAGTGTCTCTTGTACCCCAAAACATTTTTTTTTAAACATTCAGTCATTCATTCTCATTTCAGAGATTTTCAGTATGGGCGTGTCTGAACAGGCCATTTCAGAATGGCAAGGCAAGTGACATCACTTGCCTTGACTTTGCATTGAAAAAGCTTGGAATGACAGACAGTCAGATTGTGAGAAAAAATATATGGATGTTTTTTAGGCTTACAACCTGTTTAAAACGTATTAGGGGGAAATATTTATATATAATATATATTTTTTTAATTCATGTTGTAGCCCCTTTAAATTAAATTGTATTAAACTGCCAAATCACAACAAGTTGTCTCAGGTCACATATATAGAGCAAGGACATGACATTTTCCTCCTTAGCAAACATTTAGTGACAACTAAGGCAACTAAGGAAAAACTTCACTTTGATGGAAGAAACCTCGAGCAGAATGCAGCCTTCTGCCCTAACCATGATGGAGAGAGAGACAGAGAGAGACAGAGAGACAGACAGACAGAGAGACAGAGAGACAGAGAGATCAGAGACAGAGATCCGGGGACGCATCTGTGTCATTTTAGATTTGATTTTAGATTAACCATTATTTTATACTTTGGCTATTCAAATATAACAGATCTACAAGCTCGTAGCACGGCACTTGGTGCCGTGCTATGAGCTTGTAGATCGGCTATTTTTGAAAAATCTTTCAAATGTGTGCAAATCTTTTAATACATAGATTCTTTTGAAACAAAACTTTTAACTGAAATCTTTGCTTCAGGGGGTCCCTGGAACAACATATTTTGATGGGGTCGGCGGCCAAATACATATCATTTTGGGGGTTTGGGGGAGTTTGAGCACTCGAAAATCAAAAACTATAAAATCAAAAACAATTTGACTTTTCAGGATTCCAATTAAAAAATAGCAACAAATAATTCACGATTTCAAGAAAAGAATTGCAACACGTTTTGTAGCTTGTAGCTATTTTTGCTACTTTTGTGTGACATAGAAAAAACTTAAGTAGGGCATTAATTATGAAAAAAAAGTTCAAATACAGAGATAAGAGGTTTCTGTACAGTATATGCAATGTGGCTCCTCTGGAGTGAGTGTGGAAAGATAGTGTTCCTCTCCAGTGGCGTGCACAGACATTTTGAGGGGCAGGTGCTCAAGTAAATTATACTTTTTTTTGTTTACTTGGTCTGCTCTTTTTTCCCTCTACACCTATCCCTCTTTGCCAAAAATAGCAGATCTACAAGCCCACAACGCCTCGCAGCGCGAGGCGTTGTGAGCTTGTAGATCGGCTATTTTTGGCTAAAGTTCTCCTCAGAAAAGGGATGCTAGGTTTCGAGTGGTTATGGTAAAAAGAAAAATCAAATCACACAAAGATTTGGCGGACCCCCTGTAGTAACTCTGAGGACCCCCTAGGGGTCCCGGACCCCCTGTTGAAGACCCCTGCTGTAAACTGAAAAAAAAAAAAAAAAAAAAAAAAAAATGTTTTTTTCAAAAGGGCACTTCTGGTCAAGAGGGCAAAGGGCAGGGGCTCTAGCTCCACCTAGAGTCTATCTGTGCACGTCCCTGGCCCTCTCCATCATCAAAGTTGCATCACCCCTGAACTCTGCACAGGTTAAGCATGAATAACCATTATGATCACGATGAGAAGGGGACGTCATCATCCAGGCAGCAAAGGTGTCAGGCTGGCAGCTAATTGTGGAGCAGTTAACATTAACAGCACGATTACATTTAAATGGCTAGAGGACCTGTCAGGGTGTGACAGGCTGGTCAGCGGTGCATATGGTTAGATAGATGAATGTTACAGCAAATTTAGATAAAGGTCCATTAACCAGAGGGCAAAGAGTGTTTGCAGTAGCTTGACCAGTGGTGGAAAGTACATTTACTCAAGTACTGTACTTAAGTACAATTTTGAGGTATAGCCTACTTTTACTTTACTGGACGGAGTGTTTCCAATTTTCAGTACTTTTACTTCTACTGCACTACATCTCAGAGGCAAATATTGTACTTTTACTCCACTACAATTCTTTGAAAACTTTAGTTACTAGTTACTTTGTAGATTTTGATTAGTATTACTAAACATTAACCACTTCAGTCCTATATATACTACATTTTGGCCATTTGAAAATAGCAGATCTACAAGCTCACAATGCTTGGGATGTGACGCATTGTGAGCTTGTAGTTCTGCTATTTTCAAAAGATTTTTCATACATTTGAAAACCTGAATTCTGCATAATGAGTGCTTTTACTTTACCCCCCCCCCCCCCCACCCACACACACACACACACACACACACACACACACACACACACACACACACACACACACGCACACGCACACACACACGCCATTTAGTGTGGACATCACATGCTCCCTACATGACCATCACAAGGGCTAAGAATACATAGTGTATCTGAGTCATCCTAACCACAGCACGGCTGGAATGAATGATTACCATTCCATCACATTCTTGTGGACAGTCAGACACACATCTTTGAATGACTGTGGTTTTCATTGGACAGCCTATCATTTCAACTCTCACACCAAAACAATGAAGGACTTTTTTATTCGGGGGGAGAGAAGTGTTTGTCTTAAATGCCACTCTGTGACGCGACACACAGCAAAATGTTCTGCTTATGCTTGACAAAATAAGCAACTGCACTTTTAGAAGCAAGCCCAACAAAAACGCAACACCCAGCGTCGCTTATAATAAGCGAACATGGCAATGCTGCTGAGAACCCATGCGTGTGTGTGGAGGCCTCCAATGAAGCCAGCGGTACATTAGAGGAGGACAGTTTAATGACGAGATATCTAATGAATATTTCATCTTGCTGTAGGGAGGTAAAGGGCAGGGCTGCATTCATTAATCTGCCTGTGTGCCACGGCTGCACAATTGTCTCCTCTTGTCTTGCCAATGCCGTGTCATCTCTGCATGAATATTTAAAGTGCAGATTTATATGTAAATGAACGATGCATTACCTAGTAGTGAATCCCAGCTTTCCTTGGTATATACGGTAGGGCTGAAATTAAGATACCGTCACAAACGGTGTTCTAGCCACTCCCTCCTGGAAGTTGCCACTCCCTTAGGGCAGCGGTTCTCAAACTTTTTCATGTCAAGGACCCCCAAAATGATACTTATTTGGCCGCGGACCCCCCATCTAAAAATATTTTGTTCCAGGGACCCCCCAGAAGCAAAGATTTGAGTTACAAATGTTCGCTTTAAAAAAATATATATATACATTCAAAATTGATTTGTAAATCACTGCGTTAGTCCACACCCCCGTATCACATTGCATATTGTACTTTTCACTCATAAACATTTGTAGGAAGGGTCCTCCGGGACCCAAATTCACAAAAATGCATTATGAATTAACCAATTAAGCCCTATTTCAAAAATAGTGATGTGATTTTTTTTTTCTTCTTCTAAATTTCAATGAAGCAATGCATTGAAAATGTACGCTGAATACTTAAGTATTTTTAAAAGCAAGTACTCCAGTACTTGAGCAATATTTGACCAGGAGTATCTCTACTCAAGTCCTGGGGCTGAGTACTTTGTCCACCATTGCAGCTCGTAATGAAATCTGTGTTAGAAAAGAAACATTCATGTCAGAGGACTGTTTTCCCTTCATTTGTCAGGCTGAAAAATGAGCTAACGGATGCAAGTTAGCACCAAGTAGTTTAAAATCAAGGTCCCAATTCACTTGTGCTGATGAGGTTGCAGTTAAAAATATTAATATGAAGAAGAATATTCTTAGCAAAATCTGCTTGACAAGAGGACTTGGTATAGTTTTTAACCACTTGACTCTGGGGGGAACTTTAATTGCCGATCGACAAGGTTTGCGACACGGCTATTTTCGGCAAATAGTTTTTTGACTCAGGAGGTTTCAAGTGGTTGAATCGTACAGTGATCCTCAGCTCCACGTGGTGGAGTGACAATACAATGAAATAAATGGTAACCGGAACGCTCGCCCCAAAACACGCTCCCCCCCATTTTTCCCGCGGACCGCTCAACCCCAGCGGTTCTTGTATTTGTTTTACTGAGGTTACGTTTAGGAATAAGGTTAGATTTAGACATAGTTTTACTGAGGTTAAGTTAAGGAATAAGGTTAGGTTTAGGCATAGTTTTACTGAGGTTAGGTTTAGGAATAAGGTTAGGTTTAGACATAGTTTTACTGAGGTTTACGTTTAGGAATAAGGTTAGGTTTAGGCATAGTTTACTGAGGTTACGTTTAGGAATAAGGTTAGGTTTAGGCATAGTTTACTGAGGTTAAGTTTAGGAATAAGGTTAGGTTTAGGCATAGTTTTACTGAGGTTAGGTTTAGGAATAAGGTTAGGTTTAGACATAGTTTTACTGAGGTTAAGTTAAGGAATAAGGTTAGGTTTAGACATAGTTTTACTGAGGTTAAGTTTAGGAATAAGGTTAGGTTTAGACATAGTTTTACTGAGGTTACGTTTAGGAATAAGGTTAGGTTTAGGCATAGTTTACTGAGGTTACGTTTAGGAATAAGGTTAGGTTTAGGCATAGTTTACTGAGGTTAAGTTTAGGAATAAGGTTAGGTTTAGACATAGTTTTACTGAGGATAAGTTAAGGAATAAGGTTAGGTTTAGACATAGTTTTACTGAGGTTAAGTTTAGGAATAAGGTTAGGTTTAGACATAGTTTTACTGAGGTTACGTTTAGGAATAAGGTTAGGTTTAGGCATAGTTTACTGAGGTTACGTTTAGGAATAAGGTTAGGTTTAGGCATAGTTTACTGAGGTTACGTTTAGGAATAAGGTTAGGTTTAGACATAGTTTTACTGAGGTTACGTTTAGGAATAAGGTTAGGTTTAGACATAGTTTACTAAGGTTACGTTTAGGAATAAGGTTAGGTTTAGAAATAGTTTTACTGAGGTTAAGTTAAGGAATAAGGTTAGGTTTAGACATAGTTTTACTGAGGTTAAGTTAAGGAATAAGGTTAGGTTTAGACATAGTTTTACTGAGGTTAAGTTAAGGAATAAGGTTAGGTTTAGACATAGTTTTGCTGAGGTTAAGTTTAGGAATAAGGTTAGGTTTGGGCATAGTTTTGCTGAGGTTAAGGTTAGGAATAAGGTTAGGTTTAGGCATAGTTTTGCTGAGGTTAAGGTTAGGAATAAGGTTAGGTTTAGGCATAGTTTTGCTGAGGTTAAGGTTAGGAATAAGGTTAGGTTTAGGCATAGTTTTGCTGAGGTTAAGGTTAGGAATAAGGTTAGGTTTAGGCATAGTTTACTGAGGTTAAGTTTAGGAATAAGGTTAGGTTTAGGCATAGTTTTGCTGAGGTTAAGGTTAGGAATAAGGTTAGGTTTAGGCATAGTTTACTGAGGTTAAGTTTAGGAATAAGGTTAGGTTTAGGCATAGTTTTGCTGAGGTTAAGGTTAGGAATAAGGTTAGGTTTAGGCATAGTTTACTGAGGTTAAGTTTAGGAATAAGGTTAGGTTTAGGCATAGTTTTACTGAGGTTAAGGTTAGGAATAAGGTTAGGTTTAGGCATAGTTTACTGAGGTTAAGTTTAGGAATAAGGTTAGGTTTAGGCATAGTTTACTGAGGTTAAGTTTAGGAATAAGGTTAGGTTTAGGCATAGTTTACTGAGGTTACATTTAGGAAAACCAGGTGGCGACCGTTCCGAGGTCGCCGTATTTGGCCCGGGGGCGACTGTGTTTTGGGGCGAGCGTTTTGGTATTCCTATAAACACCTATGTTTGTGGTGAGCAACAGAGCACCAACCTTCCTCCTCCTGTTTAGAAGAATGCAGTTTGAATAAATTACTGTGCCCACAATAAGTGGTGCTGGAGGCCGGCCAGCTGTGTCCAGACAGTGGGAAAGACTGTGGAATTCTCCCAGTGGAGGGTTTGTCACTGGTGACCCCACACACACACACACACGCGCGCGCACACACACGCGCACGCACGCGCACGCACGCACCCGCACACGCACACGCACACACACACACGCAGTGGTGGAAATTAACTAAGTACATTTACTCAAGTACTGTAGCCTACTTCAGTAAAAAATATATATATTTACTTTACTGGAGTATTTCAATTTTCAGTACTTTTACTTCTACTCCACTACATCTCAGAGGCAAATATTGTACTTTTACTCCGCTAGAATTATTTGAAAAGTTTAGTTGCTTGTTACTTTCTTTCTTTTATTAGTTACTTTTTTTTTTACAAAACATAACCACTTCAGCCCTATATACATTTGCGATGCGGCGCATTATGAGCTTTGTAGATCTGCTATAGTCTTAAGATTTGTATACATTTTATACATTTGAAAACTTGCGAAATGGGACGTTCTGCTTAATGAGTACTTTCTACTTTTGGTACTTTAAATACATTTTTATACTTTTGAACTTTTACTCAAGTAAATGTTGAATTCAAGTAAATGAGTATTACATGATTGCAGTATTACTTTTACTAAAGTAAAACATTTGAGTACTTTTTTCCACCACTGCGTGCACGTGCACACACACACACACACACACACACACACACACACACACACACACACACACACACACACACACACACACACACACACACACACCAAACTCTCTTTCGTCTCTCTCTCTCTCTCTCTCTGTTAATTCACTCAGTCAGTGCGGTCACTCTGTGGCCAGGGCTGTCTGGGCAGTCACTGTGAGTGTAAACAAACTCCTGGGTGGCTGGCAGCGTGTTTGCCTGGGCCGGGGGGACAGGGGGGGCTGGCTGAGGTGAGAGGGTAGGGGGCTGCTTGAGAGAGCAGAGCCATGGAATGCTTAATGGGAGGTAGCGGACAATGGGTGGTAAGCAGACTTAAAAGAGAAAGATGCACTCGGGGTGGCGTAGTGGTCAGCAAAGTGCCTGCCCACCACTATGGAGGTTGTGGGTTCGAATCAAGGGGCAAGGCTTGGATATTTACGATGAGGCCAACACGGAAGCTTATGAATGGCCAGAGTGAGGCATTGTTTTACCCTGCGCCGACCTGCAGTGTCAGAAAGAATTTATTTTAACGCAAGTGAATGGGTTTTTGACAAACTTTAGACTAGATTTTCTTACCATAATAAAAATGTTCATAAATTCTATATGCTTCCAGTCGCTAGTTTAAAGTCTCCTTTCAATCATCATGATATGCGTTTTGCTAAATTATGGTCCCATTTATTCTAAAATTGACGATAAAGTAGGCTATGCTCCAGGAGGGGCGGGATGATTTGATTGACAACCTACACAACCAATAGCATTCATTCCCCGCCCTACTCTTGATTGACAAGCTACCCAACCAATAGCATTTTTGGGGGTTGTTTTCCGGTTCGCTGGTCACGTGTCTGGTCTCAACCAATAGCGTTTGAATTCCGGCGTGGCCAACTGTATATATTAACGATGGAGGAATGCACGTTCCTGAACTATCGGCTTCATTTTCGTTCTGTAGAAAGCAGGGGAGTGGCTTTGTCCATTCTTTTTTACAGTCTATGGTTCGAATCCACCGTGGTGCATCCGACTCGACTTTGTCGAGCGTCTTTGTGTGAAATCAATTAGCCCGTGTTCGGGGGGAGGGCAGTCGGGCGCAGAGGGTGATAATTATCACCGCACGTATTTCTACAGGTTTGGGGGGCGGCACCTGTCGGCACCTACCTGTAATTGGCATAATTACATAAATTGGGGAGAAAAAGGGGGTACAAAAAAAAATAGATGAAAAAAATATATATATGCGTTAAGAAAGTAGAATTAGCTGCTTACCATGGTCGATGAAACACATTGTTGCACGTTTCCGGAACTCTACTGGAGGAATGGAACACCTTTCTAACAAAAGATATTTCCTCATTTGGTGCTTGGATGGTGGTGGAGGAGGAGAGCACTGTCTAACACATTGGTTCTCAAAGTGGGGTCCGGGGACCCCCAGGGGTCCTTGAGGGAGTTCCAGGGGGTCCCCAGCTAAATGATGGATAGTGAACCAAATGGACCCTTATGGGTCTGTAACTCTGAGAGTGTACAAATGGAACCAAATGGACCCTAATGGGTCCATTTGGTTCCATTTGTACACTCTCAGAGTTAAATTAACATTGATTTTCAATATAAAATGGGGTCCCAGAGATAGAAATGCCATTAAATGGGGGGTCCGTAGCCTAATGCATGTCAAACTGGGGGTCCTTGGAATTAAAATGGTTGAAAATCATTGCTAGAGCTGTACAAATCTTCACATATGTGGGTCATATCTGGCATATTTTTTTCAAATGGGGGTCCGCGGGCTAATAAGTGTCAATTTGGGGGTCCTTGACATGAAAAAGTTTGAGAACCACTGGTCTAACACACCAAAGGTCCAAAATCTCCTATCCTGTAGGTGGGTGTTCAATTGGGTTTGAGATCTGGTGACGGCGAAGGCCGTTGCAGGTATCAGGGTTTCAGAGAAAGTGTCACTGAAGTGTTTCATCGTGGGATCAAGGTGAACACTCTGAATAACTTTGTATTGATTTGCAGTGACCTTTCTCTCTCTCTAGGGGACAAGTGGACCCAAACATTGGCAGGAAAATGATACAGCATGCACAGCATAACAGAGCCCTCACTAGGGGTCAAGCATTCAGGCCCGAAACAATCTCTTGATGCACACACCCAATGGTGGACAATATGGCGAGGGTCATGCAGTGCAATGAATCATGCAGTGGTATAAAGTAACTAAGTATATTTACTCAAGTACTGTACTTTAGTACAATTTTGAGGTATTTGTACTTTACTTGAGTATCTCCAATTTCCAATACTTTTACTTCTACTCCACTACACAAGTACTGTACTTTAGTACAATTTTGAGGTATTTGTACTTTACTTGAGTATCTCCAATTTCCAATACTTTTACTTCTACTCCACTACATCTCAGAGGCAAATGTTGTACTTTTAATCCACTACAATTATTTGAAAACTTCAGTTACTAGTTACTTTGTTGATTTTGATTATTATTACAAAACACACATTACTCACTCCCGCCCTACTGTATATACACATGCACGTGCACACATAGACATCAAAGGGGGCTTGAGCCCCTGCCCTTTTGTCTGTCGGTAAAAAGTGCCCTTGTCTCCTCTGACTGTAAACTGTAGAAACCCCTGCGCGCACCTGCAGTAAAGCTTACTTAATTGAGACCCGTGCCGTGCAGTGCTCGCGCAGAATTATAGTTGATTTACAAGCTCACAACGCGTCGCAACGCCAGGCATTGTGAGCTTGTGGATCGGCTATTTTTTGGGTGCGCGATACCGCCCGGCAAACGAAGTATATTATACACAATCGAAACCTAACTGAGGCCACAACTGAACGCAGTGAATGCACGCAGAACACGGACCAATTGTTTGAGACAGATTAGGTATGTATGGACCAAAAATATATATATATAGCTGTTAAATTACTTGTCAAGCAGGAGCCTATATCTCTCTCTCTCTCTCTCTCTCTCTCTCTCTCTCTCGGTGTCAGCAGCAGTGGTGGGAAAAGTACTCAATTTATTTACTTAAGTAAAAGTACTCATTATACAGAAGAATAAGTGGCGTCGTTAGGCGGGGGCTTCGGTGGCTATAGCCACCAATGTTTTATCCAAAGCCACCAATAAAAAAATTATAAAAAAAAGTTGTTTTAATTTTTTTTTTAAATATATCTATAACCTAACCCTAAAACCGAAATAAAGTAACAAAAAACGGGTAAAAAAGTACCCGAATCCGACGAATATCCGCAAAATTTCGCGCGCGCTTCGCGCGCGCAGGGGGGACACATGCCCTTTTGAAATTCCAGCCCCTGCCTCTCCAAATCTCTCTGCACGTCTCTGTATATACATTTCGGCCATTTGAAAATAGCCGATCTACAAGCTCACAACGCGTTGCGATGCGAGGCGTTGTGAGCTTATAGTTGTGTTGTGTAGTGTCGTTGTTGAAGTTGTGAGTTGTTACAGGGTACAGAATGCATTAGGTGTATTCATATGATTGGCTTGGTGGCAACACCTCTCTATGTGAAGGACAGACAGACAGACATAGAGAGATTCCTTAAATGTATTGACAGATGGCGGTCAATTATTAGTATAATCGTCTCCATCACGCGGTTGTGCGTCTCGATAAGGCTGACAGCCTCAAGAGCAGCAGAACTTGATAACATAAATCCTCACTTTTTCATTAACACATTTAGACCGGGACAGAATCTGTGTCATTTTTTTCATTGACTATATTCAAAAACAGCAGATCTACAAGCTCATAGCGCGGCACCGAGTGCCGCGCTATGAGCTTGTAGATCTGCTATTTTTGGGAAAAATCGTGGAAATGTGTGGAAATCTTTGAATGTATATATTTTTAAGGAAAACATTTTTAACTCAAATCTTTGCTTCTGGAAATTCTACAAAATGTCTTCTAAATCCTACAGTTTTTTGAAAAAACGTATGTTTCTAAATCAGTGGTTCTCAAACTTTTTCATGTCAAGGACCCCCACAATGATATGTATTTGGCCACGGACCCCCATCTCAAAGTATGTTGTTCCAGGGACCCCCCAGAAGCAAAGATTTGAGTTAAAAATGTTCCTTTTAAATATATATATATATATTCAAAGATTTGCACAAATCTTCAAGATTTTTCAAAAATAGCAGCTATGAGCTTGTAGATCTGTTATTTTTGAATAGCCAAAAGTATAAAATAATGGTTATACACAGACGCTTCCCCGGTCTTAATGGGTTATGGCAAAATTGTTATTGGCGTGTTTGTGCTGATGTATGGATCCCTGGATCTAGAATAATTTCAGACGGACTCGCACTCAATATTTTCAGGTGTGAAGATTTAATAACCACTGAGGAAAATCAATGGTGTTTCTATGCTGTCGTAAATAAATAAATTAAAGTAGAGGGTAAAGCTGTGAGAGCATTAAGGTCATGTCAATATTCAGACCTTCTCCAAAATGAGCTGCTGTTGATCTTTTCTACTCACAATCTAGCAATGGTGGACAGCAACAAAGTACATTTACTTGAGAGTAGTGTACTTTTTTTGTGAGTATCTGGACTTTGCTTGAGTATTTGTATTACTCCATGTGTTTTTGTGTACATTTTTTGTGTTATCCTTTTAGTCTTAATGTCTCACTGCACCCCGTGCTGTTTACATTTCTGCAGTGGTGGAAGAAGTACTCTGATCTTTTACTTAAGTAAAAGTAGCAATACCACAATATAAAAATACTCTGTTACGTTAAGTAACAGGCCCGTGTTCAAAATGTTACTTGAATAAAAGTACAAAAGTATTGGCATCAAAATATAAAGTACCAAAAGTAAAAGTACTAAAATGTTTGAAAATAGCAGATCTACAAGCTCACAACGCGTCGCATCGCGACGCGTTGTGAGCTTGTAGATCGGCTATTTTCAAATGCCTTTGCAGAAAATAGGGCTAAAGTGGTTAATGTATGTTAATGTTTTATAATATAATGATTTATATCTGCAAAGTAACTAGTAACTAAAGCTTTCAAATAATTGTAGTGGAGTAAAAGTACAATATTTGCCTCTAAGATGTAGTGGAGTAGAAGTAATGAAAACTGGAAATACTCCAGTAAAAATACCAAAACATTTTACTTACAGTAATACAGTACTTGAGTAAGTGTACTTACAGTGCAGTTACTTTCCACCACCAGTATTCAATCAATCACAAAATCATTTCAAAGACAAATATTGTACTTTTGACTCCACTACATTTTTTCGAACGGGAAGAATAATGAACCACTTAAAGGAGAATTTTGGACTAAAGTTTTCTTACATTTTCTATGACGTTATGATATCTTAGGATGAATGGTACAGTAGAAACATTTCATAACTCCATCCCTGGTCCGCCACAGCTTAAAACGTGCGCGGATAGGCCTTGCGTTAGATCGCATATTTTTATAGCTTTTTTTGTTGTTGTGAGATCTGACGTTCATAGTGACAGAACACTGTCCCCCAAAAAAAAAAAAAAGTCTCGCTTGACGAGATTTCAATCTCGAGATTTCAATCGCGTCTAGCAAGACTTTTTTTTCTTCTTTTTTTTGCATAGTGTTCTGTCACTATGAACGTCAGATCTAAAAAAAAAAAAAAAAAAAAAAAAAGGTTAGATATGTGATCTAACCTAAGGCCTATCCGCGCACGTTTTAAGCTGTGGCGGACCAGGGATGGAGTTATGATTTTTTTCTACTGTACCATTCATCCTAAGATATCATAACATCATAGAAAAGGTAAGAAAAACTTTAGTCCAAAATTCTCCTTTAAGCACTATTTCAGTTAGTTCTACGTTCCTTCGGCAAACAGTGTGATGCTGAGGAGGCTTTTCAACGGATTTGTGTGTGTGTGTGTGTGTGTGTGTGTGTGTGTGTGTGTGTGTGTGTGTGTGTGTGTGTGTGTGTGTGTGTGTGTGTGTGTGTGTGTGTGTGTGTGTGTTGCACACTGGAATCTCCCGTTGTCAGGGTGTGACCTTAACATGTCCAAACGTATCTGGGGTTTGCAGGGACACTAATCTACACACACAGGTACCGTAAGTAACACACTAAGGATTATAGCCATTTATATTACATGGATCTAGTCTGTACTAATACCAGTGGTGGAAAAAGTATGTTTTTTACTTAAGTAAAAGTATCAATACTGCAATATAGAAATACTCTGTTACAAGTAAAAGTCCGGAATTCAAAATGTACTTGAGCAAAAGTATTGTCATCAAAATGTACTTAACCCATTAAGACCTGGAACTGTGTCATTTTTAGATTTGAGCTAAAAAGCATTATTGTACACTTTGGGCTATTCAAAAATAGCAGATCTACAAGCTCATAGCGCGGCACCGAGTGCCGCGCTACGAGCTTGTAGATCTGCTATTTTTGAAATTGTGAAAATGTGTCAAATCTTCGCTTCTGGGGGGTCTCTGGAACAAAATATTTTGACGGGGGTCCGCGGCCAAATACATATCATTTTGGGGGTCCTTGACGTGAAAAAGATTGAGCACCACTGATATAGAAACATAGGTTTTTCAGAATACTGTTGAGATTTAGGAGACATGTAGAATCGGCTTCAGGTCTCAATGGGTTAACACATTCCACGCCAGAGTTTAATCTCATAATGTACTCACCAGTGCCAGTGTTTTATTGTTTTTTTCACGTCAACATAGACCTCCCTAAATCCGTTAAAACCGCGCGTTCAGATGTTTCTAAACACACAGGGGGATCTGTGTGAGACGAGCAGTGAAGACCGCTTCCATTGGCGATGCGCCATCTTCAAGCTACAGCGGTGAGCGCTAAACAGCGATCAGCGAGGAGAAAAACAACAACCGAGATAATCGACTTTTAGGTTTAGTTTTAGACAGGAAGCGGATGGGATCGGAATTTCCGGATCCCGGATAATTCAGTTTCCGCTGGTGCTACAATGAAATGTGTCGTGGCGAACGAGGCCTACAATGACATTTCAACCTGTGAGTAAAAGAAAAAAAAAACACCACTTTGCGTATATCTACGCAACTGGCACTCTGCGCAATTAAGTAGGTTTGCGTAGATCTACGTGACTGGCACTTTAAAGTACCAAAAGTAAAAGTACTCATTATGCAGAATGTCCCATTTCAAAACATATTTTGAAAATATAATAATCAAAATCTACAAAGTAACTAGTAACTAAATATTTCAAATAATTGTAGTGGAGTAAAAGTACAAAATGTGCCTCTGAGATGTGGCGGAGTACAAGTAAAAGTATTGGGAATTGGAAATACTCAAGCAAAGTACAAATACCTCAAAAATGTGCTTAAGGACAGTACAGTACTTGAGTAAATACTTAGTTTCTTTCCACCACTGACTAACACTAATCCTTGCTCAACACACATAGTGGGCAGCGCGTTCATGCCTGGCCGACGCACAAGCAAAGTGGTTCTGACGCGGATGCTGAACATTTCCCCGGCTACGCCTCTGAGCGTCAGAGTGTACAGTATGTGCCATTACCGTTTCAGCCAACCTAAAAACCACACACACGCCACATCTTTGTTGATGCATAGCTTCATTCTGCAGAAACACAACCCTGCGATCGCTCATCTTAATAAGCCAGACAGATCTCTTCTGTTCCTTTTTACCAAAGCAGTGCAGAGAGGTGAAACAGTGTAAATACGTCCTGTGGCAGGCCGGGCCACGGTTAGATAGATGAGGCTCATTGAGAGGAGGGAGGGGGGGGGTAGTGAATGTTCAGACCGTGCCACCAGACCCTCGGTGTGAAGCTAGCTGTGACTGCAGGGGTCCAGGGAGCCTAAACGGAGGGTGAAACCTTAGTGAACGCCCATCATCACAGGGTGGTTTTGCTCCCTCAGCAGTGTTGCCAGAAACAAGCGACCAGACCTATGAAAACAAGCCCAAAATAAGCAACTATAGACTGTACCAACGTCGCGTCACCAAAAGTTAGCCACGCCCCTTTTCCGACGCTACAGCCCTTTGGGGGTCAAACTGTACATAGAGACACGCTTAAGACTAGAGAGTGACGGTGGTTTGTGTTTGTAAACATTAACTTCTTTGCCGACTACATAGTGATCAGTGCACACTGTACATGTGTGGCTGGTCTATGAGAAAGCTGTTCACATGTCGCAGCTCTCCTCTTCAAGATTGAATACAGTGTGAGGCTAACAATGTATTCAAGAGAAGAGACTAGTATGGCTTGGATCTCAGCTGTACCACACAAAGATTTAACGTTCAACAACCTGCCCAAATACAGCCGTGTTTGTTCACGTAATTTTCTCAAAGGTACATTTTTACCAAAAACATGAAACTGCTATTTTGTCTCTTCTAACTAAAAGTAACTAGGTAATGTAACTAGACTAGGATAGCCTAGGGCGGTCCAGAGTGTTAGTGACTTTTTTCTTTTTTTCCCCCTCTTTTTTATTTTCTTTTTTCCTTCATAGACCACCGAAGTCCTGACGTCACTCGTTCATCCCCTGGTTCGTAAAGTAATTTCTCTATGGAGAATAACATTGGGTCATCATAGAATCGTCTCATATAAGAATTGTGGTCCAAAAATAAACAAACTGTCTCGGCGCCATTGTCAGGGAGGAGGTTCTGTATCGTTTATGATAGTCAGTCACTTATATTTGAAACAGTCTGTTTCTGGCGAAAATGTAACTAATTCGGCGGAAGTAACATTATCGTTTTCTCACCGTCAGTTGATGCTTCATATCCATAAGAGTCAAACCGTCGGGGTCATTTGTTTATTTTTGGAACACAGTTATTATTTGACGCGATATTAAATACGTCTATGGGATTCAGAATGGGGGTGGAAAACTGCGAACCAAGTAGACAAACAAAGGATGCGTAAATTACGTCAGACTTCGGTGGTCTATAGCAACAGCAGATATCATTTTTCGAAGATTTAGACTTTAATCCACTTCCTGGTTAACTTATGACTTCAAAAGCCTGTATCTCGGCTCCTGTGTACTTTTTTTTTTTACAATGTATTTTTGACTATTTTCAACTGGCTGCAACTATGGAACGGATTTCCGAATGTTTTTATTTTTTTCCCCCCGATTGTACGAGACCTCTACAGCATATAATGAATGGATGCTTTTTTTTTACATGGATTTGCTGGTCGTGGAGTCCAGAGCTTTAAACAGTAAAACGCAGTCAATGGGGAGAATGCTGGCAGCCAATGTAAGTTGTTATGAAAAAATGCTGGCACCCCATGTGTTAAAATGTCCCCAAAAAAAGCCAGATTCGTTGAAAATAGCCAATGTATAAGGGGTTAAAGTGGTTCAAATGACAGTCACAAATAAGCCACTTCACTTTATAGAAACAAGCCCAAATAAGCAACTACACTTACAAAACAAGCCCCCCAAAAAAAGAAACCTGCAACTTCCAATATTTACAAGCAACTTTACAGAAATAGAAGCCCAAAGTCGCTTATAACAAGCAGACTTGGCAACGCTGCTCCTCAGTACCGTATATTGCATCAAGAGAAAGCTGGGATTAATGGGAAGTTCCAGAGAGAAATAAATCAGTGTAGCAGTTACCGTTTGGCCTGGGGCATGGTATATATCACGCTAAAACATTTAGGGGCGATTGCACACGCTATACAGCAGGCAATTTGACCTGAAATCAAATGCTAGAGTTTGGCCTTTATTGGCAAAGGGTCACGCGTGTCTTTTTGTATGGGATGGGAAAGAGTTGACGTTGTGCCCCCTCGTGGTTGAGGTCAAAGCTCGGTATAAGAAAAGACTTGACCTTTGTTGACCTAGAATTACATTACGTTGCACAATGCCACGGACCTAAAGCTTGATTACCATAGAAATACAATCTTCTTTCTACGATTCTATTTCGTATCTCATTGTATAACCTTTGCACGTTGAATACGTGACTGCAGAAGCCATGATTGTCATATTATTTAAAGATACATTTGTTCTTCGGCTGTGGCAATACAGTGTGATTTGTCCAGGAATCAAATTCAAAGGTGCTAGTTATTGTTGTCCTACCTATCAGTAGTGGTGGAAAAAGTACTCAAATGCGTTACTTAAGTAAAAGTATCAATACTGCAATGTAGAAGTACTCTGTTACACGTAAAAGTACATAAAGTACCAAAAGTAAAAATACAAAAATGTTTGAAAATAGCACATCTACAAGCTCACAACGTGCCGCGATGCGACACGCTGTGAGCTTGCACACACACACACAAAATAGGGTTGAGGTGTGCGTGAGTGCGTGCGTGCATTCGTGTGTGTGTGTGTGTGTGTGTGTGTGTGTGTGTGTGTGTGTGTGTGTGTGTGTGTGTGTGTGTGTGTGTGTGTGTGTGTGTGTGTGTGTGTGTGTGTGTGTGTGTGTGTGTGTGTGTGTGTGTGTGTGTGTGTGTGTGTGTAACATGTTTTACCATGTTTTTGAATCTTTGTGTGGACCGTGAGTAAAACCAGATTACGGTTGTGGTTGTGGTTAACCACTCAGCAACCCCATTCTGGGGCTAATATTCTGCAAAAATAGCTGATCTACAAGGTCACAACGCGTCGCAACACGTTGTGAGCTTAGTAGTTTGGCTATTTTCAGCAAAGATATTTTAGTGTACAACGAATGAACATGATGCATGGGCCCTAGAGCCCTTGGGAATCCAGTCAATTAAGTGGTTGAGTGGTTGAGGTTAGGGGTTGCAAACAGCAAACTTTGTTATCGTCATTATCCCCCCTGGGGACGCGTGTCCTCTCCATTTGACCCATCCTATCTGCTTAGGAGCAGTGAGCAGTCACCAGCCAGGCCGTGACCCCCCAAAATAATCATATTTGAACTGGGGACCCCCAAAATAATATTTTTTTAACTCAAATATGATTATTTTGGGGACCCCCCAAAATAATAATTTTTAACTCAAATATGATTATTTTTGGGACCCCCTCAAAAATAATCATATTTGAACTGGGGACCCCTCACCTTGACAAGCACTTGGAATTGTAGGCATTGCATTTAGTTTGACTCGGTTCCACAGATAAATATTGTGAAAATAGCCGATCTACAAGCTCCCAACGCCTCGCACTGCGAGCCGTTGTGAGCTTGTGGATCAGCTATTTTCACAAAGTTTGCCTCTTGCTTACGTAATATTTGACAATTTGGCCAATTTGGTATTAAAAAGTATCAAAGTATCAAATTCTGACTTTAGAAATGTGCAGATACCCTGTATACACTTATACTGTATGCTGGTTTGTTTTACTGATGAGTGAGAAAACAATAGTTGCACATTAAGCTAATCATCTGGGGAACCCTGTTGGGGTTCGAACCCGGGACCTTCTTGCCGTGAGGCTATGCTATCCAGAATGCAGGTTTGACGTCTTTTGGATTTTTGTTTTTAATAATTTTTATCCCGCGATTTTTGTAACCCATTTTTTTTCACCCGGTGCCAATTTCCTAAGTGATCCTGGGCGCTACACCAGCCCTACACCAGCGCTACACCAGTCCCCCACAGCCAGGGAGGCCAGGGCCGAGCTCATGCTTCCTTCAGTGCATGAGAGCCAACTGACCTTCTTGTCACCTGACAGGGGGGAGTTTCCCTGGTTGGACGTAGCGCGTGGAAGGAACACGTTATTCCAACCAGTTCCCTTCCCCTCCATCAGGCGCCCCGGCTGTCATGGGGGAGGCGGTATAGCGACCAGGATTGGGATTTTTGTTTTTACTTAGGTGTCTATATCGTCTCTGTCGGGTGGAAACCTCATATGTCCAAAACTGTTACTTTTCAGGATTCAAATTCAAAAGTAGCAAAAGTAGCAGATCTACAAGCTCGAAACGTGTCGCTTCGCGCTTACGGATCTGCTACTTTTTCTTTTTTTTAAGATATTTATTTTTCCTGTCAGCAGACTGACAGGAAACGGGGAGAGAACGATGGGGAGTGACACAACGCAGCAAAGGCCGCCGGGATCGGGAGTCGAACCCGCGACGCGCTGTCAGGTCGGCATTAGCAGCCTATAGGTGCTCAGGCGGCTACGCCAGCCGTTCCGGGCCAAAGATCTGCTACTTTTGATACTTTTGTGTGATGCTGTAGTGTAGTATGATTTAATTTACGTTAACCCATTAAGACCTGGAACGCACCGTGTCACTTTTTCATTTGAGCTAAAAAAAAGCATTATTTTACACTTTGGCTTTTCAAAAATAGCAGATATACAAGCTCGTAGCGCGGCACCGAGTGCCGCGCTACGAGCTTGTAGATCTGCTATTTTTGAAAAATCGTGAAAATGTGTGCAAATCTTTGAATACATATATTTCTAAAGCGAACATTTTTAACTCAAATCTTTGCTTCTGGGGGTCCCTGGAACAACACATTTTGAGATGGGGGTCCGCGGGCCAAATACATATCATTTTAGGGGTCCTTGACATGAAAAAGTTTGAGCACCACTGACATAGAAACGTTTTTTCAGAATACCGTTGGGATTTAGAAGAAATTATATTTTGTAGAATCGGCTTCAGGTCCAAGTTAAAACATGGAGATAGGAGTTTTTTTCCCGACAGTGACGATATAGAAGATGTAAGACTTTGGAGGCGATAAGGTTTATACTCAAGTTATGAGTTGCTGTCTTCAAATATATAGGCCTACCGCACGTCTCACAGAACAAGGCCATGGAGGCATGACTCGCATTATGAAACATAGACTTTCTTTGTTACATCTCAAATTACTTCTGAGACGTAAGACCTTCTGTAATCTTATGTTGAATAATTGAATCGGTGGATTCAAGTGTGCGCGCGTGTGTGTGTGTGTGTGTGTGTGTGTGTGTGTGTGTGTGTGTGTGTGTGTGTGTGTGTGTGTGTGTGTGTGTGTGTGTGTGTGTGTGTGTGTGTGTGTGTGTGTGTGTGTGTGTGTGCGCGTGCGTGCGTGCGTGCGTGCGTGCGTGCGTGCGCGCGCGCGTGCATGCATGCGTGTTAGAGTGAATACGGTGAGTGATTAAATATGTACAGTATGCATGAGTTTACCGGGACTTAATTTATGGTCCTTTGTACACAAGGCCTTGTTTTATCAGATCGAATTAGAATTCCCAGCAAAGCCTTTCCTCTGTTCGCAAGCAAAGCAACTTTGTGTTATTAAAGGCTTTTAGGAGACTCTGTCGGCATAATCAGCATAACTCAGACAGCAAAATGTCTTCCATATACTGTATGTCTGGAAGTTTCAGTGAAATGAAGTCAACAGCATCTCTCTGAAACTTTTCGTCACATTGGAAACACAGTCCCCAGGACTTGTTTGTGTTATCCATTCAGACCAAATGTATACGACTGCAACCTCGTGCTGTTTGCATTTCTGTCTAATAAAGCAGGGGTCTTCAATGTTTTAGGCCAAGGACCCCCTAGCTGAGAGAGAGAGATGAAGCAGGGACCCCCTCTATATTGTATAAAATAAAATTGTGTTTCAGATAAACTTTTGCTGCTCTTTTTTCCCCTCTACATATGTAACTCTTTGCCAAAAATAGCCGATCTACAAGCTCACAACGCCTCGAATGGGCTTGTAGATCTGCTATTTTTGGCTAAAGTTCTCCTCAGAAAAGGGACGCTAGGGTTCAAGTGGTTAATGTAAAACAAAATAATCATAAAAAATATACCATAAAATGTTTATATTTTTTTTAGGTTAATGACCTTCTGGATTGAATGATTGATTGATTGAGCAATGTTTTTATTGACCAAAATGCATTTGTACATTTAGACAGAACACAAAGGAGCTCGAGAGCTTATTTCTAATAGTTGTCGTTTGAGTGCAAATGTGTGTGTGTGTGTGTGTGTGTGTGTGTGTGTGTGTGTGTGTGTGTGTGTGTGTGTGTGTGTGTGTGTGTGTGTGTGTGTGTGTGTGTAAACTGAGTGCCATGTGTTGGGGGGGGGGGGGTCATCTCTCTAGAGAATAACCCGCGCACTTTTTTTAGTATGAAAGTAAATAGGACATACATACAGTAAACCGCTAATGGATTCCTCTCCTAATGAAGGGCCAGGTGCATGGGGATAAGTTTGAGCCATAAGGCTCTAACAGGAATGTTGCTCTTTGCCATGAGACACACACAGTGACTGTGTGCCAGAGAGCAGAGCCATCTGCATGCCTGCTCCACCACCATGCCTTATAACGACCCACTGATCCACCATGCCTTATAACGACCCACTGATCCACCATGCCTTATAATGACCCACTGATCCACCATGCCTTATAACGACCCACTGATCCACCATGCCTTATAATGACCCACTGATCCACCGTGCCTTATAACGACCCACTGATCCACCATGCCTTATAACGACCCACTGATCCACCATGCCTTATAATGACCCACTGATCCACCATGCCTTATAACGACCCACTGATCCACCATGCCTTATAACGACCCAATGATCTCTCCCTGATTGCAGGCAGGCATGTGTGGGTCGTCTCCTGTTGCCGTGTCCCTCCAATCCGACCTAAAGCCGATTCTACATGTCTCCTAAATCTCAACAGTTTTCTGAAAAACCTATGTTTCTATATCAGTGGTGCTCAATCTTTTTCATGTCAAGGACCCCCCAACATTATGTGTATTTGGCTGCGGACCCCCCATCAAAATATCTTGTTCCAGGGACCCCCCCAGAAGCAAAGATTTGAGTTAAAAATGTTCGCTTAAGAAATATATATATATATTCAGAAGATTTGCACACATTTTTACGATTTTTCAAAAATAGCAGATCTACAAGCTCATAGCGCGGCACTCGGTGCCGCGCTATGAGCTTGTATATCTGCTATTTTTGAATAGCCCAAAGTGTGAAATAATGCTTTTTTTAGCTCAAATCTAAAAATGACAAAGTTCCAGGTCTTAATGGGTTAAAAAAAACTCCCTCCTCCTCCCCTCTCCTCTCTGGAGGTTAGCCTACATTATGTCGAACACAAAACAAATCTGATTTAGATCACAACTATGGAGTGGTGTCCTCTGGCTAATTAGGTTATGTCACGATTTTTGACGGGGAAGCATAAACACCTTGATCTAACACAAACACTTGAAGTCATTAGACTTCACTGAAAGGTGCTCTAGAGGGCCTTGACAAAGGCAGTGAATCACATTAACCCCTGGCATCCCTATTTGGGGCATGTATGTAAAAAGCAAAATGTTAAACAACGTAAAAAGAAGAAGAAAAAGGAAATAGAAGATCTATTAGCTCACAACATGGAAAGTAACTAAGTACATTTACTTAAGTACTGTACTAGTAAAACAAAATGATATGTGTACTTTACTTACAAAAGTATACTTCCAATTTCCAATACTCTTACTTTTTAACTTTTTTTTTTTACTACTCCACTACATCTCGGATCCAAATATTGTACTTTTACTCCACTACATTTATTTGAAAACTTTAGTTACTTTGTAGATTTTGATTATAATTACAAAACATACGTTACCCACTTCAGCTCTGTATACATATTGGCCATTTGAAAATATTTTGAAAATATTTTTATACATTTGAGAACTTGAAATTGGACATTCTGCATTATGAGTACTTTTACTTTTGGTACTTTAAGTACATTTTGATGCCAATCCTTTTGCACTTTTACTCAAGTACATTTGGAATTCCTGACTTTTGCTTGTAAGGGCGCGCTCCCACCGCACTTTTATTTTACCTCTGGGGCAGAATCTGCCAATGCTTTGTCAATGCAAATGCGTGGATTCATGGGAAAAATCTGCAAGAAATCGGCAGATTCTGCCCCAGAGGTAAAATAAAAGTGCGGTGGGAGCGCGCCCTAACAGAGTATTTCTATATTGCAGTATTGACACTTTTACTTAAGTAAAACATTTGAGTACTTTTTCCACCAATGCGTCTCACATTGTGAGCTTCAAGATCGGCTATTCTCACAATAGCTCTTGTTGCTGTCTTTGACAAATTAGGATGACACCATTGCACTAAAACTAGTACTGCTACATTGTTTGTTGTTTAGTTGTTGCTGTTGTAAAATACACTCATGGCCGGGCCGGGTGCTCCAGTCCTCAGGCTCTCAGCCAGGAAGGAAACCAGGTGACCGCATTGATTTAATTCCATCCGCGTCCTGCAGCATGTTGGGCTGACCCTTGTGACCCCTGACTGGCCGCGGCCCAAAGGCAACGACCTGACGCACCACACTGCAGGCTGCTGTGACCTTATGGCACGATCGATAGAGTCTGCTGCTGCTGTGACACAACAGCCATTTGATGCTTTTCTTACTTAAAGCTGCAATCCATAACATGTTTTGGTGAATAAAACATTATTTAGACTAATCTGTATTATAGATTATGTTAACCACCATTAGATTATGTTAACCACTTAAAGTTATACTCTTCATTGATAATTGTAGTGGAGTAAAAGTACAATATTTGCCTCTGAGATGTAGTGGAGTAGAAGTAAAAGTAGTGAAAATTTCAAATACTCCAAGTAAAAAAATACCTCAAAATTGTACTTAACACAGTGACACATTTCATTGTAGCACACGCGGATATGGAAATATCCGTATCCGGAGATTTTCGTTCCCACCCGCCGATAGATACAGTCGATTGACCATCCTTTAACCTTTATGTGTTACGATGCTACGCATTGTGAGCTTGTCAGGTTCAAAGTGGTTGAGTCTGTATGCAGGTCTTATTAATATCTAACCAATCAAACACATGAACAAGAGATGGTTACTAAATAATAACTACTTTGGATCCAGTAACTAACACGGGTTATTTTTCTTTTCTTCTTTTCAATTTCCTGAAAAGGTTGTGGACATCCAGCACAAGGTTCAGATGTACTGTCGAGTCTTGCGGTGCTGAACCTGTCATGTTTGCAAAGTACCTGAGCAGCAGATTGTACAGTATAGGAGGCCCAGCAGTGGCTGCAGTTCATCACTAGTGTCTAAGGTCCTCACAACAGGACTTTAACAGATAGTAATCACCTCTGTCAGTCACCGGGCAGGATACGAGTAATGAGAGTGTTTATCTTTAGATTTTTGCTCTCTGCAAGCTGAGCTGGCTCGTTAGAAGGCAATTATCTGTTTGCTTCACTGCATAATTTACAACAATTACACATGCATAGGTGTCAAAACTGGTTGACCACGGTGTGTATACACTTCCCGCTCAGTGTTGATTCTCCACCAACTGAGATGGTGTTACTGTAAACTACAAAGACCTTTCTGGTGTCAAGTCATCTTTATATAGCACGCTTAAAAACAACGCCCAAAGTGCTTTCCCAATCGAGGATGACTGAAACAAAAAAAACAACAACATGATAACCATAACCATAAGTCATAATCCACAAAGGCAAGAGACTAAAGTGTAAAATACATGAATCACAATTAAATGACACCTGTGTGTACCTTTCTGTTGTTATTTAAAATGGAACATTCTCGTAGGTACAGACTTTTTGTGTTGTGGCTAATGAGCAACAACAGCTCAACTCGCTTAATTGTGTGAAATTCACATCCAGCTGAAAAAGCGAGCCTGGGAGATGTTGGCTTGATATGCATATTCAATCACGTTACGGTTTGACAAGCATCAAGGCCGGCCTGGTGGAGGAGGAGGGGGGGGGGGGGGGGGGGGGGCGACACATTAACATGTCCGCTGGAACACTCACCATCACCCATGGCAACAGGAAGTCAAACATAAATCAAGCTGTCAAATCATAATTAAGGCATGGGCCCGTCAACGGGGACCTCACGCACATGGAATAACACATGACCTCAACTCTGCCAACGTCCACCCGATCGCCACTGCGGTCCCCCTGCGTGCGTATGATTGATAGCCCCCCCCCCCCATCAGTGTATCCATACAGGGGCCGCCACGGAGTGAAAAAAAACACTTTTGTCCTCTGACCTGGTGTCTGCGTGTCGTTCACAGAGGCAGGGCGGGGGTACGACTGGTTGAGGCCGACGGGCAGGAGACGGGCGGGGACGATTATGTAAATGAAGGGGAGCTATTCTATTCTTTTGTTGGAGACATTTTCCGTTTCGATTGCCACTTTTGCATCGTCGACCCAAAGAACGTTTCCGCCTCCGTTTACCGCTTCGGCCCTATTTTATACTTAGTCATACGATTTATATTTATAGCCCAAGCTCACGGGCGTGTAGATCTGCTATTTTAGCTATTTAAAAAAAAACACTTTGGGCTATTCAAAAATAGCAGATCTACAAGCTCGTAGCGCGGCACCGAGTGCCGCGCTACGAGCTTGTAGATCTACTATTTTTGAAAAATCGTGAAGATGTGTGCAAATCTTTGAATATATATATATATATTTTTTTAAGCGAACATTTTTAACTCAAATCTTTGCTTCTGGGGGTCCCTGGAACAAAACGTTTTGAGATGGGGGGGGGTCCGCGGTCAAATATATAATTTTGGGGGTCCTTGACATGAAAAAGCTTGAAAACCACTGATATTATAGCAAAACATACGTTTTTTCTTAGGATTTTTGTTAGGATTTAGAAGACATTTGTAGAAGCAAAGATTTGTGTAAAACATGCATGTTTGCTTTAAAAATTGCTTTACATTTTTTGTAAAAAGAAAACCATGATTTTTAAAAAAAATAGCAGATCTAGAAGCTCGTAGCGCGGCACTCGGTGCCGCGCTATGAGCTTGTATATCTGCTATTTTTGAATAGCCCAAAGAAAATCTTAAAATGACACAGATGCGTCTTAGGTCTTAAAGGGTTAAAGTGCTGCAATCGCCATCTACTGTACCTTTATTCAGATGTTGTCTAATGGAGTTGTGGTGATGTCAACGGGTCCAATAGGCTTGAATTGCCAGAGGAGACAGAGCACCAAACCTCATTCTCAACTTAGGCTAATTGTAAGCTTCAACATGGCATTTTTCTTTTTTTCCTAACGCATCCCTCCGGGGATGCATGGCCTTCAATGTCCACTAGCACTCAACAGGATTACCATAGAGGAAGATCGTTACCCAATCTCTTGCATTCAGAGATAAGGGCAGCCCAGCAGTATAGCCTCAAGCAGATAGAAAAGGCAAGTGATCGCCTTTTGATAAGACGCAGTGGTGGAAAAAGTACTCAAATTCTTTACTTAAGTAAAAGTACCAATGCTGCAATATAAAAATACTCTGTTACAAGTAAAAGTCCAGAATTAAAAATGTACTTGAGTGAAAGTACTAAAGTATTGGCATCAAAATGTACTTAAGGTACCAAAAGTAAAAGTACTAAATATTTGAGAATAGCCGATCTACAAGCTCACAACGCGTCGCGATGCGACGCGTTGTGAGCTTGTAGATCTGCTATTTTCAAATAGCCTAGGTATAAAATAGGGATAAAGTGGTTAATGTATGTTTCTTAATATCATAATTTTTATCTGAAAAGTAACTAGTAACTAAAGTTTTCAAATAATTGCAGTGGAGTAAAAGTACAATATTTGCCTCTGAGATGTAGTGGAGTAGAAGTAAAAGTATTGGAAATTGGAAATACTCAAGTAAAGTACAAATACCTCAAAATTGTACTTAAGTACAGTACTTAAGTAAATGTACTTAGTTACTTTCCACCACTGCCGGCAGTATAGCCTCAAGCAGATAGAAAAGGCAATGATGATCGCCTTTTGATAAGAGAAACCTGGAATGTCAATGCTGTTCGGAGCTCACAGCTCGTCGGGCGCAGAATGTGACCCGTGAGCTTGATCCACACTGACAGCGACCCAGAAAGTCCCTCGTGACAGAACCCCCCCCCCCCCCCCCCCCACGAATGCATCTATTTTTAACCCCAAATCTCAATTTAACGACAGCACATCAGCAAATGAGACAACAAGGTTTCGGCGGGAATAACGCCCCTCGGCTGAAGCTCGAAATCCCTCGCGGTCCGGTTCAAACCACCTCGCGGCGAGCGTATTGTGAATCTTAAATAGCGCGCAAAACATCAACCCGCCTTTAAAGATTGATGAAGCCGCTATCATATCATAGGTAGGTTGTGACACGTACGGTACACGTTGACCGTGCCGCTATACGCGGCGGATTTGAAGTTGAGTAATGAGTATAATATGGTATGTGCGTAGTGTTCCCGTCTATTCATAAATCATAGAACAAAGGTATGCTTGTATAGATGTCTGTATGGCCGGTAACAGGGGGCTGTAATGAGAACCAACTGTGTTATTTATGTAGGCCCCTTCTTTGCTTCAGTCGCACAGACTCTAGAGCAGAAACTGTATCACTGGAAACGTAAGCTCACCTGACCTTTGTTATTCCAGTCAGGACAGCTGATTCAACAGCTAGAGAGAAACACGTATGATCCGGGATATTCTTGGACTCGTGGCGAAGCCATTTATTAATGCTTTTGACAAAGAAAACGAAAGAAAAACAAAACAAAGGCACTCTGCCAGAGTCGGTGTGTTAAACTCAGCACTCCTCTCTCTCCCTCTATTTTGTAATCCACTTATGCTTTGTCATACGACCACGTGACTCACCAGAAATAACTGATTTCCAGTGTAAACTATGTGTAAAGTGCAGTGGCGTGCACAGACATTTTGAGGGGCAGGTGCTCAAGTAAATTATACTTTTTTTTTTCACTTGGTCTGCTCTTTTTTCCCTCTACACCTATACCTCTTTGACAAAAATAGCCGATCTACAAGCCCACAACGCCTCGCAGCGCGAGGCGTTGTGGGCTTGTAGATCTGCTATTTTTGGCTAAAGTTCTCCTCAGAAAAGGGATGCTAGGTTTCGAGTGGTTATGGTAAATCACATAAAGATTTGGCGGACCCCCTGTAGTAACTCTGAGGACCCCCTAGGGGTCCCGGACCCCCTGTTGAAGACCCCTGCTGTAAACTGAAAAAACTTTTTTGTGTGTGCCCTTTTTTCAAAAGGGCACTTCTGGTCAAGAGGGCAAAGGGCAGGTGCTCTAGCACCACCAAGAGTCTATCTGTGCACGTCCCTGGTAAAGTGTAAAGGCTTAACCCCCTTAAACCCTAAACCTACCTGTTTTCGCTCCACACTAAATATTTTTGGAGAAAATAGCCGATCTCCAAGCTCACAACGCAGAGAACATGTAAACAAACGAGTGCGGACCGGCCAACGACAACTCGGGACTCCTGGGATCGCTGCCCTGAAAAAAATGGTTTATGTTCACGTGCAACATAGTCAAATCTATAACAATGTCTATAATGACCCCTTAATAGTCATTTTAACCACTTTCAACCTGGCTCGTAGATTGGCTATGTTTCCACTATTCATCGTAGGAGAAATGATATAGGTCTTAAGTGGTTAAATCTCCCCAGTGTGTTGCTTTGTAACTCCAAAGTGCATCGGGTGTGACGAAACCATAAGCTCCTCTCCCAAAAAAAACAGGATGTTGCTTCATGCAGTTTGAGCTCTTTTCCAGAAAAAGCCTTTGGCATCGATTCCCTCAAAGCTACTACAATCAACATGACAAGGTTCTGGCTGCGGCCCATGTCCTCTCTGCTGTGGTTTACCAGGGGAAGAGTGCTGACGTGTTTCATGTCAGTCTCAAGGTCACCTCTCCAGCTCCACTAATTGTACCTAGAACTGTTTGAAATGTAGTTTTGAGTAAATTATTGAAAAAAATCTTTGAGATAACAGTCATTGAATTAATGGTTACGTCTGTGCCAATAACAGTTACCCTCAGTAAAATGATGTGTAGCGGGGAAAAAACTGTGAGTGTGAGAAATGTACTGTTTTTCTGAGTCTTGGGAAATTCCACTTGCTGGCAGTGCTTACGCTGTATGTATTCCAAGTTCAGTAACTGGTACCAGATGATCAGCTTGTTCCAAGCTACACAGGTCCTGTCTGACGTGTGTGTGTGTGTGTGTGTGTGTGTGTGTGTGTGTGTGTGTGTGTGTGTGTGTGTGTGTGTGTGTGTGTGTGTGTGTGTGTGTGTGTGTGTGTGTGTGTGTGTGTGTGTGTGTGTGTGTGTGTGTGTGTGTGTGTGTGTGAGACAATAGTTTATGCTACATCTTGTGTCTATAATGTACTGTATGAGTATACCGTATATGCATGTATGCTCCTATGCCCAGTGGTGGAAAGTAACTAAGTACATTTACTTAAGTACTGTACTTAAGTACAATTTTGAGGTATTTGTACTTTACTTGAGTATTTCCAATTTCCAATACTTTTACTTCTACTCCACTACATCTCAGAGGCAAATATTGTACTTTTACTCCACTACACTTGAAAACTTTAGCTACTAGTTACTTTTCAGATATAAACTATGATATAATGACACATACATTAACCTCTTTAAACCTATTTTATACATAGGCTATTTTCAAATATTTAGTACTTTTACTTTTGATACTTTAAGTACATTTTGATGCCAATACTTTTGTACTTTTACTCAAGTCAATTTTGAATTCTGGACTTTTACTTGTAACGGAGTATTTTTATATTGCAGTATTGGTACTTTTACTTAAGTAAAGAATTTGAGTACTTTTTCCACCACTGCCTATGCCTCTATTATGCGCATGTGCGTCTGTTTACCTCTGTATACTGTGTGTGCGTGTGCGTGTGCGTGTGCGCGCGCGCGCCTGTGTGTGTGTGTGTGCGTGTGTGTGTGTGTGTGTGTGTGTGTGTGTGTGTGTGTGTGTGTGTAGAAGGCCTTATTGTCCTTGTTCTAGCCAGTGGAGCAGATGATAACATCAAGGCACCACATGTGGTCAGTGTATAGCAAACAACCTGAATGGGTCAACAGAGGCACATGGCCTGTAGGAAGCAGAGTCATGCTGTATGGCTGTTCATCTGTGAGGGGAATACCAGACAAGGGCACGCCGATGGCAAGGTTTCACTGTGGTCTGGATGTTTTCCTTTTTATCTTTATTTACCCAGGGTAGGTATGCTGAGCACGAGGGCTCCTTTTCAGCAACGCCCTTCTTCACATTCACACACACACACACACACGCACGCACGCACGCACGCACGCACACGCACACACACACACACACACACACACACACACACACACACACACACACACACACACACACACACACACACACACACACACAAGAACCTGAGAGCTGACCAGTACAACCACAGTCTATTACTGTTGGCCACTGAGCAGTCCCACTGGAGCAGTTGGGGGTTCGGTGCCTTGCTCAAGGGCATTTCAGCAGTGAGGGGGGGGGGGGAGGGGTAGATGGTGGCCATTCACTTCTCCTCCTCCAGAGTATTTCCACATTGCAGCATTGATACTTTTACTCAAGTAAAACATGTGAGTACTTTTTCCACCACTGACAGCCTGCCACAAAGAGGAGCTGTGATGGTGGCGGTGCAGATGCTGACGTGCTACATGTGTGTAATAACCTGGGCAGTGGCGTGCACAGACATTTTGAGGGGCAGGTGCTCAAGTAAATTATACTTTTTTTGTTTACTTGGTCTGCTCTTTTTTCCCTCTACACCTATACCTCTTTGCCAAAAATAGCAGATCTACAAGCTCACAACGCCTCGGGCTTGTAGATCTGCTATTTTTGGCTAAAGTTCTCCTCAGAAAAGGGATGCTAGGTTTCGAGTGGTTATGGTAAAAAGAAAAATCATATCACATAAAGATTTGGCGAACCCCCTGTAGTAACTCTGAGGACCCCCAAGGGGTCCCGGACCCCCTGTTAAAGACCCCTGCTGTAAACTGAAAAAAAAAAAATAATAATTGTGTGTGCCCTTTTTTCAAAAGGGCACTTCTGGTCAAGAGGGCAAAGGGCAGGAGCTCTAGCACCACCAAGAGTCCATCTGTGCACGTCCCTGAACCTGGGGAATGTCTGTGATCCCAAGCCTGTTAACGTAAAGGTACCGAAAGAAGTGAGACTTTAGTGCTGACGTTGTACCAAAGCCACACAAACACAGTGAATAATTTGCCAAACACCTGCGACCGACAGCTGCAGGCCGGTGCTGGGCCTCCTACAGCAGTGGTTCCCAAAACTGGGGGTCCCCCCAAATTATTTTGGGGGGACCCCCCAAATTGGCTTACATGTGCAACATTGTTTTCTCACTCAACAGTAAACAAACCAACATACAGTATATATGTGTATGCGGGTTATCTGCACATTTTTGAGTGGTGCCAACCACTCCTATATCTGACTGTGTCCGTGTGTCCGTATGTCCGTCCGTCCGTGTGTCCGTCCGTCCGTATGTCGGTCCTTGACCAATCAGCACGGCTGATTCGAGCTTCACGTGACACGTGACAATATGTTGTCACGTGTCACGTGACAACATATTGTTGCTGATTGCAACACAAGGATGCAACCAGTTACACTTTCGAAAGCACCACTCTCTTCACACTGGGTGTGATTTTTTGGGGCGGTGTAGCCGCCCCCTATAAGTGAGTTTTGGACACCGACCAATCCTGCACCGTGATTGGCCAATAGTCTACAACGCATTGTATACCCCCTAACCCTTCCATTGTTAATGCAAATCGATACTTTTGCAAAGTCAGCCAATCACATTACAGCTAGTGTCATCACCACTAACTGTAATGTGATTGGCTGACTTTGCAAATTCAGATCTGTTATTGGCTAGCGAAACACATGACACATGTGCAGCCCTATGAATAGCAGTATGGACTTTAAAAAAAGTAATTTATCCTTTTTTTTTAAAGTGAGTCATGTTGTGATGACCACACACCGCCCACTTCACACTGGGTGTGATTTTTTAAGTTACAATTGAATTACTTCTAAGATGTTTTTAATACCAAATTGGCCAAATCGTCAAATATTACATAAGCAAAAGGCACACATCGTGAAAATAGCCAACGCCGGTCTACAAGCTCACAAGGCCTCGCAGTGAGAGTCATTGTGAGCTTGTAGATCGGCCATCGCGGCCATCACAAACATGATTTATACTTCATCGCACGACAGAGTTGCGTATACCGAAAATAACCAATCTACAAGCTCACCGTGTCGTGATATGACACGTTGTGAGCTTGTAGATCTGCCTCTAAAAATGCACTGTGCCACCCGATGTGCATTAGCGTACAGCAACTTTCAAAACATCGGCAAAGAACTGCTTGCCAGGAACATTCCATTCTTTCATGCTTTTCTTTTTCTTGACGTGCATGAACTTCGTATCTAAGATTACATGAGTTTATCTCTTGAGTCACCTTAAAACCTTTTAAAAAAACACCTTGCATCACTTCCGAAAGCCCTTACGTTCCCGTAATGTGTGTCTGACAGGAGGGATAAAAGGCCGTAATAGCTCCTGCTGCTGCGTCACATAGGCTGAACCCTCCTGTCCGTTGTACTTTCCCTTCTCACAACTATTTGTGAGAGATTAATGTCAGCAAATATGGCCCCGAAACTCAGTGGTAATAACCTGTCAGCCACGATGACTCAGCACATGCTCAACACAGCACATGGTCGGTCAAGGTTAGAGTAGCACCACGCTGGTGTGCGCGTGTACGTGCGTGCGTGTGTGTGTGTGTGTGTGTGTGTGTGTGTGTGTGTGTGTGTGTGTGTGTGTGTGTGTGTGTGTGTGTGTGTGTGTGTGTGTGTGTGTGTGTGTGTGTGTGTGTGTGTGTGTGTGTGTGTGTGTGTGTGTGTGTGTGTGCGCGCGTGAGCGTGAGCGTCTGTGTGTGTGTGTTTATATCTCCACTGAGGTGCCCTCTGCCAACAGCCTCTGGTCTGCATCTGATCAGATGTCGGGGTGATCAACCTCTAATCAAACGGACGAGACCCGGCTGTGCTCTCTAGCTCTGCTGGGAGGGAAAACACGGCTCGTCTAATCAGTCTGGAGGCATTAATTACATGAGCAGAGCTGGAAAATGTCCTGTACCGTCACAGCACAGCAGCCATCGCTGTGTGCATGCCTCTGCATTTGCCTGCGCGTGTGTGTGTGTGTGTGTGTGTGTGTGTGTGTGTGTGTGTGTGTGTGTGTGTGTGTGTGTGTGTGTGTGTGTGTGTGTGTGTGTGTGTGTGTGTGTGTGTGTGTGTGTGTGTGTGTGTGTGTGTGTGTGTGTGTGTGTGTGCGCGTGCTTGACTGCGTGTGTCTTGTATATGGACAGTATCCATAGCAATAACAGCTTTCTCAGGGATATTGGACCTGATGATGAATGACTTTCTACCCGACAGGCTTTAGCTCGGTGTGCCGTGGCAGAGCCAGTGGAAGCCAGACTTTGACGTGAGAGCCTATTAAGGCCGATCACTGGCACGCTGCGACCCGCTCTAATGTGGCGACCAGAGACTCCTGCTTCTTTCCACAATAAATCCCGGAGAAGTAACCAACCACACAGGGGCCAGCGGGGCCCCTGCAGTCAGACACTCCACAGGCCAGGCTGGTGTCCTGGGGGAAATATGCAGGAATGTGGAAGAGAGACAGGTTTGTAGTTAAAGGGGGGAAACCTCCATCCAGCCCTGTCCCCCTGCCCTGGCTGTGTTGTTTCTGTTGGCTGGGAGCTCAGCTGAAGTGTACGACATTGCGTCAAGGGGATTTCTGCTAAACCTTTCGGCCCGTTGCAATCTCCAATGGCATGCTTGTTTTTCCAAGTCTCCCTTTACAGCTCATTTTCGGGGATTATTCACTTCACTTTGTGAAGCCTGTTGCTGTAAAATACTGTGGTGTTAATTTAACTCGGAGAAGGGTGTACAAAATGGACCCCCGTAAAACTGTGTGCACTATGCAGAGCTATAGAGGCAGAGAGGAATTTGTTCTAAGACCGAATCAAAGTGGGGAAAACTGTGCAAAATGGAGCCTCATGTTACCTTATAAAAACATATGTATATTTTTTTACAAATGAAGAGTGGAAAAAAATGCTGTCAGGTTATAAAGATATATTCACCAGACCATTCACACGCACGCACGCACGCACGCACGCACGCACGCACGCACGCACACACACACACACACACACACACACACACACACACACACACACACACACACACACACACACACACACACACACACACACACACACACACACACACACACACACACACACACACACACCTCCCTCTTTCACATTCACATGCACGTAAACACTCGCACGCACGCACGCGCGTGCGTGCGCACACACACACACACACACACACACACACACACACACACACACACACACACACACACACTTCAAAACAAACCCTGTCGTGTGCGTGCTGTGTGTGCCCACGAAGTAAAGGGGGCAGAGCAGAGCAGAAGGCGCCTTCATGCACATGCCCCCCCCTCATCGCCCCCCCGTCCGTCATGGGCCATTTTCCTCAAACCCAACTGTTTACAGCTCAGGCGCAACTATTTTAGCACGCTGCCATTCATCAAGCATGGAATTCATCTCCAGAGACTGTCAGGAGTTACTATTTATAGCATGGTCTGCCATCCCCGAGACGTTCAGCCACGCTCCCTACATTTCCTCCCCCCTTTTTCTTCTTTCACACCCAGATGAGGGCCGGGGTTCTGTTCTGGAGGTGTTGTTTTCTTTAGTCAGGCACCAGATGTTCACAGGCTTATTGCACACCTCCAACTCTGTGTGTTTGTCTCTTATGAAATGTTTCTATTTACATTGCATTACGTTACCTCGTCTTTTTTGCGTCCGCCTCCTCCTAACAGGTGTCGTTTTATATGCATGTCATCAGCTATTTCAGCTATTTAAGTGACTGAAAAACAGGAAAAGACAACAATTATGCCATATCACGGTATTGCAATATCCAAAATCCCAGCAGACAATATTTTGTCTCTTTCTATTGATGTATTGCCCAGCCCTACATGGATGGTTTTGAACAGGTGTGAATGTTAACCCACACATTTCCAAGACCTGGGACTGTGTCATTTTTTGATTTGAGCTAAAAAAGCATTATTTTACACTTTGGGCTATTCAAAAATAGCAGATATACAAGCTCATAGCGCGGCACCGAGTGCCGCGCTACGAGCTTGTAGATCTGCTATTTTTGAAAAAACGTGAAAATGTGTGCAAATCTTTGAATATATTTTTAAAGCGAACATTTTTAACTCAAATCTTTGCTTCTGGGGGGGTCCCTGGAACAACATATTTTGATGGGGGTCCGCGGCCAAAAACATATAGTTTTGGGGGTCCTTGACATGAAAAAGATGGAGCACCACTGATATAGAAACATACGTTTTTCAGAAAACTGTTGAGATTTAGGAGACATGTAGAATCGGCTTCGGGTCTCAATGGGTTTAAGTGACTGAAAAACAGGAAAAGACAACAATTATGCCATATCACGGTATTGCAATATCCAAAATCCCAGCCGACAATATTTTTGTCTCTTTCTATTGATGTATTGCCCAGCCCTACATGGTGTTGAACAGGTGTGAATGTCAAGTCACATGACATCCTGATTGGACTATAAAGCAACACAAGTTATAATTTCACAGCAACGGTAGATGTAGAGCAGTGTTGATTTTGGTCGACTACCTTTTTTCACTGACGAAAACTAAATAAAAACAAAATAAAAACTAAGCTACGATGACTCAAACTGAGACTAAATATATACACAATGTTGTCAACAAATAAAAACTAGACTAAAATGGTAGGGAGGGACTACAGTGGAGAAGAGATCCAGTAAAAGTCATTTTATGTTTGTTTGCGCTCGGGTGTTGTGCTCTGAAAATAGCAGATCTACAAGCTTGTGAGCTTGAAGATCTGCTATTTTCAGCATGCAACCAAGTGTAAAATCAGCCTACCAAAATCAGCCGCCAAAACACATTTTAGTCGACTAAATCAACTGTAGATTTAGTCGACTGAAATGTTATAATATTTAGTCGACTAAAACTAGACAAAAACTAAAACATTTCAGATGACTAAAATATGACTGAAACTAAATGGATTTTATTCAAAAGACTATGACTAAAACTCAATCAAAATTTGCTACACTGATGTAGAGTGTTCCTTTTGTTTCTAGTAGTATTAGAATGGGTCACAATTAATTTCACCGTTATCTTATGGCACAAAGAAACTGCAATACATTTATTGTGTGTTCAGATTTAGCTCTTGTTTGACGGTGTATTTGTGGGCTGGGAGGTCTCATTTGTCAAACGGCGCACCATAGCCGACTCGGATCCCTCCAGAAAGCGCTGCAATATCATTCAGTGTGGAAATGAAACCGTGGTCAAACTCTGTGGTTATGTAAAAGACATTTTAGAGGGGGAGACGGTGGGAGAGCTGTCAGATTTCACGGTTGTTTGGGCCATGGAAATGGATGTGAAGAATTCCTGTTCCTTCAGAACATCCAGTACAAATATGAGAGAGGCAACCACACCAAAAGTACACCGAGTAGCAACACTGAGCAAACACTGTCCTTTGGCATTACTACGCCCTATCTCTGTCTGGTAACTGGTTTTATAAGCCCGAGTCCTTCTCTGAAGTATTGTTGTGCAGACAAACAAGGCCTCTTTCAATATGGAAATCATTACAAAACAACAATGAGGCTATTAGGAAGGAATGTGGAGCTGAAGTTCCAAGGAAAAGAAAAACTAAAAGTCATTTTTGTGAACCTTGCAGCCAGTGGTGTAAAGTAACTAAGTACATGTACTTAAGTACACATTTTATACTTTACTTGAGTATTTCCCATTTTCAATACTTTTACTTCTGCTCCACTACATCTCAAAGGCAAATATTGTACTTTTACTCCACTACAATTATTTAACAGCTTTAGTTACTAGTTACTTTGCAGATTTAGATTGTTATCACAAAACATTAACCACTTCAGCCCTATCATATATATATATATATATATCTGCCATTTGAAATTCCCGATCTACAAGCTCACAATGCGTCGCGATGCGACGTATTGTGAGCTTGTAGATCGGGAATTTTCTAAAGATCTTTACACATTTTGAACTTGTGAAATGGGACATTCTGCACAATGAGTACTTTTACTTTTGGTACTTTAATTACATATTGATACCAATACTTTTTTTAAAAACTTCTACACTGCAGTATTGATACTGTTACTTAAGTAAAAAAATGTGAGTACTTTTATTTGCAGCAGGCCTTGCTGCGGTGGCTGATAGCTATCTTGCACATCCTGGAGGACGAAGCGGGAGGATGACGCCATTGATTAGACATGACACACGGACACATCCCAGCCAAGCCGAGGTTGTTGACCTAATACCTAGAGCTTCATCTGCAACCAATCTGAACACCTCATCCGTTTTTTGGGGCGGTGTAGCCGCCCCCTATAAGTGAGTTTTGGACACCGACCAAAAGATTTGTATACCCCTAACCCTTCCATTGTTAATGCAAATCGATACTTTTGCAAAGTCAGCCAATCACATTACAGCTAGTGTCATCACCACTAACTGTAATGTGATTGGCTGACTTTGTAAATTCAGGACTGTGATTGGCTAGCGAAACACATGACACATGTGCAGCCCTATGAATAGCAGTATGGACTTTAAAAAAAGCCATTTATCCTTTTTTTTTAAAAGTGAGTCATGTTGTGATGACCACACACCGCCCACTTCACACTGGGTGTGATTTTTTAATAAAAGGTCACTCCCTTAGTTAGAGAGGAAATGGGTTCCGAAGAATTCACAAAGCCCCCACCCCCCCCCCCCCCCCCCCCGCCATAGCTATTTCAAATATGGGGGGGGGGGGGGGGGTTATGTCAAAGGCCTGCTGATAACATCTGAGACATTTCTCTGCACTCATATTGCCAATACCCCAGTGACCATATCATGGCAGGTTTGGGGGCTTTGTCCCTGTACTATCTTAGCCCACGACAATACATCCGGTCTATCCTGAGATAGAGCACCTGGTTGGTTGCAGTGGGTCAATCCACACATGTCCGTTCGGGTCAATCCACACATCTCCGTTTGCTGGCGTGAAACGGTACGCTACGAGACGGAAGCCCTTGTTCCGGATCCGGCCATTTCTGTCTGTTACTCAATGAAAAGCGGAACACGGATGTGCTTTTTCCGGACCGGATCGTGTCCGTCTTTCCGTTTTTTTTAAACATGGGAGTGGATGGGACTTCCGGCCGTCCGTACGGTCGCGAACGGACATGTGTGGTTTGACCCTGTGCGACCGTTTTGCGTCCGTTCCGCGTCGTTTCCGTTCGCCGGAAGTCCCATCCACTCACATGTTTTTTTTTAACATGTGAGTGGATGGGACTTCCGGCGAGCGGAAACGGACGCGGAACGGTCGCGAACGGACATGTGTGGATTGACCCACTGCAGTGCTGCTGAGCTATTATAGCTGCAGCGGCTCCGAACCTCCTCAGCCTCAGCCTCAAGAGATCTTTACATTTCTAGGGGAATGCGGCCGGACAGCAGCCTTGATATCGCTGCCGCTTGTAGTTTTGAAGTCCTGTGGTTTTTAGATGTACAGTGCAGAGGTCCTGCTTAAACCATTGAGACCTGAAGCTGATTCTATACATGTCTCCTAAATCTCAACATTATTCTGAAAAACGTATGTTTCTGTATCAGCGGTGCTCAATCTTTTTCATGTCAAAGACCCCCCAAAATGATATGTATTTGGCCGCCGACCCCCATCAAAATATGTTGTTCCAGGGACCCCCCAGAAGCAAAGATTTGAGTTACAAATGGTCGCTTTAAAAATATGCATATTCAAAGATTTGCACACAATTTCACGATTTTTCAAAAATAGCAGATCTACAAGCTCGTAGCGCGGCACTCGGCGCCGCGCTACGAGCTTGTATATCTGCTATTTTTGAATAGCCCAAAGTGTAAAATAATGCTTTTTAGCTCAAATCTAAAGATGACACAGTTCGGACAGAGAATTATATCTCTGTCGGAGTGGAAACCAAAAACTGTTACTTTTCAGGATTCAAATTCAAACGCATCAAAAGTAGCAGATCCGCAAAGCTCGAAAGCGTGCGCTTAATTGCGCCACGTTTCGAGCTTTGTAGATCTGCTACTTTTGATGCTTTCGTCGTTTTGTGTGACGCTGTAGTATTGATAGGGCATTAATTAACGTGGGGGGAAAAAAACAAAAGTTAGAATATTATGGAGATAAAAGGTTCCGGTCCGACAGCAACGATATTTCCCTCTGCTGCTCCCCCAGTGAAGGGAAGTCTAAACAGATGCTTGAACTCTATACCTCCTATTCTTCCTTCCTGCTATGCTTCTCTCTCTCTCTCTCTCTCTCTCTCTCTCTCTCTCTCTCTCTCTCTCTCTCTCTCTCTCTCTCTCTCTCTCTCTCTCTCTCTCTCTCTCTCGGCTGAGTTTAAAAATGGAAAGTGAAGGATTAGGTCCTGCCAAAGAGGCCCAGACATCAGTTACTCAGGGACCCTGTACAGTATACAGTGACCGTAAGCCTTGCCCCCCCGGAGGAAGTATCCATTTCACTGTACAAGCCGTGTTCACTACATGTCTGACAGACACACTGGTCAGCATGTCTTTAACCCAGTAAGACCGGGAACGCATCTGTGTAACCACTTTAACCATTATTTTATACTTTGGGTTATTCAAAAATAGCAGATCCACAAGCTCAGCGCGCGGCACTCGGTGCCGCGCGCTGAGCTTGTAGATCTGCTATTTTTGAAAAAACGTGAAAATGTGTGCAAATCTTTGAATATATATCCACACGTTTCTTAGGACGTTGTGGGCATGCACTTCCTGTCGATTCGATCCAATGAAATCCAATGATATCAAATGAAATCGACAGGAAGTGATGCCCTCAATGTCCTAGGAAACTTGTGGATATATATATATTTTTTTTTTAAGGTGAACATTTTTAACTCAAATCTTTGCTTATATTTTGAGATGGTGGCCCGCGGCAAAATACCTTGACATGAACAAGTTTGAGAACCACCGATATGGAAACATACGTTTTTCAAAAAACAAAGATTTAGAAGACATTTGTAGAATGTCTAGAAGCAAAGATTTGAGTTACAAATGTTTGCTTTAAAAAAAACTATATATATATTCAAAGATTTGCCAAAAAAAAACTAAATTTTACAAAAATAGCAGATCTGCAAGCTCAAAGCGCGGCACTCTGTCCTGCGCTATGAGCTTGTATATCTGCTGTTTTTGAATAGCCAAAGAAATCTTAAAATGACACAGATGCGTTCCCGGTCTTAATGGGTTAAGGAACGACAGCTTGTTGTATCTATTCCCACATGAAGGAGGAATATATAGTAATTGGTCTTGAACTTGGCCTGACTTTATGAAATGAGAAACCTGCGGAGCTTTATATTCCGATGGAGCCGTCTTCCTGCTTACACAATTCCTCTGAGTGCATGTGAACAGATGGAGAGCTAAAAGGTGCACGTTACGCTGAAATTAAAGCCCTAGATTGGATTGGATGAGGGAGATATACAGTCTATACTGTATTATGTTTTTTTTACCCTTCTCCCACCCACCCACCCACAAAGTCATGCTCCTTTCTCTCCATGAGTGTTTTACATGCACACTCCAAACTGCTGCATATTCAAGGTACTTTTATTTATTCGGTGCTTATATATATATATATATCACGTATATATGGTGCTTGACCTCAGAGCAAGCTACTAAATGCATGCAGTGGCTTAAAGTAACTAAGTACATTTACTCAATACTGTACTTAAGTATAATTTTTTGGTATTTTCTGCTTTACTGGAGTATTTCCAAATTTCAGTACTTTTACTTCTACTCCACTACATCTCAGAGGCAAATATCATACGTTTACTCCACTACAATTATTTGAAAACGTTAGTTACTAGTTACTTTTAGATTTTTATTATTATTACAAAACATACATTAAGCACTTCAGCCCTTTATACATTTCAGCCATTTGAAAATAGCCGATCTACAAGCTCACAATGTTGTGTACGCATTGTGAGCTTGTAGATCTGCTATTTCCCAAATATCTTTTATTACATTTTGAACTTGAGAAATGGGACATTCTGCACAATGGGTACTTTTACTTTCGGTACTTTAAGTACATTTTTATACCAATACGAATGTGAGTACTTCATCCATGGCTGTCATTGCAGTTGAGAGGAATAGCTGTGGCTAATGAGAAGCTCAATTCATTCATACAGTTTTACATGTTTTCCATGTATTAGATCAGTGTTTGTTTTTGGTTTGATCATAATGTGAATCATGGCCTTGTGTCAAATAAAGAACATTTTATTAGGCATCTGCCTGGTAAAGGCAGGGTTAACAAGTTTCTTTACATCCAAGCAAGCCGAACGCTCATTAAGCTGCTAAATACATGACCCACTTTCTCCTCTTGAGTTGGAGAGGCCATTGACAAAGTAGGTTAACCACTTAAACTCCATTTACGTCACTGACCGGGGTCCCCCATGGGCCTATACTTGGTCCCCTCCTTTTTCCCTCTACACCAAATGTCTCTGCCAAAAATAGCCGATCTAGAAGCTCACAACGTTGCGACATGTTGGTGATGTTTCTGCTGAATGTTTGCCAATTATTACATGCCCAGAATAGGGCTCGTAAAGATCAAGCAAGCATATCAGTGTATATTATCCACATTTTCGCTGTTTGGCATGACATTCAGTATCATATATTTACATTAAATACACCACTGCTCTATGGTGGCATGTAAAATGAACGAGTTAACAGAAACAAGAGTCATGGCCAGGTGAAGTCTGTCTGTCTGTCTGTCTGTCTGTCTGTCTGTCTGTCTGTCTGTCTGTCTGTCTGTCTGTCTGTCTGTCTGTCTGTCTGTCTGTCTGTCTGTCTGTCTGTCTGTCTGTCCGTCCGTCCGTCCGTCCGTCCGTCCGTCCGTCCGTCCGTCCGTCCGTCCGTCCGTCCGTCCGTCCGTCCGTCCGTCTATAGATAGATCTCTCTCGGTGTCTGCAGCAGCTTATATAGGCAGACCAGAGCTCTGCTCTGATGTCACACACAAAGTACAGACCCCCCCCATCATAACAAAATAAAAATAAACTAATTGAAAAAAAAGTCAATGCGAAATAAAACTAAAAACTAAACTATGATGACACCTATAATAACCTCCATGCCTAACTCACTGTGTGTTCTGACATTATTACCACTGTGTTCCCTGAGAAAAAGCAATCTCTGAGATTTCATGGGTTCATGGATGTGCTTGATTGTACTTCCTACGAAAAAAACCTTGACAAAAAAAGAGAACTAGTCACTTTTTCTTGCAGTGAAACATGGAGAGAAAAGTAACAACTCTGAATGTCATCTTGAATTTTGCTGAGCTTTATCTCGCATTTCTTTTTTTGTTCTCTCAAATAACGTATGCACGGCTCGTTTTCAAATTATTTCTCGAGATGCTTCACTTCTTCTGAGTCATGCGTTTTTATAACTACCTCACTGCTGTGAGTTTGGGGATCAAAGACTTGGCTTGCAGTGTAGGGTAACAATTTGCCTTCTGGTGTATTTTTTTTTGTTGCATGTTGCATTAATATGTTAATAAGGTATGGGAGGGCATGGTATGGTCCTAATATTCAGTGAGTGCACCATGACTAGATGGTTAACCCAAACTTTGTAGAGAGTGCTGTACCACAGGCAGAGCCCAGTTATCAGTTGTAATTCAGAGGTTGAGCGTTTGCTTTGGTCACTTTATAACTCTGCAGTGCCTAAAGCAGAGGTCTTCAACTTTCTTCAACTTTTTCAGGCCAAGGACAGGACACCTTAGCTGAGAGAGAGAGATGAAGCAGGGACCCCCTATACTACATATTGTAGTAGATTTCATTGATAGCTTGACAGCACTAGCATCATTTTTGTGTAAATTAATTCGGACATTTAACTACTTGAATAATCAATACTTTGTAAACTTGACCTTTGACTCAGTAATTAGCCGATCTACAAGCTCAAAAAACGCTGTTGTGAGCTTGTAGATCGGCTATGTTTGGCCTAAAGAATAAGTAAACTAGAAAAGTTCTCTCTCTCTCTCTCTCTCTCTCTCTCTGTGCGTAAGTTATAGCTAATGTAAAGGAATCACATTTACCATATTAGAATAAGTACATTAGTACATTTACATGTCTGCTACATTCTCCATGGAGCGTCTATGGGGTATAGTCAGAAAACAAATTATATCATAATATTTGAACAGATAAATATAAATAGTACCTGAGGGGGTTCCAGGGGGTCCCCAGCTAAATGGAGGATAGTTAGGAACCAAATGGACCCTTGTGGGTCTGTAACTCTGAGAGTGTACAAATGGAACCAAATGGACCTCAGAGTTAAATTAACATTGATTTAACAATATAAATTGGGGTCCCAGGGATAGAAATTCCATTAAATGGGTGTCGCCTAATGCATGTAAACTGTCCTCTTGAAATTAAAATGGTTCAGAATCACTGGTAGCTGGCAGTGAAAAATCTTCTCTTATGGGGGTCCCTGGCATATATTTTTGAAATGGGGGTCCGCGGGCTAATAAGTGTCAATTTGGGGGTCCTTGAGATGAAAAAGTTTGAGAACCACTGAGCTAGATAACAGCCGGAATACAGGTGTATGGGCAATGTGATAACACCAGAACAACACAGCTGAAACTAATGGGCAACAACAGCAAGTTGGGGGGGGGGGGATTTGAACACTCTCAGAGTTATGGGCGTCCTTGAAAATAAGACAACCACTATGCCATTAAATGGAACATCGCCTTAATTAGTATTATCGGTGACACCTGTGAAGGAAGTAAGGAAGGGGCCCAATTCATTCCCAATTTGGCTGCTGTGCATAGAGCCTATTGCTCCCGATGAGCGGGTGCATTGCATGGTTTCCTCCGCCATGTGTGTGTGTGAATGGGTGAATGTAATGCACAGTCTATGTAAAGCGCTATATAAATGCACCATTTACCATTTATTTATTTACATTTGAATATGTTTTTTTTTTTACCCTTTTAGTCGCAAGTTTAAGATAAAGCAAATTAAAGCTTAGTTGATTTTGTGAATAAAAGGTTCTTCTGTCCAATCTGTAGGGTAGAGCAGTGGTTCTCAACCTGTGGGTCGGGACCCCAGGGTGGACCCCACGTGATTTTGGGGGGGGATCCCCAGATGACAGTGAAGTGATAATTGAATACTTTTTAATACCTCAACAAACAAAAAAAGAAACAAATCCCATTACTGCATCAAAAGTAATCAACAAACTATACTATAAGAACTGGTCCCCCCCCCCAGAGCAAGCAGGCAGGTACACTATTATCTCAGTGGTAAAACATGTCTGCACTCGCGCAGCAGGAGACCCGCGTTCAAATCCGGGGTCGAAAATGAAAGTGACAGATAGTGCAGCTTTAAGCTCGGAGCAAATCAAAGCTAAAAAAACATCCTCGGCACCCTCAGACTTGAACCGTTACGCATTGCTGATTTCATCTAAGCTTCCCACACAGACATGATGGCGAGATCAACTGTACCCCTCTCACAAAGACTACCAGCATCTATCTATAAATCCCACAACATCTCTGTGAGCGTGTATTTACAAAAATGGCAAAAAAAAACGCTCTAAAAGAACTCTTACAGGTGTCTGCAATTCGGAACTGGCCCCTGCACAAAGTTCAAGCCTATCACCAGAAATCCCCCACCCCCCCGAACTGTTTACTGTACATATTTTCCTTTTTAATTACTACTCGTTTGTATCATGTTTTTGCATAGTATTGTATATTTGTATGTCATTAAATGTTTTGATCAATTGAATACACATGGACCCCAATGGAAACAAGCCATAGGGCTTTCTTGGGTTTTAATCCTTTTAGCAGACCTTGTATTAAACTGTACTTTCTGTGCTTTAAAAAAAACTGTTTTTTTTTTTACTGATTTAATCAATCAATCAATTGTTTATGTGAGTGTGAATGTGTAACTGTCATGTCTCGAGAACTGTCCAACCAATCACCTTCACATTTGTATTGGCGCCCCAAATGAGTGCAGTGTCGAGCGTGAAGTCGGTCAGATATGCGTTTCTCCAGATCGTATTGTATTGACTTTTACAATGCAAAGTCAATACAAAGACAAATGACAGGTGTCACCCCGCAAATGATGCAAATAAAGGTAACTTCTCCCACACCAGGGGCATTTTCTTTCTGTAATTTCACCCCAAAAATGTATTTTTCCTAACTGTTGTTTTAGTAGAGTAGAGTGAGTAGGCCTAAATCCATCCACACAGAACATGAATACTCTGTCGTGATGGAGCGACAATGTGAGGTAGATTTTTTCCCTGTAACTAAAAGGTGTCAACCTGTATGAATGCAACATCGACTATATGAATAGTTTTGATGCTAAATACTCACCGGTGATTTTTCTATCGTTTATTCCATCGGTTCTCAAAATGGGGTCCGGGAACCCCGTGGCTATTCAAAAACAGCAGATCTACAAGCTCGCAGCGCGTCACTTTGTGCCTCGCTGCGAGCTTGTACATCTGCTATTTTGGGAAATCTTTTGGGAAAATATCGAAAATTATTTTACTCTTCTTTTTTTTTACATACATTCTGGGAGTCCCTGGCACAAAACATTTTCAGTTGCAGCCCCCGCGGTGGCCAAATAACATCAATTTAGGGGTCCTTGACTTTGAAAAGGTTTCAGAACCTGTAGTTTATTCGCCACGCCTCCGGTGTATAAAGACCTTGATGTTGACGCAAACGGCGGGCATTGCCCACGAATGACACGGACAATGGGTGCGACGGGGGCCGTTATAGTGACGTCATAGTACCTTTGGACCCACTGACAAACGGACACTGCACCCACTAGCGATTTTACAAAAAAGAGCAAAACGCAGACGCACTAACCATCTTCGAGGCCACATCCTTCAGTAATAGCTGTTTTGATGAAAGGTGTATTCCGCGCTGTCATTGTTATGCTAGGCCCACTCTCTCAAGAAGCTGTGGCACACACACATCCTGTGAACTGAGCCCCGCTGTAAAACTATTTAGTCACACATTCCAGGAAGAGTGAGTCATTGGAAGCAGCTTCGCTCACATGGAATTGTCCTGGAATTGCAGGAGTATGACCTCAGCAGATGCACCCATCCACCCAGCATCCTGGGATGACTTGACCGTGTTTAAAATAGCCTTGTACGGTACAGGGATGGCATGTGGGACACGCCCTGTGTGACATGAGCGCGATATAACAATGCACTGTAAATGTCCAAGTGAGACATTCATTTGCTGGGTTAACCCACTCGATCCGTGTCGTTTTAGATTTCTTTGGCTATCCCAAAATAGCAGATCTACAAGCTCATAGCGCGGCACCGAGTGCCGCGCTATGAGCTTGTAGATCTGCTATTTATTGTAAAAATCGTGAAAGATTTTGAAACTCTTTGAATATACATTATTAAGCAAAGACTTGAGTTACGAATGCTCGCTTAAAATATATATACATATTCAAAGATTTGCACATATTTTCACGATTTAAAAAAAAGTAGCAGATACATAGATCTACATAGATCTGCTATTATTGATCTAAAATGACAGAGATGCGTCCCCGGATTGAATGGCTTAAAAAGGGGCGAGGCCGTTGGCTCAGTTCATGTGAAATGGGCCAGGATCGAAGGTCCCAGGACCGGAGTGATGCCTGCTGGTTCTGTTTGATTAACTAAACGTGCGTGTGTGCACGCACGCACGCTCGCGCACGCACGCACGCACGCACGCACGCACGCACGCACGCACGCACGCACGCACGCACGCACGCACGCACGCACGCACGCACGCACGCACGCCACACACACACACACACACACACACACACACACACACACACACACACTGTAGGGTGGAGGTGGAATGCCTGGCATACACAAACCTCCCCAAACCTTCTCTTCCTATGGTTTAGAGCAGGGGTCTTCAACGTTTTCAGGCCAAGGACCCCCTAGCTGAGAGAGAGATGAAGCAGGGACCCCTACTCTATATTGTATAACATTGTGTTTCAGATTATACTTGTTTTGTTTACTTGGTCTGCTCTTTTTTTCCCCTCTACACCTATACCTCTTTGCCAAAAATAGCAGATCTACAAGCCCACAACGCCTCGCAGCGCGAGGCGTTGTGGGCTTGTAGATCTGCTATGTTTGGCTAAAGTTCTCCTCAGAGAAGGGATGCAAGGGTTCAAGTGGTTAAGGTAAAAAGAAAAATCATATATCACACAAAGATTTGACGGACCCCTTGTAGTAACTCTGAGGACCCCCTAGGGGTCCCGGACCCCCTGTTGAAGACCCCTGGTTTAGAGAGCCTAATCTTTCTCTTATCCCCATCCTATGTTTTCTCCCTTTATTTATCCTCCTTCTCTCTCTTTATCCTTTATTAGTTTAGTTTCTCTTAAAGCCCCCTCCTTCCAGTTCTCTCTATCGCTGTGTGTGTGTGTGTGTGTGTCTTGCAGCAGCTATGTAAGCTCCAACCAATCCTCTCCCCTCCCCCACAGTCTGTCTGATGAGGCGTGTCTCTCGCTCCCTCTGTGTGTGTGTGTGTGTGTGTGTGTGTGTGTGTGTGTGTGTGTGTGTGTGTGTGTGTGTGTGTGTGTGTGTGTGTGTGTGTGTGTGTGTGTGTGTGTGTGTGTGTGTGTGTGTGTGTGTGTGTGTGCGTGCGCGTGTGTGTGTGTGTGTGTGTACTGTATGTGTGTGATAGATAGAGACTGAGAGGGAAGCACAGTGCGTGTAGATATGGAGATTATGTGGTCACTTTGCTCCATCGCAGTGACAGTAGACCGCAGCCCACCCGCAGCGCTCTCTCTCTCTCTCTCTCTTTCTCTGAGGACAGGCTATGGCAGGGGTCTTCAACAGGGGGTCCGGGAACCCCCAGGGGGGTCCTCAGAGTTACCAAGGGGGGGGGGGGGGGGGCTGCCAAATCTTTGTGTGATAGGATTTTCTTTTTTACATGAACCACTTGAACCCTATGAGGAGAACTTTTTATTTTTGGCAAAGAGGTTTGGTGGGCGGAGGGAAAAAAGAGCAGACCAAGTACAGAGTCAAAGGTCAAGTTTACTAAGTATTGATTTAAGTGGTTAAATGTCTGAAAATACACATTAAAGGGATAGTTCACGCTCAAAATCTGACTTTTTTTCCTATAGATTAGTGCCTACCGGTCCACTGGTCATCAAATTATTGGCTTAGGAATGTGACAATAAAATCAAAAAAATATCCATGAATTCAAGTCTCCATGGGGTGACTAATCCATAGGAAACAAGTCATGTTTTGGGGTGAACTATCCCTTTAACATGAATCCAACATGCTGTCAAACTATAGTCTATGGCCGTCTATGAAATCTAGTTTCATCTGCAACACAATTTGTATACAACATGTAGTAGTGGTAGTGGGTGGTCCCTGCTTCATCTCTCTCTCAGCTATAGGGGGTCCTTGGCCAGAAAACATTTTGAACACCCCTAGACTATGAGGGGCTCGCCAAATAAATCAAATATGAGGATACAAGCAGCAAGGACATCAAAACATCTTTGTCACGATTCCTGGTGAAGTTCAACCGTCTGCAATTTAACCTGCTAATTGCTTTTATTAGCTACAGCGGTGTGCTAATAATGGAAAAACACGCACTGAATATTAAGCTGGCTGCGTGCCAGTTTGGGCAGCGGAATTGAATTACTTATTATACCACCAGCATTAGTAACAATTTACAAGTATTTGTTTCGGTGGCCACAGTCCTAATTGTAAGCCCTTTGCCACACCTATGTCCATTAACACGCAGGAGAATAGTTGAGAACGGCTGATAAATGGTGTGAAAATAACAGTGCTGAGAAAATAACCACCCTCCTCACCACATACATTAGTGCCTCGTTCATGATGATAATAATATGGCTGCAGTAAAGCAGTGAATGAGGGCTGTCATGCACGTGTGAATTGAGTCAATCCCCCTGCATCTCAGTTTAGCCACAATGGACATCATTTAACATAGTAATCTAAATAGAAAATGGCTTAGGGCCATCCAGTATATATGCTCCAGATAATGGAGAGTAGGTTACAGGAATATTCACACAACGGGCATAATTTTAAATAAAATAAAAAGGTCTAACCCATTCAATTCGGATTTTGTGCAAATCTTTGAATATATATATTTTTTTAAAGCGAACATTTGTAACTCAAATCTTTGCTTCTGGGTCCCTGGAACAAAACATTTGGAGATGGGGGGTCTGCGGCCAAATACATATCTAAAAATGTTTTCTAAATCCTAACAGTGTGTTGCTATATCAGTGGTGCTCCAACTTTTCCATGTCATGGACCCCCAAAATTATATGTATTTGGCCGCGGACCTCCATCTCAAAATATGTTGTTCCAGGGAAAAAATGTAAAAAAAGCCTCACAATCATTTTAACCACCTAGCTTTGGCTATTCAAAAATAGCAGATATACAAGCTCATAGCGCGGCACCGAGTGCCGCGCTATGAGCTTGTAGATCTGCTATTTTTGAAAAATCCTGGAAAATGTGTGCAAATCTTTTGAATATTTATATTTTCTAAAGCGAAAATTAACCGATATCTTTGCTTCTGGGGGTCCCTGGCACAAAACATTTTCAGATGGGGGTCCGCGGCCAAATATATATCAATTTAGGGGTCCTTGGCATGAAAAAGGTTGAAAACCACTGATATAGATGACAGCCATGTCTGTCACAGTGTGTCTGTGTGAAGTCTGTCCTGTTCCCCACAGCGGGGGGGTCCACAGCGCGCTGTCAGCAGCAATCACACAGAAGCACTTTGAACCCTCTCCAGCATGCAGTGCTTGATATAATATAATACACTGCTTTAACAGTGAAGCCTCCGTCTTCATGAGCTGCCTGCACTATAACACAGATGGATTTGCTTGGTTGTTTTGTCTGAAGGGGAAATCAATAGCATCACATTTATTATTAGCCTTTTGTTTCAGTGCACAGTGAATCGTTATCATTCATTTCATATACTTGGTGAATTTTAATGTATCTCGATCGATCTATCTATATCTATCTATCTATCTATCTATCTATCTATCTATCTATCTATCTATCTATCTATCTATCTATCTATCTATCTATCTATCTATCTATCTATCTATCTATCTCTCTCTCTCTCTCTCTCTCTCTCTCTCTCTCTCTCTCTCTCTCTCTCTCTCTCTCTCTCTCTCTATCTATCTATCTATCTATCTATCTATCTATCTATCTATCTATCTATCTATCTATCTATATCTATCTATCTATCTATCTATCTATCTATCTATCTATCTATCTATCTATCTATCTATCTATCTATCTATCTATCTATCTATCTATCTATCTATCTATCTATCTATCTATCTATCTATCTATCTCTCTCTCTCTCTCTCTCTCTCTCTCTCTCTCTCTCTCTCTCTCTCTCTCTCTCTCTCTCTCTCTCTCTCTCTCTCTCTCTCTCTCTCTCTCTCTCTCTCTCTCTCTCTCTCTCTCTCTCTCTCTCTCTCTCTCTCTCTCTCTCTCTCTCTATCTCTCTCTCTATCTATCTATCCACAACATGGCATACATATCAGCACCCCCATGTTTACAGCAATTAGCATATTCAGGGGGGGAGGAACAGTGTTGCCAAGTCTGCTTATTATAAGTGACTTTGGGCTTGCTAGTTTTTTTGGGGGGGCTTGTTTGGCTTGGCTTGTTTGTGGCTTGTTTTTAAAGTGTAGTTGCTTATTTGGGCTTTATTTGGGCTTGCTTACGAATTGTTTTAATACTTTTTTTAACCAGTGGTTCTCAAATATTTCGGTTGTCATGGACCTCCCAAATGAATGTGTTTGTCCCCTAAACCAACCCCCATCTGAGAATGTTTTGTGCCAGGAAGCCCCGTACCAGATTTGTGTTGGTAGAACTCTTCCAAAGATTCCACATTTTATTTCAAGATCTTTTGAAAATTGCTCACAGCGCGTAGCATCGCGACGCGTTGTGAGCTTGTAGATCTGCTATTTTCAAACAGCCAATTGTATACAGTATATCGGTAGTGCTCATGTGGCCTAGTAGTTGCTTCTTTTGGGCTTGGTTTCCTATGGAGTGGTTACCCGTATTTCTCTCGCAAAATCTGGCAACCCTGGGGGAGAAATGACAGCGTGCACCGCTGCATGGCAAAGATCATTAGCTGCAGTCATACCATTAGCAGCTCATTTGGGGGGTTGGGGGGTGGGGTGGGGTGGGTAGGGGGGGCGGGGGGTGCACTAAACGTCTGGCCCCGGGGGCACGCCGCCTGCAAATGAAGTGCTTTCGTTGGTGCAAGGTGGGGATCCTCTCTCTGCTCTCCCTCATTATGCATTTCACTATGACGAACAGCTGGAGGGCAGAGGCATGGGGGAAGCCACCGTGCATAAAGAGACTGTCCCCCCCCCCCCACCACCATGCAGGGTTTAGTACATACAAGCTGTAAAGTACAGGAAGTACAATACCTTGAGAACAGTATATATACAGCGTACTGCAGTTTTAACCACTCTCATCCATGGCATCCCTATATTTTGGGCATGTTATCGTATAGGTCAGGGGTGATGCAACTTTGATGATGGAGAGGGCCACTGTATTTCCACACTCACTCCAGAGGGCCACACGTTGCATATATCCTACTGTCTCTCCGTATTTTAACTTTTTTTCGCCATTCATGTCACACAAAAGTAGTGTCAAAAATAGCAAAAATAGCCGATCTACAAGCTCAAAACGCGTCGCAGCGCGACACGTTTTGAGCTTGTAGATCGGCTATTTTTTTTGCTATTTTTGAATTAAAATCCTGAAAAGTAACATTTTTATTTTATTTCAAATGCATTTAGTTATACTTATGTTAACTTTATGAACTTAAATACAAATACATTGGACATAAAAAAAGACATTAAGCTACTTCTATAGACTGAAGTAATTAAAGCGGGTCATGTTTGCATGTTTGGAATTGTAACAGCTGAAATCAATAATATATCTGTATTCCGATATTAACCTGCGGGCCACATTAAGTGAAGGAAGGTGGGGGCCGCATGTGGCCCCCGGGCCACCCGTTGCCCATGTATGGTATAGGTGAAAATGTATGTTGTGGTGCAGTGGTAAAGTCCCTGCCCACTATCACGGAGGTTGTGGGTTCGAATCCACCACGGTGCATGCGTCCGGCTTTGTCGGGCGTCTATGCGAACACTTGGTGGCCCGTGATCGGGGGAGGGAAGCCGGCCGGGGGGGGAGGAGGGTGATGTTGATCATTGCGGCACCTGTCAGTGCGGGGAGTGTTAGGCGGGAGGAGTAGGACGAAAGCTCTTTGTCCTCCCGGTGGGGGCTCCTCACTGGCAGGTGAGTCAGTAGGATACAGCAGCAGGAGGAAATAATTGGCATAACGAGCAGTGGCGTGCACAGACATTTTGAGGGGCAGGTGCTCAAGTAAATTATACTTTTTTTTGTTTACTTGGTCTGCTCTTTTTTCCCTCTACACCTATGCCTCTTTGACAAAAATATCTGCTATCTGATATTATCTGCTACTGATCTGCTATTTTTGGCTAAAGTTCTCCTCAGAAAAGGGATGCTAGGTTTCGAGTGGTTATGGTGAAAAGAAAAATCATAATCACATAAAGATTTGGCGGACCCCCTGTAGTAACTCTGAGGACCCCCTAGGGGTCCCGGACCCCCACCAAGAGTCTATCTGTGCACGTCCCTGATAACGAGTACATTGGGGATAAAAAAGGGCCTAAAAAAATATTGGCTACTCTAAATTTAAGAAGCAGATATAAAATGTAGGCTATACAAATGTAAAAAATCAAAAAAAAATCACACCCTTGTGTTGCAATCAGCAACAATATGTTGTCACGTGACACGTGACAACATATTGTCACGTGTCACGTGAAGCTTGACCAATCATACGGACGGACATACGGACGGACGGACATACGGACATACGGACGGACATACGGACACACGGACAAAGTCAAATGTAGGAGTGGTCGGCACCACTCAAAAATACATTCTCCAAAAATAGTGAGATCAAGCTGAAAAACACACTTTCTCCCTCTCCAGGTTATTGTATGGTTGAAATAGGCTCTCTCTCTCATCTTTCTCTCCCTTCTCATTCTCCCGCCCTCCCCTTCTTATTCTCCCTCTCTCCTTCCATCCCTCTCTCCCACTCTCCACATGAGGAACTCTCCCTCCCTCTCTGGCTCTCTCTCATTGTGAGCTTGTAGATCAGATATTTTTGGCAAACAGATTTGGTGTAGACGTGGTACAAGTATTGTATTATTCTTAAGTATTGTACTTAAGAATAGGGCGTTTAAGTGGACAAGAGAACTAGAGCGCCACATCTGGAGTTCACACTTTGGAGCAGCACCAGTCATCACTCATTTTCATCACAATCTCACTAGATTCACACTCCCTGTCAAAATGACAACATCGTGGCAACGATTGTACTGTACACACAATAACATGTTCAATGTTATTTTAAATCTGACATGACAGGTCTGTTAATCTCAGAGGTAAAGTAACACTGAGAACGTTGTGTGGGTTACAGCGACACATGCACATGTGTGTGTGTGTGCATGCATAGCAACAGGGCCCGATTCACTAAGCTGTTTACACCCATAATGTGAGTGTAAACAACGTCATGGTCTTAAATGGGGGCGTGGAGCAATGCAAAGGATCTTCCATATGAACTCGCCTCTGACCTTCAGGCAAAAATGAGGAACAACTGTGATCCGCAAATATCAGGGATTTACAGTACACAGCCCTTTGTGAAACGTACTTCAGTTTTTGCTTCGAGAAAATACACCCTCCTTTAGTCACAATGTACACGTTATTCACACTGATATTTACAACGAGCTTAGTGAATCGGGATTGTAATTTTTGCATGAAAATATTGTAACGCAATCGTTGCTGCCACGCACGCACGCACGCACGCACGCACGCACACACACACACACACACACACACACACCCAGAAACAGGTTTTGGATTGTACATTTTTGCATGAAACTATTGTATTGCAATCACCTTTCTCACCTTTCCAAACCGCTGCAGTGTGAGGAGAACGGGTTGGCAAAACAGCCCTTAAATTATAGTCTGAGTTGAAAGATAACAAAAAAAGATAGAAAAAGAAACACCTGACAGAAATATTGCAGTGGAAAAATGAAAGGCAACGTCCTTTAGCTTTGTCTGCACACCACACAATGTAGCTTTTTAAATTAGTTTGGGCTTCAAGAAATAAACAATTCTGCTGAAAAGGGGTTTCTTAAAACAAAAATAACAACACAATTCTCCACGCTCTACCTTTAATGCTCTCCTCTCAAGGCTAAACATAATAAGTGAAGAAAGCAAGAACTACATATTGTTGCCTGTTATGAACTAAAATATTTCTGCAGGAAAAAGTGAGCTGTAATTCTGTCTATCTAATACCTTTCACCTAGCTTTTCGCTTAACTGTTAATCAGTCTTAATCATAAACCACTTACCTTCCTTAAATCCTTATTTAGCCTCATCTGAATTCACAGCGGTCTATCCTGGGCTTGGCTGCTTCATGGGGAAATCATTATCAACACACAGTGGTGGAAAAAGTACTCAACTGTTTTACTTAAGTAAAAGTATCAATACTGCAATGTAGAAGTACTCTGTTACAAGTAAAAGTCCGGAATTCAAAATGTAATTGATTAAAAGTAAAAAAAAAATTAGTATAAAAATGTTTGAAAATAGCAGATCTAAAAGCTCACAACGTGTCGCGATGCGACACGTTGTGAGCTTGTAGATCGGCTATTTTCAAATAGTGTATAAAATAGGGCTAAATATATGCTTTATAATAATTTATATCCGCAAAGTATAATAATTTATATCCGCAAAGTAACTAGTAACTAAAGTTTTCAAATATTTTTGTGGAGTAAAAAGTACAATATATACCTCTGAGATGTAGTGGAGTTGAAGTAAAAGTACTGAATTGGAAATACTTGAGTAAATGTACTTAGCTACATTACACCACTGTCAACACATTCAACAGTCATTTTCCATTTTCACCCACATGAAAATGTTAGTCGTTTGGGGGAGCATTCCTCAGGATCTGGTTGTGAAATAAAATGATGTCTCACCAAGGCATAAAATATTCCTTATTTGGAATAAATGCAGACGCTAATTGACATCTGGTTATAAAACTTACTGATAAATCAAATCTTGCCTAACTGAACAAAATAATGAAAATGAAAATGCAAAATATGCATTTTCATTTTCATTATTTTGTTCAGTTAGGTACTTTACAGTGGTGTAAAGTAACTACAGTACAATTTACATTTACTTTAAGTACAATGTTGAGTTATTTTTTATTTTACTTGAGTATTTACAATGTTCAATACTTTGACTTCTACTCCATTGCACCTCAGAGGCAAATATTGTACTCTTTTACTCCACTACAATTATATGAACACTTGAATTACTAGATATTTTGTAGATTTTGATTGTTATTTCAAAACATACATTAACCACTTCAGCCCTATATATATTTCGGCTATTTGAAAATAGACGATCTACAAGCTCACAAATGTGTGAGTATATTAAGTATATTGTGAGCTTGTAGATCTGCTATTTTCAAAAGATTTTCATACATTTTGACACTGCACAATGAGTACTTTTACTTTGGTACTTTAAGAATTTTGATGCCAATACTTTTGTACTTTTACTTAAGCAATTTTATATTCCGGACTTTTACTTGTAACAGAGTGTTTCTACATTGCAGTATTGATACTTTTACTCAAGTAAAACAAATTTGTACTTTTTTTTCCCACCACTGATATTTGATCATCCTTCCATCCTTTGCCTTTGACAGGCAGCTTGACAGATAGGGGGCGCTCTTTTCCCAGCCTGGGAGGCCGGTCGCCACCAACCAACATCAAACACACGAGCTGGTGAGAGTGGAGTCTTAACATCCCATGGCCTGAAGGAACGTCCGCGCTGGTAATTGGCTGGTTGGTTGTCCCGGCAACCGCGGCTGCACATTACCGTCCGACAACGAACTGGCCAATCACAGCGCGACCGTGCTTCTGGGCTATGGGACGTAGCCTGTACACCGTATATATAGGGCTGAGGCGGCGTCGACACGTCCATATAGAGTCCGTACACACGGTGGAAGGTTTTACAGTAACAGATACTATACTGCCTTTGGAGCGATCATAACGGGGGATTAATCGATATTATCTGCGTTACAATAATGTCGATCTGAAGAGGAACTCGTTTTTTTACTGGCACCTTGGAGGGAAAAGTCAATGAATGAAGGATTCTAAACCTGTCTCAGCTAAACCAGGACCCATGGATCCCACCCAGTGTGTGAAGTGTAAGATAGTGGTGGTGGGGGACAGCCAGTGTGGGAAGACCGCCTTACTGCATGTGTTCGCCAAGGACTGCTTTCCAGAGGTAATATGTCTATTGAGATTTTTAAATCAAAATTGAAGACCCACTTTTTTACTCTTGCTTTTAACATAGATTGAGGTTCGTTCTTTGTTGTTTGTTTCCCTGTCCCTGCCTTGTTCTTATTTTGTTTCTGTTTTGTTATTGTCTCTTCTGCACTTTGTCTCTTTATGCCTTTTACTCTGTTTTGTCAATAGACTATAAGGTCTATTTGTTCTTTGTTTGGGAAGCACTTTGGGTCAGCTGATGTTGTTTTTAAATGTGCTATATAAATAAACTTGACTTGACTTGACATGTCAGTGGGTGTAAAAAAATTTTGTCAAATGTTTTACTTAAGTAAAAGTACCAATACTGCAATATAGAAATACTCTTTTACAAGTAAAAGTCCAGAATTCAGAATTTAATTGAGTAAAAGTACAAAAGTATTGTATTGGCATCAAAATGTACTTAAAGTACCAAAAGTAAAAGCACTAAAATATTTGAAAATAGCAGATCTACAAGCTCACAACACGTGGCATCGTGAGCTTGTAGATCGGCTATTTTCAAATAGCCTAGGTATAAAATAGGGATGGAAGTGGTTAATGTATGTTTTATAATATAATAATTTATACATGAAAAGTAACTAGTAACTAAAGTTTTCAAATAATTGTAGTGGAGTAAAAGTGCAATATTTGGCTCTGAGATGTAGCGGAGTAGAAGTAAAAGTATTGGAAATTGGAAATACTCAAGTAGAGTATAAATAGCTCAAAAGTGTACTGAAGTAGGCTACAGTACTTAAGTAAATGTACTTAGTTACTTTCCACCACTGGTTACTATTATGTTATAGCCTAGATCAGTGCTTCTAGTACACTTTAAAGGAGAAATCCGGTCATTTTAAGTGTTATGTTTGATGTGTGTCAAATCACTTACCAACGTATAAATGAAAATCGCGTAAATCCACAGAGCCCCCTATCGACCCCCACCGTTGTCATTGTAGGAGGATATAGAATAGCCCAAATTCGCCTATTTTAACCAATGCAAAGTCTGTTTTTTTGCTTCTAGTACTCATTGTTGAGTCCCATGATAATGTAACAGGCGCTAAAACTCCCGACAAGCTAACGGCTAATAACAAACGAGCTAACGCTGGGGCTGCTTATCTCTCTGAATGGCAGCCCCAGGTTGCCAGGTCGGGAGAGAAACCAGCAACCAGCATTAGCTCGTTCTGTTATTAGCCGTTAGCTTGTCGGGAGTTTTAGCGCCTGTTACATTATCATGGGACTCAACAATGAGTACTAGAAGCAAAAAAACAGACTTTGCATTGGTTAAAATAGGCGAATTTGGGCTATTCTATATCCTCCTACAATGACAACGGTGGGGGTCGATAGGGGGCTCTGTGGATTTACGCGATTTTCATTTATACGTTGGTAAGTGATTTGACACACATCAAACATAACACTTAAAATGACCGGATTTCTCCTTTAATTTCAAGGACCCCCCATAACTCTGAGAGTGTACAAATGGAACCAAATGGACCCTTCCAGGGTCCATTTCCAGGGTCCACCCTCAGAGTTACAGGCTTGTAATGGTCCATTTGGTTCCATTTGTGCACTCTTGAGTTACAGACCTGTAAGGGTCCATTTGGTTCCATTTGTACACTCTGAGTTACAGACCTTAAGGGTCCATTTCTCCCCACTTTGAGAGCCACTGTCCTAGATAAAAGTCTTACCTTTTTTTTGGATGATTGAAGGGCGTGCATTGGTTTGTTTTGTAGGACAATGTATAACAACAGGGTGTGTTGTTACAAAGTAACTTATCTAAGCCGGACATGAGTGTAGTTGTTCATGATGATGATGATGATGACATAGTCAGCTGACACACACGATGACATATACTGACTGTACGTTGTTTCTGACATTATTATGGGCGTGGCGATGAATTCATGATTTTCTATTCATAACAATATTGCTGTTTCTGGCTTTTTCTGTTTTTTTTAGAATTATGTTCCCACGGTGTTCGAGAACTACACAGCCAGCTTTGAAATTGACACCCAAAGGATAGAGCTGAGTCTCTGGGACACGTCAGGTAAGATCCCTATAATAATGCCACACATAGTTGGCCTAATAATGGTGGTTGTAGCTTTATTACAATTGTGCTATATGATGCCAAAGAATCGTAAGAAACAAGTTCTGCAGGTGGAGAATAATATCCAAATATGATAAGACTGCTTCAGAATCAGATCAAGGGGAGGTTTACTGTACGTCCTCTCGCAAGCTGAGCCTCCCCGCCCACTTTCCATGCCTGCAGTGAGAGACACACACACGCACACGCACACGCACACGCAGGGACGTGCACAGATAGACTCTAGGTGGTGCTGGAGCACCTGCCCTTTGCCCTCTTGACCAGAAGTGCCCTTTCTTCAGTTTACAGCAGGGGTCTTCAACAGGGGGTCCGGGACCCCTAGGGGGTCCTCAGAGTTACTACAGGGGGTCCGCCAAATCTTTTATGTGATTATGATTTTTTTTTTTTTACCATAACCACTCGAAACCTAGCATCCCTTTTCTGAGGAGAACTTTAGCCAAAAATAGCAGATCTACAAGCCCACAACGCCTCGCAGCGCGAGGCGTTGTGGGCTTGTAGATCGGCTATTTTTGGCAAAGAGGCATAGGTGTAGAGGGAAAAAAGAGCAGACCAAGTAAACCAAAAAAAGTATAATTTACTTGAGCACCTGCCCCTCAAAATGTCTGTGCACGCCACTGTGCACACGCACACAGGCACACATGCACACGCACACATGCACACGCACACGCACACGCACACACGCTTCACAGCCTCACACCTTTCCCCAAATCAGACGTGTGTGCGTGCCAATTATAAACTTGCCAGATCATTATTTTACAATCTTTTTTTTCTCTCTTTCTGATCCTATGACTGTTACGTCCATAGACTGACTGACTCTGAGAAAAGTTCAGGTATTAATGCTGACACACACTTGCTTGCATCACTTGGGTGCAGCGGTGTAAAGTAACTAAGTGCATTTACTCAAGTACTGTACTTAAGTACGATTTTGAGGTATGCTCATGGAGTATTTCCAATTGTCTATACTTTTACTTCTACTCCACTACACCTCAGAGGCAAATGTTGTACTTTTTTACTCCACTCCAATTATTTGAAAACTTTAGTTACTAGTTACTTTGCAGATATATCAATTATTATATTATAAAACATATATTAACCACTTCAGCCCTATTTCATACGTAGGCTATTTGAAAATAGCCGATCTTCAAGCTCAAGCTCGCAACGCGTCGTGAGCTTGTAGATCTGCTATTTTAAAACATTTTTGTACTTTTAAGTACATTTTGATACCAATACTTTTGTACTTTTACTTACTTGAATTCCAGACTTTTACTTGTAACAGAGTATTTCTATACAATGCAGTATTGATACGTCTACTTAAGTAAGAAATGTGAGGGAGTAAGAAAAATTTCCACCACTGCTTGTTGGGTGACTTTGTTGTTAGTTAGTGTTACAAAATGTTTACACACACACACACACACACACACACACACACACACACACACACACACACACACACACACACACACACACACACACACACACACACACACACACACACACACACACACACACACACACACACACACACACTCTCTTTATCTCTGGGGAATCTCCAGCTGCTCCAGGTCTGGTAGGTAATTACCTCCTGTAAGGCCCGGCCTGGGAGATAGTTGGGTTGTAAACCCCCCAGCCTGCCTGTGTGAGCTCACACAGTTGGTGTTTGGTGGTGGTGGTGGTGGTGGTGGGGGGGAGAGAGAAGGAATTTTCTCTAGAGATTAGTAGACAATACCTCCTTGCTGACTGTGGCCTCCCCTCCCCACACACCCTAAAGAACCAAGAAGATCAACAAACAACCTATGTATGGGGCACAACATTGGGGGGGGGGGGGGGAAGGGGGGCAGAGAATTCTCAGAGTTTACAGAGCCGTTGGACCATGGACCCCGACGTTGAGAGTCAGTGGTTTAGAACAGTGGTTTTCAACCAGTGGTCCGGGGACCACCAGTGGTCCTTGTGGGAGTTCCAGGGGGTCCCCAGCTAAATTATAGATAGGAACCAAATGGCCCCTTATGGGTCTGTAACTCTGAGAGTGTAACAAATGGAACCAAATGGACCCTAACGGTTCCAATTTGGTTCCATTTGTACACTCTCAGAGTTACAATAACATTGTTTTATAATAAAAAATTGGGGTCCCAGAGATATAAATGCCATTAAATGGGGGTCTGTAGCCCTAATGCATGTCAACTGGGGGTCCTTGAAATTGAAATGGTTGAGAATCACTGCTAGAGCCGTAAAAATGGGGTGGGGTGGGGGGGGGGGCCAAATATTTGAGGTGGGGGGGTCCGCGGCCCAAAAACATATCATTTTGGGGGTCCTTGATATGATAAAGTTTGAGAACCTCTGGTTTAGAACAGTGGTTTTCAACCCTTTTCATATCAAGGTCCATTATTTATTGGGCATTTGAGCCACGGAACCACCATTTGATGAGATTTAGACTCTCAGACCCATAGAATATTCTGTTGTCGTTGGATATGATTTTGTCCACAATGATTTTGTCCATGCTGTATTGATGTTGGTACCAATAGGAGAGATGACAGGCAAACGTTGATCAAAATAACAATTCTTCTACATTCTCTAACTGTGGAGACTTCTTGTAAATTAAGTAATGCAGATGTTTAACAATCATTTAACTCTTGAGAGCGTAAAATGAAACGGGTCCATTTGGTTTTTTGAAGAGCAAGCTTTGAATTGAAGAGCAAGCTTTTGAAGTTTTGTAGTAACACCAGCTGTTACTGTGATGGTATTAGTATTTGCACAATTTTGGCAGTATCTCTGCATACATTTATAAATGTTGGCCTTTATGTGAAACGCTGCCAAATGTACCATGACCTGACCAACATTATCTCTGTTTAAAAGTGGAACAGGGTTGTTTGAGTGTTCGGGTTCGTCTCTGTTGTGGGGCTAGCTTTCCCCTGAATCCCCTCCAGCTCCCACCCTCTGCTCGCAACCTGTACAACACGCTGAACTGGGTCATGTTTGCACACGTATGAGTCCTCTCTCTGCATCACTCATGTCATTAAAGAGAGAGTTTTGTGAAGGTGTGTGCTGCAGAGTCAGTGGTGCTAAAAATGAGATTTACATTATTATGATTTGACGTGTAGCTGCACTTTCACCCTGTTCAATCCGGTAATGCATCTCTGTTCGTTTTAGATTTCTTTGGCTGCTCAAAAAATAGCAGATATAGCTCATAGCACAATTTTTGCAAATCTTTGAATAAGCGAACATTTGTGACTCAAATATTTGCTTCTTGGGGTTCCTGGAACAAAATATTTTGAGATGGGGCGGAGGTGTAAATCCTAACACTTTTTCTTTAAAAAGCCTACTGTATGTTGCTATGAGTGGTTCTCAAACTTTTTCATGTCAAGGACCACCCAAAATGTATTTGAGCTGCTCACTGACCCCCATCTCAAAATATGTTGTTCCAGGGACCCCCAGAAGCAAAGATTTGAGTTAAAAATGTCAGTGAGTTAAAAGATTTGCCCCCCAAAAAAAATCACATTTTTAAAAAACAATTGCAGATGAGCTTGTAGATCTGGTTAAAGTGGTTACACACACACCCACGCGTTCCCGGTCTTATAATGGATTGAAAGACAGAGTTTTGTGAAGGTGTGCTGCAGAGTCAGTGGCGCTGATATGAGATAAAAGGCAAGGAGAGTGGCCTCCCAGGAGGTGTGTCTTTATGGCGCTTTGTTTCTCTAATGTGCAGAGGCGTTAATGAGCTTTCCATTAAGTGGCTCATTAGTGGTAACTGGGAGGTCATCTATAGGGCATTTTGTCAACCCCCCCCCCCCCCCCCTCCTGCCTCCCATGAGCCACACTTAGTTTTTTTTTGTCTCTTGTGCTGCAGTTGTCACCTCAGGCCGGTTCATAGCACAGTAATGTGGTCTTATGGGGGGGTGTCACAGGCCCTGGGGTATGGGCGGGGGGAGTTGTGCTTTGAACCGTACATACTGAACTCCCCAGAGTTGATTCACCTCTTGAGACTAAAATGAGACAAATGTTTGCAGTGGCGTGCACAGACATTTTGAGGGGCAGGTGCTCATGTGAATTATACTTTTTTTTGTTTACTTGGTCTGCTCTTTTTTCCCTCTACACCTATACCTCTTTGCCAAAAATAGCCGATCTACAAGCCCACAACGCCTCGCAGCGCGAGGCGTTGTGAGCTTGTAGATCTGCTATTTTTGGCTAAAGTTCTCCTCAGAAAAGGGATGCTAGGTTTCGAGTGGTTATGGTAAAAAGAAAAATCATATCACATAAAGATTTGGCGGACCCCCTGTAGTAACTCTGAGGACCCCCTAGGGGTCCCGGACCCCCTGTTGAAGACCCCTGCTGTAAAAAGGGCACTCCTGGTCAAGAGGGCAAAGGGCAGGTGCTCTAGCACCACCTAGAGTCTATCTGTGCACGTCCCTGGTTTGGCTTAGGAATGCGACAAAAACAAAAATATCCATGAATTCAAGTCAACTTCATGCGGTGACCAATCGATAGTCGATCGTTTTTGGGTGAACTATCCCTTTAACCATTATTTTATTCTTTGGCTATACAAATAAAGCTATTTTTGAATGGCCAAAGTATAAGATAACGGGTTAGAGTGGTTAAAATCTAAAATGACAGATTCTCTCCCTTTTCCGTTGTTCCGATACCAGTATCAGAAAAGCTGCCGATACTGGCCTAAAATGCTGGTATTGGTATCGGCAAGTATGCCAGTCTATGCCATTCCGGGTCCATTTGGTTACATTTGTACACTCAGAGTTACGGACCTGTAAGGGTTCATTTGGAACCCCCTCACTGCCTGGACCCCACTTTGAGAGCCACTGTCCTATATATATAGTTGTATAAATGACACATTGATATCGGATCAGTACTCGGTATCGACCGATACGCAAGTTGTAGGTATCTGTATCGGTATCAGAAAAGGAAAAAATGGTATTGGTTATAGCATTGGTTCTCAAAGTGGGGTCCGGGGACCCCCAGGGGTACTTGAGGGGGTTCCAGGGGGTCCCCAGCTAAATGATGGACAGGAACCAAATGGACCCTTATGGGTCTGTAACTCTGAGAGTGTACAAATGGAACCAAATGGACCCTGACGGGTCCATTTGGTTCCATTTGTACACTCTCAGAGTTAAATTAACATTGATTTCACGATATGAATTGGGGTCCCATAGATAGAAATGTAATTAAATGGGGGTCCGTAGCCCTAATGCATGTCAAACTGGGGGTCCTTGAAATTAAAATGGTTGAGAATCACTGCTAGAGCCGTAAAAAAAACCTTATCTTATTGGGGTCCCTGGATTATCTTTTCAAACGGGGGTCCGCGGGCTAATAAGTGTCAATTTGGGGGGTCCTTGACATGAAAAAGTTTGAGAACCACTGGGTTATAGGGATGTCCGATGGATATTTTTTAATAAGTTACATGAGTTCTTACTGTATGGTGTGTCTGATATGAAATGTGAGCTTACCATAATCACAGTAATCCTTAATCATATTCCATCATATTCAAGGGCTTTAGCTGAGAAAAGAGACTCCAGTCTCAATTAGAGCACTGCAGAAGGCAGGTGTGTGTGTGTGTGTCCAGCTGATGCCCGTTGACGCTCGTTAATGTTATAGGCCAGGGGTCTTCAACGTTTTCAGGCCAAGGACCCCCTAGCTGAGAGAGAGATGAAGCAGGGACCCCCTCTATATTGTATAAAAATTGGACCGCGAAGCAGCCCTGACATCTAGTTATTGTAATTATTATTGGTTGTGGTAATTTAGCCCTGGGATTCGTTTTTCTTTTTTTTTTAGGTTTTCTGACCTCAGTTACACCCCAAAAAACTGAACTTTGAACATTCAGTAGATTTTCTGTGGTCTGGGGTTTTCGGAATAATTAGGCTCAGAAAAGTGCTGTGATTGGCCCGTGGCCCTTGATGTCAAAGTCCATTAATCCTGCCCCCTCCCCGCAGAGTAGAGGCGATGATTGACAGGCAAAATCCCTCAACAGCGACAACCGCAGGCAAATAGGTGTGTCTTTTCTATGTGTCTCTGTAGGCTACCTAACTGACTGAAACTCTTGTCACACTGTTTACAATCGAAAGGTTTTTCTCCAGTGTGAACACGCTGGTGTGTCTTCAGGGTACCTAACCGAGCAAAACTCTTGTCACACTGTTCACAACGGAAAGGTTTTTCTCCAGTGTGAACACGCTGGTGTTTCTTCAGGTCACCTAACTGAGCAAAACTCTTGTCACACTGTTTACAACAGAAAGGTTTTTCCCCAGTGTGAATACGCAGGTGTCTCCGTAGGCTACCTAACTCACTGAAACTCTTGTCACACTGTTTACAAGAGAAAGGTTTTTCCCCAGTGTGAATACGCAGGTGTCTCCGTAGGCTACCTAACTCACTGAAACTCTTACCACACTGTTCACAGTAGAAAGGTTTTTCCCCAGTGTGGACACGCTGGTGTTTCTTCAGGTCACCTAACTGAGCAAAACTCTTGTCACACTGTTCACAAGAGAAAGGTTTTTCCCCAGTGTGAATACACTGGTGTCTCCGTAGGCTACCTAACTGACTGAAACTCTTCTCACACTGTTCACAATGGAAAGGTTTTTCTCCAGTGTGAACACGCTGGTGTGTCTTCAGGGTACCTAACAGACTGAAAATCTTGTCACATTGTTGACAGGTGTGAGTTAGACTGGTAGACTGTTGACTACTGTAAGGTCTTTCTTCTGAGTTTCTCTGCTGCTGGCTCGTTGTTGGGAATGGGTTCATCGTCAAAGCTGCTGCTTGTCCTTGGGTCTGTGATCTGTGTTCGACTGGTTAGTAAGGTGATTAATCTGGCTGGTATTGATGCTGGTTACTCTGGAAGGGTTTAGGCCCCTCCAGGGCCCTTTATACTGTTGGCGGTGGCCCTTGATGTCAGTACGATGATGTCACGTAGTGTCAGGCATATCCATATATGGAGCAGGCTATGTCAGTTATGCCCGAATCTGGGACTATGATGTCAGTCCTGGATGTTTTGGTTATCTCCATATATGGAGCTCCCAGGACGTGTGTTCTGATGTCAGAGTGTCGACTGTCTCCATTTATGGGGATCTCCATATATAGGGACGTTGGTATCGAATAGGTCACTAAGGGTCGGAACTGAGTAGACCATTCATTCTCCTAGGTGAATATGGGAAAGTATGCCCTGAATGTTCCTAACAGCCGCCCCCACGGGTTTCCCGTGGAAAAACGTAAACATTTCAAGAACATTCCTGGCATACGATACGCCGCCCCACGGGCGGCTGTTACCAACATTCAGGACATACTTGGGGTTGGTTGGTGCGGGCCGGAGAGTTGCCCCTATTGGGGGCAGGGCCGCCTATTGGGGAACCCTGCCCTAGGGGTCCCGGACCCCCTGTTGAAGACCCCTGTTATAGGCATCAATGCAATTATGCTTCTGCACTGTCAAATGTATTATATTAGATGTATTAGATATTATATTGATATTATAGCTATTTTATTTGATTAGATATGTGATGTTGTTACCTGGCAATTAGTTGATTTTTGGTGAAAAAGCCAGCTTATAACGATATCGGTAATCGGATATCGGTAAAAAAAAAGTCAATATCGAACATCCCTAGTATTGGTACATCTCTAATTCACGATAGGCTGTACATTTAGTTTCTCGTCAAATACTGTATCTCCGAGGTCTGTGGACTAACAAAGCACTGTTATTGAGTACTGCATGTTTTTGGGGGAGTGTACTGTTACTGTTACTGTTGCTATACCTGGTTTCTCCTTGAAACATTTTGGATCCTGACAGAAACCAAACCCAGGGTACTAACGGTAAAAACCCACTTGCGACTCAACGTCAAGGTTAGAATCCGAACTGCCGGTTTTGTCAGGCACACGAGTCATGCTACCTGTCAGAAAGTTGTCACGGCAGCACAATTCTTTCCCCCAGCATTCCGAGGTAGCTGTCTAACTCACTTTATCCCATACAGACCTGGTGGGAACGCATCCGTGTGTAACCACTTTAACCATCATGTTTATACTTTGGCTGTTCAAAAATAGCAGATCTACAAGCTCATAGGTACGAGCTTGTAGATCTGCTATTTTCCCTTACAGTGCCTGGAACAACATATTTTGAGATGGGTGTCCACGGCCAAATACATATGACTTTGACATGAAAAAAGTTTGGTTCCAGGGACCCCCAGAAGCAGATTTTCACGATAAAAAAAAATAGCAGATCTACAAGCTCATAGCGCGGCACCGAGTGCCGCGCTATGAGCTTGTATATCTGCTATTTTTGAATAGCCAAAGTACAAAATATGACTAAAATCACACAGATGCGTTCCCAGATTGAGTGGGTCATTTCATTCAAAATGGGAGGCACAGTATATCACCACCGGCCCCATATCTGCAGGTTCATCTCGGAGGGGGAGATTCTTACAGTACAGTACAGCGCTAGAGGAGGGCCGGTTCTTTCTTTCTCTTTTGTGATGAAAAATGAGCGCGTGTCAACGGTCAGGGATGCAGTAACCCCCCCAGATTGAGCGAAGGTCCCGAGAGAACGCTTTGCTCAGCACATTAACCCATTGAGACCTGAAGCCGATTCTACGTGTCTCCTAAATCCCAACAGTTTTCTGAAAAACCTATGTTTCTATATCAGTGGTGCTCAATCCTTTTCATGTCAAGGACCCCCAAAATTATATGTATTTGGCCCGCGGACCCCCATCAAAATATCTTGTTCCAGGGACCCCCCCAGAAGCAAAGATTTGAGTTAAAAATGTTCGCTTTAAAAATATATATATATTCAAAGATTTGCACACATTTTCACGATTTTTCAAAAATAGCAGATCTACCAGCTCGTAGCGCGGCACTCGGTGCCGCGCTACGAGCTGCTATTTTTGAATAGCCCAAAGTGTAAAATAATGCTTTTTTAGCTCAAATCTAAAAAAATAGATGCGTTTCTAGGTCTTAATGGGTTAAAGAACGTGTTCTTCATCATCGCCAGGAGATTAATGTCCCGTTCCGTTTCACTGGCCTGGGGTGGGGGGGTGGGGGGGGTGGGGGGGAGGTCTTCAGCACCTTTTAGATGTATCGGTTTACAAATGGAAGACGCAGCGCTCTCACTGTTGTTTCTCAGAATGTACACAACGACTGTATACGTCTTGTCGGTTGTCCTGTTTTCGCAGGCCCTCCGTTCACCTGGAAGGAAGGGTGTTTTTTTTTACGTGTAGGTTGACGATACTGTGGCTATACCATGACACTGCACAGTTTATGAATTGAATACGCAGGACCACAATGGAAACAAGTCCCCCCAAGGACATTTTTGTGTTGTCCTTTTAGGCCTTAATGCATTGGTTCTCAAAGTGGGGTCCGGGGACCCCCAGGGGTACTTGAGGGGGTTCCAGGGGGTCCCCAGCTAAATGATGGATAAGAACCAAATGGACCCTTATGTGTCTGTAACTCTGAGAGTGTACAAATGGAACCAAATGGACCCTAACGGGTCCATTTGGTTCCATTTGTACACTCTCAGAGTTAAATTAACATTGATTTTACAATATAAATTGGGGTCCCAGGGATAGAAATGCCATTAAATGGGGGTCCGTAGCCCTAATGCATGTCAAACTGGGGGTCCTTGATTTTCTTTTTTACCGCTAGAGCCGTAAAAATCTTCTCTTATGGGGGTCCCTGGCTTATATTTTCAAATGGGGGTCCGCGGGCTAATAAGTGTCAATTTGGGGGTCCTTGACATGAAAAAGTTTGAGAACCACTGCCTTAATGTATGACTGCACCACGTGCTGTTGACATTTCTGACTAATAAAGTATTCAATCAAATATTTAATTCCTGGAATTATTTTTATTTTTCTAAAGATTGGAGAATTTGAAGTGGTCAAACCAGAGCCATTCAAGGAGAGTTACGTCACCTCAGTCCACTTCTTCGGGCCAGGTCTTCCACATCGGCTTCTATTGGCGAATAGTGACAAAAGTCCTAAACCGCAAGTTTACGGAATGCTTTGGAGTCTATGGGCGTTTGTCACTATTTCCAGTTTACACGAACCACGTGACCGACGCCGTTTCTGCCCCCTCAGTGGCGGAACTCTTTAATATAAGGCTCTGGGTCAAACTAGCAATGTGTTTAGAAGCCTGGTTGAGGAAACTGAGCTAGTTTAGGGAGGCTCTCCTTTCATACTGTTTCACAACTTCGCATAATAGGACATGGCACATGTTTTGAATGTCGTGAGAATTTATTTTGCTTTGCTTTGTGTGTGTGTGTGTGTGTGTGTGTGTGTGTGTGACACACACACACACACACACACACACCACACACACACACACACACACACACACACACACACACACACACACACAGACTGAAGGCTCAGGGTTGAGCAACGACGGCAGCTAATGAGGTGTCAGTCAGTCAGTGGTGGACTCTGCACACTTGTGTGTGTGTGTGTGTGTGTGTGTGTGTGTGTGTGTGTGTGTGTGTCATTGTTTGTGTACTTCCACACGGTTCGTTCAGCAGCATCCTACTATAATTCTAGTAACCTCGGTGAGTAGGTGAAGCTACCCGGTTCTCCTCAGTGGCTGGACCAATTGCTCTGATTATTCTATCTTATTAGCGTTTATGTGTCAAACAATGTCGCCTCCCGGGTTGCCAGATCATGTGCGCATATCCCCCACGGATGCGTCGACCGGGTATGGTCTAGTTGGCTGTAATGAACCCATCTGTCCCGTCAACTCAAAACGCTATCTTAGCCTAACCTGTGCTCCTGATCGATAGAGGGTTGGGTTGTGCGGGGGGGGGGGGGCGGGGGGGGCCGGGGGGGGGGGGCCGGGGGGGGGGGGGGGGGGGGGGGGGGGCGTGGTGTAGTGAATGAAGGCCAAATTATTTCCATGCTCCACTGGAAAATGTCCTCACTTCACCCTCATGTGTCGGTTTACGTCCGGCACTCAAGCGGCAAGCTTGGTATCACACACACACACACACACACACACACACACACACACACACACACACACACACACACACACACACAGAGAGTCAGCCTATCAGCCATGAATGGGCGTTTGCAACGCTCGCTCGGCATGGCCCAGTCGCTCAAAACATTTAAATTAACTGCAGCAAATCATTAGCGAAACAAATTCAAATGATTTAAATGGCTGAGAGTGATTGACAGACATAATAAACAATTGGTTGTGTGTGAAATGAGTGGTGAAATGAGTCGTGACATTTTCCAAACCACAGCACATTTTGTGAGACAGTTCAGAATGTCCTGGAAAAACCAACAAGTTCTTTCTCAAGTCACCTCTGGGTTCTGTTGGAGTATTAACCAGGATTGCGTCTGTGTAACCACTTAGACCGTTATTTTATACTTTGGCTATTCAAAAATAGCAGATCTACAAGCTCATAGCGCATACGAGCTTGTAGATCTGCTATTTAAAAAAAAATAATCAAATTTTTGATTATATGTATTCTTTTAAAGCGAACATTTCAAACTCAAATCTTTGCTTCTGGGGGTCGTCCCTGGAACAAAAATATTTTGAGATGGGGGTCCGTGGCCAAATCATCCTATAATTCTACAAAGCTCTGTCTGTGCGTGTGTCCCCAAAATCTCTTCTGCCCGGTTCACCTCAGTGGCTGGAGCAATTGATCTGCATTTGCACACAGCCATTGACCATCACCATGTGCACGGAACACCAAACGCCCGTTTTTCACTTTCCCCAAATGTCAGCTGTTTTATTAGCGTTTTTGTGTTCGCTGGCTCCCGGGTTGCCAAATCATGTGCGTGAAACAAGCGCCGGTGTTGCCACATCCGTGAAACAAGCGGACCATGACACACTTTGGGTGCTCATATCCCCCGACGGGTATGGTCTAGTTAGTACATATATTTTTTGTTGTTTGGTTGCTATATCAGTGGTGCGCAAACCTTTTCCATGTCAAGGACCTCCAAAATTATATGTATTTGGCCCGTGGACCCCCATCTCAAAATATTTTGTTCCAGGGACCCCCAGAAGAAAATATTGTATTTGCAAAAAAAGTCAAGATTCTTCAAAAATAGCAGATCTACAAGCTCATAGTGCTGCACTCGGTGCCACGCTATGAGCTTGTAGATCTGCTATTTTTGAATAGCCAAAGAAATCTCAAATTTCACAGATGCGTTCCCAGGCTAAAGGAGAGAAAAAGAGAAAAAAAGAGAAGAAAAAAGTCTAAGATGATGGCCATATGTTGTTCCATTGGCCTGGAATTCTCTCATCCGGACCAAAACCTGTGGATGTCATCATCGCCCTGTCATTAACATGATCAAACCGCTTCTATAACATGTGTAAACAGGAAGCCCAACTAGTTTAACCCATTGAGACCTGAAGCCGATTCTACATGTCTCCTAAATCCCAACAGTATTCTGAAAAACGTATGTTTCTATATCAGTGGTGTTCAATCTTTTTCATGTCAAGGACCCCCAAAATTATAAGTATTTGGCCGCCGACCCCCATCAAAATATGTTCATCCAGGGACCCCCCAGAAGCAAAGATTTGAGTTAAAAATGTTCGCTTTAAAAATATACATATTCAAAGATTTGCACACATTTTCACGAATTTTCAAAAATAGCAGATCTACAAGCTCGTAGCGCGGCACTCGGTGCCGCGCTATGAGCTTGTATATCTGCTATTTTTTGAATAGCCCAAAGTGTAAAATAATGCTTTTTAGCTCAAATCTAAAAATGACACAGTTAATGGGTTAAACTCCGATCTGCAAGATCGCCACGTGTTGCAACGTGACACGTCGTTTAGCTTATAACGTTTGCTATTCCCTCCCCCCCCCCGTCCCCCCCCCCCCAAAATGTTCACCTGTTTTCACTGAACGTTTGCCTGCTGCTACATGACGTGTCCAGATCGAATAGCAGGCGGCTGGGGCTCGAGTGGTCGGAAAGAAAAGTCTCGTGAATTTCAACCATGTTCGGCATGAAGGCGCCGGCGGTGCAAGTCGCTGCGTGGGGTTTATAGTTAGTCGTTAGACATTCCTTTTCCAGTGGAGGAACTCCTGCCTCCCCAGTATATATGCTGCTTCCTATAGAGGCACGCAGGGTTGCCAGATTTTGTGAGAGACGTAAGCAACCACAGGTCTAGGAAAACGAGCCCCAAAAAGAAGCGACTAGGCCACTTGAGCACTTACTTACCTAGCCTAATTTTATATGCGTCGGCTATTTGAAAATAGCCGATCTACAAGCTCACAACGCGTCGCGATGTGACGCGTTGTGAGCTTGTAGATCTGCTATTTTCCAAAAACTCTTGAAATAAAATGTGGAATAATTGGAACTTTCAAAAAAAAAATCATTCTAACACAAATGCTCGCTGGCACAAAACAGCATGAAAATATTAGAGAACCAATGGTTTAAAAAAATACTTACAAAAATGTGTGTAGCAAGCCTAAAAAAGCAACTACACGTTAGAAACCGGACCAAAAAAAACAACCAATTTTTACAAGCAACTTCACAGAAAAATAAGCCCCCCCCCCCAAAAAAAAATCACACCCTGTGTGAAGAGAGTGGTGCCTTTGATGAGCCCTGTATTGATGTTGTCATCAATGTTTGTTTTTTGGACATACAGACAGACACACAGACAAAGTCAGATATAGGAGTGGTTGGCACCACTCAAAAAGTTGCGTATAACAAGCGGACATGGCAACACTGGAGGAGGCATGCCTTTGTGTCATCATCGAATAACAGCAGCTGTCAGTTACGCATCAAGAGCACAGGAGAACCCCCCCCCCCCCCCCACACCCCAACAGCCATGATTAAATACCTCGGCCCACTCCCCAGTCCATCTCCAGGGGTTTGTTTGTGTACCTGTCAGCTAAAAAAACGGGGGGGGGGGGGGGGGGAGCCATCACCTCGCTCTGTTTGGAGTTCCTGTGGAATCTCCTAGGGAGGAGCTAGTAATCTGGAAATATAACAAGATTCCGAGAATTCCTGGCATTGACGTGGCATTCCACACGGTGCTGACGCCCAGAGAGAGAGAGAGAGAGAGAGTCAAGGTGGTGTTTTTAGATGCTTTCGTAAAGGATTGGGTGTTAGGAGTTTGTGAGGTCATACACAGTGGCGTGCACAGGCATTTTGAGGGGCAGGTGCTCACGTAAATTATACTTTTTTTTGTTTACTTGGTCTGCTCTTTTTTCCCTCTACACCTATACCTCTTTGCCAAAAATAGCCGATCTACAAGCCCACAACGCCTCGCAGCGCGAGGCGTTGTGGGCTTGTAGATCTGCTATTTTTGGCTAAAGTTCTCCTCAGAAAAGGGATGCTAGGTTTCGAGTGGTTTTGGTAAAAAGAAAAATCATATCACACAAAGATTTGGCGGACCCCCCTGTAGTAACTCTGAGGACCCCCTAGGGGTCCCGGACCCCCTGTTGAAGACCCCTGCTGTAAACTGAAAAAAATGGCACTTCTGGTCAAGAGGGCAAAGGGCAGGTGCTCTAGCACCACCTAGAGTCTATCTGTTCACGTCCCTGGTCATACATACCTGTTGCATTTTGTTTTTCTTATGTTATGAGAGGCGGTCGTCACAGTCGGAGAATTAGGCCGGTCACATTTAATACATAATCGTCTAATTGCAATTATTTGTGATAATCGCAATTATTTTGTCATAATCGTCATAATCGTTTTCATGTTGACCATATAGATCAACTATTTCCGTTTTCTTTAATGAATGAAAAATGTTCCTTCATTGAAAAAAATGGAAATAGCTGATCTATAAGGTTACAACGTGCGTTGCAAGCCTGTAGATCAGCTATTTCCGTTATTTTAACCTTTTTTTTTTTTGGTATAAAATGTATAAATGTCAGTACTTTCTTTGTATATTTCAGTTATTTGACATATCTTCCCCGTGCAATTTCTTATTACGAAGCCTAAAAAGGCGAACAGAATCCAACGTTCAATCAATGCCAAAAACACAAGTAAATCGTTCATCGCAATTATTAGTGTGACAATTAATCGTCGGCTTAAAACAGCCCTATCAGAGAAGTGCCTCTGCTAAGTTGATCGTAGGCCTATTATCTCTGCATCTCAGATGTTTCATCTTATTACATGAAGTGGAACACAAAAGCTGCCTCATAAGACATTAAAGACTTTTGATTCCACATTTTAGAGCGAAACCTCAGCAGATGAGACTGAATCGTGGCCGCTCTGTTCTCCACTGAATGTCATGCTAAATCACATCGCTGTCTGACAGAACTGATCTATGATTCTTCATGAGTGAATTAGGCATTAAAAAAAAAATCCTGTTCTGAAAGTCCTGAAATTGTCTGTGAATCGTGGATACAGCTAGTTTTCAGGTCAAGGACCCCCTAGCTGAGAGAGAGAGATGAAGCATGGACCCCTACTCTATATTGTATAACATTGTGTTTCAGATTAAAGTTTTATTTTTTATACTTAGTCTGCTCTTTTTTCCCTCTACACCTATAGCCTCTTTGCCAAAAAATAGCCGATCTACAAGCTCTCAACGCCTCGCGCTGCGAGGCGTTGGTGCTATAGGTGCTATTTCTGGCTAATGTTTCCCTCAGAAAAGGAATTCTGGGGTTCAAGTGGTTAATGTAAAAAAAAACTAAATCCTATCACACAAAGATTTGGCGGGCCCCCTATAGTAGCTCTGAGGACCCCCTAGGGGGTCCCGGACCCCCTGTTGAAGACCCCTGGTCTAGATGAATTGCAATAATTTACTACTAGGATTAGGGGTGCAATGACCGATGGTGCCACCCATACTAAAGATATATATATGCACTGCAGCCGTGGTGGATAATGGTGTCGGCTAAATGCAGTAATGGCATATTATTTACACTCTCCTCCATGAGTTGAGGGACCTAATTGCCTACGGCGATGACAAACATTTCATGCGTAGCTATTCTTCCGAAAGTAGGAAAATACTATTTTCTTCCACTATTCATTTTATGAAGTTCCTATTTCTTTTTTAATGAGCCCAAGGTGAGGCCGCTGGCAATGTTTGTGCACTTATCATAAATAACTGTATTCTTCTATGGTCAGAAATAACTGTATTCTTCTATGCTAATTCCCACGCTGCGGGGGGCCCATAGGCTCAGCTGCTGAGCTGCTTGCTTGAGATTGTAATAATTCACGGATTCAGTAAGTCAGTGCCAGTGGTGTAAAGTACATTTACTCAAGTAATGTAGTTAAGTACTTTTACTTTACTATAGTATTTCCAATTGTCTATACTTTTACTTATACTCCACTACAATAGTTACTTTGCAGATATAAATGATTACGTTATGAAACACACATTAACCACTTTAGCCCCATTTTATACCTAAGCTATTTGAAAATAGCCGATCTACAAGCTCAGGTTTTGGGCGTGTTGTGAGCTTGTAGATCTGCTTCTATTGTCAAACATTTTAGTACATTTACTTTAGTTACTTTAAGTACATTTTGATAGCAATACTTTTGTGCTTTTACTCAAGTACACTTTACTTACTTAAGTAAAACATTTGAGTACCATTTCCACCACTGCTCAGTATTAATGGTAGAGAACAGAGATGTCCTTTACAAATATATGGACTCTGTGTCAAAGAACTCTCGATCAAGCAGTGTTTTGCTGACGCAAAAGGAGTCTGAGACACTTAATTACATAAAAGTCTAGTTCTCTAGTCTAGACTAGAGACAGCAGGGAGAAAGGACGGCTACTGTATATATTTTAGAAAGATAAGGCAGGAACTGCCTTTGTGACAAGACCCAGCTGTACCCAAAACAATAAGCACCGTGCCTGTTGCAAGGACATCTTGACTCTGAAGGCTAAGCAACAACATAACTATAAATGATATATTCTCCCACAACTGTATGATTTTTGTTTTCCTGCTTCAATTGCTTTATCTATAGAAAAGCATTTGGTGAAATGTTCCTCCTTCTTTATGCAATTTATCTTCTTTTTATTTTTTAAATCTCACGTTTGTGATTCCTCTCGTCTCGTCTCCAGGGTCACCCTACTACGACAACGTGCGGCCTCTCTCCTACCCCGACTCGGACGCCGTCCTCATCTGCTTCGACATCAGCCGACCGGAGACCCTCGACAGCGTGCTGAAGAAGGTGGGAAGGAAGTCACTGTTTATCTCACTGTGTTTTGTTTACTTTGGAAACGTAGAAGGAAGTGGCTTGTTCCTCCTAACTAACGGAGTACAGAGTCTCCTGACCCCTGTCTAGAAAAGGCCACTCTTTCTGATACTGGGTCAAGTGGCAAAAAAAACATCATCTCCTCTGGCAGAAATGTAGGTCTGTACCACAGAGAGAGAGGCCACCGTTGTACCTCCACCGAGAGAGGATGCTTGGTCGTAACAATGGTGTCACGCGGCCGAAAATAGCCGATCTACAAGCTCGGGCTTGCAATGGTGCCGCACCCATACCCAGGCGTACAACAGCGTATAAATTATGCTCAAGGTTCAAGGTTGTGCTTTATTGTTACATCTTGTGTACACAGGTACATAAGAGTAATGTTTGCTCGGCTTCCTTCAGGCAATGCAGCAGCATAGATAATGATAAAACCGCAAAAAAGATTTAAAAAAAAGTAAAGGAGAGAGTGAAAAAAAGTCAGCGTATGTGCACTTGCATATGATCTTGGTGTTACAGTATATACACCAGCATCATTTTTTTCCCCAGTAGCTGCCACATTACTTTATGTAAACAACTTCACAGTATCTTCTATATACAGCAGTTTAGGTAGTATAGGAACAGTTCAAGCATATTAGCAGTGGTGGAAAAAAGTACTCACAATTATTACTTAAGTAAAAGTATCAATACTGCAATATAGAAATACTCTGTGAGGGCGCGCTCTCACCGCACTTTTATTTTACCTCTGGGGCAGAATCTGCCAATGCTTTGTCAGTGTAAATGCGTGGATTCACGCAAGAGCGGGTCTTTCCGCCATGTCGCGCAAGACCGTGCGTTTATCCGCTCTACACGACTTGTCCATTTGAAGCATATAGCTGCTGGAGGCAGGAGCTGCTTTTCCCCCCTCTGTCCAATCGGGTGAGTCGAAGGCGCATCGTCCCAAGACTCAGGAAGCACCATGGTGCTCAAGGCAGAAGGTGGTGCGGGCTAACGGGGAGGGTCCTGAAAGTGAGTGACAGGTGGGTCACTCCCGTTTTTTAGAATCCGCTGGCTGCAAAAAACTGTGGCCGCGCACAACCTGCGTTTAACAGCAGCCGACCATGTTTTGCCTGGTCTTGCGGATTTTTTCCACGAATCCACGCATTTACATTGACAAAGCATTGGCAGATTCTGCCCCAGAGGTAAAATAAAAGTGCGGTGGGAGCGCACCCTTACAAGTAAAAGTCTGGAATTCAAAATGTTCTTGAGTAAAAGTACAAAAGTATTGGCATCAAAATGCACTTAACTCATTCAGTGCCCAGCTTATTTATGGAATTTTGGCTGGAGTGCCACAGCCAAAATTCATTGTAAAAAAAAAAGTGCTTAGGAAGCGAGATACAGCCTTTTTAAGTTATAGGTTAAACAAGGAGTGGATGGAGTAGCAAATCTTCAAATCATCATATCTTGGGTTCTGAACATGTTTTTCAAAAAAAAAAAAAAAATATATATATATATATATATATTTTGTTTTTCTTTTTTTTTTAATTTTTTTTTTATGACGGATTTGACGGATTGTGGCACTAGATGAGTTAAAGTACCAAAAGTAAAAGTACTCATGGTTTTCAAATGTAGAAAAAATCTCACGATGCTACAAGCTACAAGCTCACAATGTGTCGCATCGCGACGCATTGTGAGCAAAGGTACTGTACAATATAAAGGTACAATATTTGCCTCAGAGATGTAGGGGAGTAGAAGTAAAAGTACTGATAATTGGAAATACTCTAATACAATAAAGTAAAAAATACCTCAAAATTGTACTTAAGCACAGTACTTAGTGAAGTAAATGTACTTAGTTACTTTCCACCACTGCATATTAGAGTGCTTGAACTGAGGGAAGGAACATAGATCCGTGAGAGAGAGCGAGAGAGGGGGGGGTGGGGGGGGGGGGGGGTTTAGATGACCCCGGACCCTCTGATCCACACGTGAGGTCACTGGGAGCAGCGGGCCGGACCTTTGTTCCCAGCAGAGTTCCAGACATGGGGCCATTGGACCTAGCCTGACCTTTGACCTGTGATGTCAGTCAGGGTTCACATTGTGCCAACTGAGTTGAGTGTGGTCCAAGAGGGGGGGGGGGGCCTGGGGGGGGGGGCTCATACCCTGGAGGGAACATAATTACCGTCTGTTTTTCTCTGTCATTCGTCCTCTCTGTTGGAACACACAGACACGGTGTGCGCACACGCGCGCACACACTCACACACACACACACACACACACACACACAGACACACATGTGCGAGCAGCCGAACACACACACACGCACGCACGCACACACACACTCCACACGCGCACGCACACACACACACACACACACACACACACACACACACACACACACACACACACACACACACACACACACACACACACACACACACACACACACACACACACACACACACACACACACACACACACACACACACACTCCGCACGCACGCACGCACACACACACACACACACACACACACACACACACACACACACGTGTTGGTTGGTATTATTATACTTGTCAGGACAGCAATGTTTCAGGATGGTTATATATTGTTATAAATGTCGTTTTTATCCCTAATGCTGCGTTCACATCACTGGCAGCTGCAAACATACATACATACAGGCTTCCATCATTCTGCATGTAAAGCCAGCAGACATGAAGACACAAAGATACGTCCAACGCTTGTCCAAGCTACAAATACACTGTGTAGAATTGTTATCTTTGTTATCTTTGTTATTTGCCAGTGTGAGTGCAGCATAACTCTTAACTCAACCCTAGGATGAGGTTAGTTAGCTCAACCTGGTAGGAGTTGCAGGAAGAACACGACTGCAACAACTTCTCTCTTTGGGAACACAGACGGCGTCAATCGTTTTATTTATTTTTAATCACAGCAGCACATGCTTAGAGGTATGGCATCGTGACATCACTCTAGCTACCCAGAAAACCCTTCCCTTAAAGGGACAATGTCCCATCATGTCCCTTTTTAAGAGACAAAACCTCCCTGACCCGAACCCGAATCCTTTCCCACCTGTAACCTCAGCCCACAACATCTCTCTGGTGGCGTCCGTCTGACAGACACAGAGACCCTGTTTACTCAGCCACGCTAGACAACTTTTCCCAAACTGAACCGGGGGGCGTCACGGCCATTCACTGTGCGTACGACGCGACACCCTCACTCTCACAGATCCGTGATTTCATACCCCCCACTTTTTGAAAAAAAAAAAAAAGACATCTTTTTTGATAATAAATCGGTATAGTCAGGCAAAAATAAGAATTAAATAACCTAACCCTAACCCTAAAACCGAAATAAAGTAACCAAAACACGAAACAAAATCTGCCCAAAAAACGCAACATTTTGAAAATACAAAATTTGTTTACATTTGACAGTTACAAATGTTTTTCACGATTTTTCAAAAATAGCAGATCTACAAGCTCATAGCGCGGCACTCGGTGCCGCGCTATGAGCTTGTATATCTGCTATTTTTGAATAGCCAAAGTGTAAAATAAGGGGTATAGTCCACCAAAAGTCCACCCCCCCCACCTTCTGAGAGCCTGTGACGTCCCTGAACTAAACACATAGATAAACAAAACTGTAATAAAGTTATATAGGAAAAAAACAAACAACAATGGCAGATTTAGCTACTATGTCTGCAAACGTCCCAAGCAAACTGATGTCTGATCAGCACACAGCTGATTGATGTAATATTTTGATTATGTCTGCTGTCATGCTCGTTTGAGCACGGGTAGTAGAGAGCCTATTTCAACCAATCGGATTGCTTGGTTGGGACTACCTGTTGTATTATCAAAAATAGCAGATCTACAAGCTCGTATACAAGCTTGTAGTTTGTACTGTACAACTGCTATTTTTGAAAATGGTTGAAAAATATCAAACTTTGGGGAAGATTTTGAATTGTTATAACTTCTCTTCTGGGGGTCCCTTGGCACAAAACCTTTGCAGACGGGGAGGGGGGGGGGGTCCGCGGCCAAATACATATACGTACATTTGTGTCACCCCCCCACCTCTCCCCATTTCCTGTCAGCCTACTTTCCTATCAATAAAGGCAGAAAAAGCACAACAACAAAAAAAGGGGAAAAAAAAGAAAAAAAAAGAACTGAGCATTGTATCCAAACAGAGGAAATTGGAACATCATCATCATCTGGTCCCTGAAAGAGAGAGGAAAGGCATGATGGAGGAGGAGGAGGAGGAGGAGGCCTGGGAAACTGCATGTTTTTGATTTCTGCAGTCAGTATGGCGGAGCTCAACAGAGGGGCCCTTTGTGTTGTTGAGGAGGAGGACTGCATGGCCGGGCAGCTGCATCAAGGTGGCTGATGAGTCATTCACAAAGCTCTCCGTTTCTTTCTGAGCACAACTTGTTTTTCTGTGCAAAACCCTTGATTTTTCTGAAGAGGCTCTTTGGTCTCAAACGGCCACAGAAATGTTTCACTTCGTAGCTTATTTCCCCCATTTCTTTCTTTCTTTCTTTCTTTCTGATGTGTGAACTATAAGGCCATCATCACACGTTTCGCGCTCACACTAGCAAATGACACTGATCATCGCTTCAGACTCATGCCATCTGGACGAAGATACAGAACTTTGAAATGGGGGAAAAAGTTAGTTTTAGCAGTTTTTAAAAAATATATTTATTTGTGTGCTTTTATGCCTTTTATTGATAGGACAGTAGACTGACAGGAAACGGGGAGAGACACACAGCAAAAGTCGTCAGGATCGGGATTTGAACACGCTGTCAGGCTGGCATTGCAGCCTAGGCTTTTAGTAGGAAGTTTGTCCCTTCAGCCATTGCAGGGACAATGACTGAGGGACATTAACCCATTTAGATCAGAGATACCTGATGATGCTACAAATGTCTTCTAATTCCTAACAGTTTTGCATTATTCTACACTTTGGGCTATTCAAAAATAGCAGATCTACAAGCTCATAGCTTGTAGATCTGCTATTTTTGAAAAATTGTGAAAATGTGTGCAAATCTTTGAATATATATATATTTTTAAAGCGAACATTTTTTAACTCAAATCTTTGTTTCTGGGGGTCCTTGGAACAACATATTTTGATGGGGGTCCGCGGCCAAATACTTGTCATTTTGGGGGTCCTTGACGTGAAAAAGATTGAGCACCACTGATATAGAAACATACGTTTTTCAGAATACTGTTGGGATTCAGGAGACATGTAGAATCGGCTTCAGGTCTCAAACTGCTTTGCCGATAGGATGTTTTTTGTGTATACTGTTATGTTGTTTTGTGCTGTATGTATGGTTATGTGTTTTTCTGTCGTAACAGACTGTGAACATGAATATCCCTGAGGGGACAATAAAGACTATCATTTATTCTTCTTTCTTTCTTCCCCAGTGGAGAGGAGAGATCCAGGAGTTCTGTCCCAACACCAAGATCCTGCTGGTGGGATGCAAGTCCGACCTCCGAACAGACCTCACCACGCTGGTGGAGCTGTCCAATCACAGACAGACGCCAGTGTCATATGATCAGGTGAGCGCTATAGCTTGATATAGACACACGGCCGGTGGAACGTTTGAAATATTGATCGGATTTAGATCGGATTCTGTGTGAAATAGACCATGTTATTGTTGCTCTATCAATGTCCTGCGCAATGCATTGTTGAAACTTAGGTTTGTCATCCATCTTTGTCCTATGAGTCTACAACAGTGGTTCTCAAACATTTTCATGTAAGGACCCCCAAATTGACACTTATTAGCCTGCGGACCCCCATTTGAAAAATATATGCCAGGGACCCCCATAAGAGAAGATTTTTATAGCTCTAGCAGTGATTCTCAAGCATTTTAATTTCAAGGACCCTCAGTTTGACATGCATTAGGCCACGGACCCCCATTTAAGGGCACTTCTATCCCTGGGACCCCAATTTATATTGTAAAATCAATGTTAATTTAACTCTGAGAGTGTCCAAATGGAACCAAATGGAGCCGTTAGGGTCCATTTGGTTCCATTTGGACACTCTCAGAGTTACAGACCCATAAGGGTCCATTTGGTTCCTACCCATCATTTAGCTGGGGACCCCCTGGTACCCCCTCAAGTACCCCTGGGGGTCCCCGGACCCCACTTTGAGAACCAATGGTCTACAACACATTGTAGTTGGGTTTGAAAAGCCAGTCAGTAGTTTATTTTTACCAGCTTGCTCGAAGAGCAACTAGTCAACACCCGTGCGACACTTATGCTAGACCTTTTGCCACTTTTTCATCATTGGCTGTCCTTTAAGCCAGTGGGGAGACTTCCCATACTCTGAGCGGCGATCATCCTCCCACGCTATGGCATCACAACCCTACTAGACACGCCTGCCTGCCCTGGTGACTGCTCGCAAGTTGTCGCAACGTAACTATCAATTCCAGCGGAGTTTGGAATAAGACCTAAGACGCATCTGTGTCATTTTAAGATTTCTTTGGGCTATTAAAAAATAGCAGATATACAAGCTCGTAGCGCGGCACCGAGTGCCGCGCTACGAGCTTGTAGATCTGCAATTTTTTTGAAAAAATTTAAGCAATTTTAAAGCAAACATGTTTTACACAAATCTTTGCTTCTACAAATGTCTTCTAAATCCTAACAAAAATCCTAAGAAAAAACATATGTTCTCAAAACATTTTGTTCCAGGGACCCCCAGAAGTAAAGATTTGATGTTATATATATTCAAAGATTTGCACACATTTTCACGATTTTTGAATAGCCCAAAGTGTAAAAATAATGCTTTTTTTTCTATAGCTCAAATCAAAAAATGACACACAGATGCGTCCTCGGGTCTTACTGGGTTAAAATATTGGATCGGGGCCAAAAACAAGCTTGCAAGCAAGCTGGTATGATATGACTCTGTCATTTCTTGTTTACTTTGATGACTAAAAATCACAGGTTTCCTACATTTTTTTGTTTTTATTCTCAGGGCTCCAACATGGCCAAGCAGCTGAACGCTCCGTACATCGAGTGCTCCTCCCTGCAGTCGGAGAACAGCGTCCGGGACATCTTCCACGTTGCCACGCTGGCCTGCGTCAACAAGAACAACAAGAACGTCAAGCGGAGCAAGTCCTCCCGGGGGGGCGGGGGAGGGGGGGCCACCACCAAGAGGATCTCTCACATGCCCGGCAGGCCCGAGTTGGCGGCGGTGGCGTCGGACCTGCGCAAAGACAAGGCTAAGAGCTGTACGTTGATGTGATATCGCCGGTTTAGAGAGAGACCTTTTTGTGGACGATGTGGACGACGGTACTGGGGGGACAGGAGGAGACAAAGGGAACGTATGGGCACAGTGCATAGAGCTATAGCCGTCTCCAGGGACGTGCACAGATAGACTCTAGGTTGGTGCTAGAGCACCTGCCCTTTTGCCCTCTTGACCAGAAGTGCCCTTTTGGAAAAAAAAAGGGCATTTTATAGCAGGGGTCTTCAACAGGGGGGTCCGGGACCCCTTGGGGGGGGGGGGGTCCTCAGAGTTACTACAGGGGGGTCCGCCAAATCTTTGTGTGATATGATTTTTCTTTTTACCATAACCACGTGAAACCTAGCATCCCTTTTCTGAGGAGAACTTTAGCCAAAAATAGCAGATCTACAAGCTCACAACGCCTCGCGCTGCGAGGCGTTGTGGGCTTGTAGATCGGCTATTTTTGGCAAAGAGGTATATAGGTGTAGAGGGAAAAAAAGAGCAGACCAAGTAAAACAAAAAAAAAAGTATAATTTACTTGAGCACCTGCCCCTCAAAATGTCTGTGCACGCCACTGGCCGTCTCCCCGTGTGCCAAGCAATTAAAACCATGGGCCCGCTCTGCACTTTAAAATCGATTTTTGGCAACAACACTCCCCCCGACTCTTGGGAAGCGAGTTGCCCGTTACACGGTGCCATAGGACAAACGCACGACTTAACTGGAAAACAAGAACCCTGAAGGAAATGAACCAGAGACGTCGACTACACAAACGCCTCAGAAAAAGAACTGATTTTCTGTCACTGGTTCCTGTGTGCTGTAGGCTACAGTAAGGTACACTGGTTCCTGTGTGTGCTGTAGGCTACAGTAAGATACACTGGTTCCTGTGTGCTGTAGGCTACAGTAAGATACACTGGTTCCTGTGTGCTGTAGGCTACAGTAAGGTACACTGGTTCCTGTGTGTGCTGTAGGCTACAGTAAGATACACTGGTTCCTGTGTGTACTGTAGGCTACAGTATAAGGCGAGAGAGGGAGATGTGCTGATCCGTTGCTCTGTCCTTTTTTTTGCGTTCCTGACTACCCTGGAAATGACATCACGTATTTTTCCCCCCTCTTTTTTTTTTTTTTTGGTCTAGGGATTAAAACCTGGACAGGAAGTGAGCTAAAAATGGTGTTGTGTTTTACTTACTGTCCTCAAAACTAAAATGTGAAAAACGGATTCTCCGGTGAGATGATTGTTCCAGAAAAGAAAAGAAGAAAAAAACAAACAAGAGACTGCTGCTGTGTTGTTCTCCCTCCAGTTTTTAATATCTGCAGAAGACAGATGGATCTCTGGCACTGACCCCCCCCCCCCCTGGCACTAAGGAGCGAGGAGGACGTTAAAGTGACAGGAACACTGTGGTACCGATCGTCTTGACTAGAATGGATTCTCCTTTTCGTTTTCCTTTCGTTGTGTTACTGCCTTGACGAGTTTTTTGCCAAATGGATTTGGTATGTTTGTATTGTTTGATGATGATGATGCCGTTGCACACGTCTTTTTTTAATGTGCCCTTCTTCTCCGTTTGTTTGCATATCACCCTGGAATGGATTCAGGGGCGTCACGGCCATTCACTGTGCGTACGACGCGACACCCTCACTCTCACAGATCCGTGATTTCATACCCCCCACTTTTTTTTTTTTTCTTCTTTTTTTTTTGATAATAAATCGGTAAAATCAGGCAAAAATAAGAATTAAATAACCTAACCCTAAAGGTCCTTACACACCGGGGCGATTTTTTCGTGCGAATAATGCGTTTTTTTAAAAACCTTATAAAGTCAATGGCTCCGTACATGGAGCGAAAAAGCTAAGCGAAAAAGCGTCTTTTAATTATTCGGAACGAGTCCGAATTTTGCGTATATTCGCTATATTCGCCGGTATGTAAGGACCTTAACCCTAAAACCGAAATAAAGTAACCAAAACTAACAAAATCCGCCCAAAAAACGCACATTTTTAAAATACAGAATTTGTTTACATTTGACAGTTACAAATGTTTTTCACGATTTTTGAAAAATAGCAGATCTACAAGCTCATAGCGCGGCACTCGGTGCCGCGCTATGAGCTTGTATATCTGCTATTTTTGAATAGCCAAAGTGTAAAATAAGGGGTATAGTCCACCGAAAGTCCACCACCTTCTGAGAGCCTGTGACGTCCCTGAATGGATTTGAACCTCTCGGTATAGCCTGATGTCGACACTTTTGTGTTTACTTTTCTTTACTCTTTTTTTTTCTTCTTTTTTTCATTTACAACCAAAGAAAAGCTTGTCTGGGAGTTTTGCTGTTTATGGGGAGGAACTGCTCATAGATGCATCATGATGATACAGTAATATAGATACATTATTGGCTCTTGTACAGTAGCTCTATCATATCAACGTGGCTGAGCCACAGTGGCCCATTCTTTGCTACTGGGCAGATTTTTTTAACCCATTAAGACCTGAGGCCGATTCTACAAATGCCTTCTAGAAACACTAGTTCAGCTGGTGCCCAGGAAGTCATTGCACAGTCCCCCCCCCCCCCTCCGTTAAATCCAACTGTTAAGCGCCGAGACCGTAGTGCTACGGTCCGGGTGCTTTTTCCTTTTTTTCGATTTTTTAGGGGGACCATTTTCAGTGTAACACCACCGGAAGTCTACCGGAAGTGCGATCCCGTTTTTTGTTTCCCGTCGGCCTCCATTCTAAGGCGCACACTAAAACCCTTGTTTAGGCTGTGTAGTTTTTTTCTCCTCGCATTTCCCATGTTAACATAAACGGTCAGAACTCAAACATGGCGGCTCCGTTTGACACGTGGTCTGCACTAGTAGACACAGGGACATGTGCACGTTGTTTACAAACAGTCCATCGCGCATTCTAAAGGATTTTAACGGGGCCTATGGCGACGTGAAAAAAACAAAAAAACAACAATAAAACCTTGGCACTGGTGAGTACATTGTGAGATCAGCCCTTGGCGGTGGATGTGTTAATGATGGCAGGGGAAGAGGAGGATCGCTTTTTTTTGTTACCTCAACGTCCTGCATACAATCAGATCTACAAGCTCATTGTAGATCTGATATTTTAGAAAAATCGTGAAAATGTGTGCAAATCATTGAATATAATATTTTTTTAAAGCGAACATTTGTAACTCAAACCTTTGCTTCTGGGGGGGGGGGGTCCCTGGAACAAAACATTTCGACATGGGGGTCCGCGGCCAAATACATATCATTTTGGGGGGGGGGGGGGTCCTTGACATGAATACGTTTGAGAACCACCGGTGTAGTAATCTGTAGTCTGTTCGGTGGAGAGTTAACCACGGCTTGAGAGGGGCGAGAAGCTATATAGGAGTCAACGGATTGGCCCGGCCCGGCCCGGCACAGCCCATGGGCCTCGTGTGTGTCTACGAGCTCGCCGTCTGAGCCGCTAAGCCATGGTGGATGGAATAGATTACATGGATTATGGTTCTCAAGTCGCCGCGACTTATTTCGGTCATTTGGATTCCATAGAGGTCGAGCATGTGTCACGCACCGACAATAGGTTATCTATGAGATTACAGTAGATAGCCTATTTTCGGTTATTCGTTATTTTAAGATTAACCCACCTGAGGCGATTCTTAAAAATGTTTTCTAAATCCTAGCAGTTTTTTGAAAAAAATCAACAACAAAAATATTTTTCAAAAATAGCAGATCTACGAGCTCATAGCGCGGCACTCGGTGCCGCGCTATGAGCTCGTAGATCTGCTATTTTTGAACAGCCAAAGACATCTAAAATGACACAGATGCGTTCCAGGTCTCAATGAGTTAAAAGAGTATTTGAAGTGGTCAAAGCAGCGATAGAATAGATTCTTAGAATGTTCAACCTCCCAGAAAACCCTAATTGATCTCTGATATTTCATAAAAGAGAAAGGGTAAAGCATCACAAACGGAAGATTAGGACTCGGCCTAACACTTTTTTTTCCAGTCGTGAGATTTTACTTTGCTTTAATCCCTGAGATTATCACGTGAAGCAAAAAAAACATCGCTCCCTTCTTCCCCCGTCTCAGCTGGTGACAGTTCATCTCGGCTGAATCCTGGGGGGTGGGGGGGGGGAAAGCTCTATCGCCCCCACAGTTCACTGTCAGCTATGCAACACATGTTTTGGCCACGATCTGAAACGACTGTCTTTCATTTCCATGTCTTGGTGCTGAAGGTGCCGGTTTGTCGATGCAAGTGGTGGATGTGGGATGTTGCTGGGTAGAAGAAAAGAAAAACCCCAGCAACTTTCCTTCTGCATGTGTGTCGGTCTCTTCGAGCTGTGTTATGCGCATTACTCATTATGTCTGTGGTAATGTACGTTTAATTGTTTTGGCATTTTAAAGGGTGAAATCCAACCTAAAGCACAATTCACACCTTGTCACCTTGCTAAAATAATGGTCTGTCATTTAAAGAAAAAAGGTTTATCAGAAAACTGAAAAAAGGGAACCAAACTCTATGATATTTCTTAATCATTTCACCTAAAAAGTCTATATAAGGGTTAGGGTGACCACCCGTCCTGAAATTCGCGGGACAGTCCCGAAATTGGACCCTCTGTCCCGCGTCCCGCACAAGCAGAGCAATGTCCCGAAAATCAAAGATATGATTTTTTTTTTTTTTTTATAATAAATCGGTAAAATCAGGCAAAAATAAGAATTAAATAACATAGCCCTAACCTAACCCTAATCCTAACCCTAAAACCGAAATAAAGAAACCAAAAACTGGAAAAAGAACGAACCCAACCCGCCCAGAACCGCAGAAAAAAATCGCGCACGGGGGTCCACATGCACGCAGCACATGCACGCGCGCTGCGTGCATGTGTCCCGCGATGTCCCGCGAACCGGGTTCATCTATCCCTCAATGGGCCTGTTTGAAGGTGGTCACCCTAATAAGGGTGCGGTCACACCGAACGTTAATGCTGCATATGAGGGCGGATTCTGCCAATGCTTTTCAATGAGAACAGAGAGTTGTTTTTGTAGAAACAAACTGCTTTTTTGTAAACAAACTGCTTCGTTCCCACATTGAAAAGCGCATTGGTAAAATTCCAGTTCGATGTGACCACAACCTAACAATATATGACTATTGACATACAAATAGTCAGTTATGTAACATAAGAGGATTAAATGACGTAGGACAAATTTGTGTTTTGACTTCGGCCAATTTTTTTTCTTTGTTTTGCCTAAATCACGTTGTCTTTGACTTAGGCAACATAAAACGGCCTAGGTGACACTCTTGACACAATAGGCCAGTGGTTCTCAAACGTTTTCATGCCAGGGACCCCCAAATTGACACTTATTAGCCCGCGGACCCCCATTTGAAAAGATAAGCCGGGGACCCCCATAAGAGCTCTAGCAGTGATTCTCAACCATTTTAATTTCAAGGACCCCCAGTTTGACATGCATTAGGGCTACGGACCCCCATTTAATGGCCTTTCTATCTCTGGGACCCCAATTTATATTGTAAAATCAATTATAATTTAACTCTGACTCTGAGAGTGTACAAATGGAACCAAATGGACCCGTTAGGGTCCATTTGGTTCCATTTGTACACTCTCAGAGTTACAGACCCATAAGGGTCCATTTGGTGCCTAATCTATCATTTAGCTGGGGACCCCCTGGAACTCCCTCAAGGACCCCTGGGGGTCCCCGGACCCCACTTTGAGAACCAATGTAATAGGCCATTATACTGCTGGGGTGGGAACAGCATGATCCTTTTCAATAAGGATATAGGTAATCTTTACCACAAAGAGCTGATTTAGGCATAAATTATACATTTCCTCAAAAGATTACGTAGAGCATTATTTTAGGAAGGTGACGACTTGTTAATTGCTGTGTTCTTGGAACCCCCTCAGTCAACGTGACCGACACCCCCCAAAAGCCACAATCCATCAGTTTGTCTTCTTGACTTTTCTTACTTTTCTGCTTTAGAAAGAACATAACATACTTCTTTAAGTCAACCTCCAAACCCATATTCAGAGCTTGTGAGTTGTGTTTTTAAGAGAGGAGATCCACTCAAAGGCCTTATGCAGGTGTGTTTGTGGGCAGACGTTCTTATAACGTTTTTTTTTTTTTAACCCATTAAGACCGGGAACGCATCTGTGTCATTTTAGATTTTTTTGCTATACAACCATTATTTTATACTTTTGGCTATTCAAAAATAGCAGATATACAAGCTCATAGCACGGCACCGAGTGCCTTGCTATGAGCTTGTAGATCTGCTATTTTTGAAAAATCATGAACATTTGTGCAAATCTTTGAATATATATATATTTTTAAAGCGAACATTTGTAACTCAAATCTTTGCTTCTGGGGGTCCATGGAACAAAATATTTTGAGATGGGGGTCCGCGGCCAAATGCATATAATGTTGGGTGGTCCTTGACATGAAAAAGTTTGAGAGCCACTGATATTATAGCAAACATACTTTTTTTTTTCTCCAAAAAACTGTTAGGATTTAGAAGACATTTTGTAGAATCGGAACCTCAGGTCTTAATGGGTTAAATAAGATTACAGGTTCAGCATCTATCTATCGCTCTCAGCCTGCTCAAAATCAGCACTAAAGTACCAGACACACCTTAGGTCTCATATCAGCCAACTGCAATTTTTTTAATTTTCTTGTTCCGTTTAGTCTTGCTTTCTTAATATTCCCCAAGGCAGTATTAACAGCTATACTGGGTGTATGCTCTCTAGGAAAAATGTTGAATTAACATTGACAAGATGTTAGCTGTTAGAACGTCAAGGTTCTTTGAATGTTAGTCCATTTGTATGTCTGTATGATGGATGTTTCCACAGTATTTATTGAAGTTCTATATATTTTTTCCCCTTGAAAAATAAAGTTTGATGTACAGTGAAAACGTCTCGTCCCGAGTCTTTGGGATGTGGTGATTACGCTTGGTTTTATGAAAACAAGAAACAAAACGGTTTTCTTTGTTGATATAAAACACATTTCAGAAGCACCATGTTAGGGCTCTTTCACTTAAAGGACGACTTCACCACTTTTCAACATATCTTCATATAATAGGTCCTCACTAATGCTCATGATAAAATGGTAAAAAAAAAATCTAATCAGCCTGTGTCTCAGAGGAGGGCTGTAGACAGTTCAGAAACCCGTCTACCAGTGACATCATCGATGGGGAATCCAAGCTAATAGAAACTGCAGGCTTTGTATTCCTGGAAAGTTGCAATGCAATAATAGATCCCATTGTTCTCGCCTTAATAAAAATCTGAATAAACATTTTTTAATCTTTTTGGGGAAAAAAATCCTGCCTAACGATGATGTCACTGGTAGACAGGTTTCTGGAGCTCCTACAACAAGAGCTCCTACAACTAATTGACAACAAGTAGGCAAGGCTAAGTGCCTCTAGTGTTGTGCCTGTGGGTGTCACTCACTTTAGAGAAATAGTTAGTCAGGTATATGAGGGTATTGAGGGCACTTTGACCATACCTGTCAAATGTGCACTTCTACAGCCATTAGCAGAGATCTCTCCTGTTGTGTGTGTACAGAACATAGCGGAGGTCTTGCCTACACGTTTGAATGTCATTCACCCACTGCCCTTCATGTTGAAACAGTGTGGGGAAAAACACTACAAGACTTTTAACGGTTGCTAGGTTTATATAAGTACTATAATTCACCTTTTTAAGCTGAAAAAGCCCTTTGGGATGATTGAAGGCAGCAGTTTCAATCAGTGTGTTTCCCATGGATACGCTTATAAAAGGTTCTACCGCTAGAACCAATAAAAAGAGAGAGACATTTGAACAATGTTACGTCAAAACGAATGTTACATCTTGATTACACAGCATGCTCGTCTCCTTCGGTAGTGGTAGCAGACACTTGGAATCAGAGAGCAGTGTGCATCAAGAAGGCCTAATAAATCACGGAATAAGAATGCACTTTTTAGAAGGCTGCATCGGCAGCCAGAATCACAGTTACTGTAAAAAAAACAGGTGTAAGATAAACCCTATGCTTGCATAGTGAATGGGCATTCATTTCCATTTGTTATGGCCCTGGGTCATCATATATGTGTATATTTTCCCTGTGTGGTGTTGCCCTTTGTATTGCCTTTCTTCCAGTGGTGGAAAGTAACTAAGTAAATGTACTCAAGTACTGTACTTAAGTACAATGTTGAGGTGTTTTTTTTAGTTGACTTGAGTATTTCCAATTTTCTGTACTTTTACTTTTAAGGTTGTTACACACCGGGGCGATTTTTTCGTGCGAATAATGCGTTTTTTTTAAAACCTTATAAAGTCAATGGCTCCGTACATGGAGCGAAAAAGCGAAAAAGCGAAGCGAAAAAGCGTATTTTAATTATTCGGAACGAGTCCGAATTTTGCGTATATTCGCTATTTTCGCCGGTGTGTAAGGACCTTTACTCCGCTACATCTCAGAGGCAAATGTTTTACTTTTACTCCACTACAACTTTAAGTAGATTTTGATACCAATACTTTTGTGCTTTCACTCAAGTAAATTTGGTGTTCCGGACTTTTACTTGTAACAGAGTATTTCTACATTGCAGTATTGATACTTTTACTTAAGTACAAAATGTGAGTACTTTTTTTCCACCACTGCTTTCTTCCCTGATTGGTGTGTGTGAGTGGCTGATGGACTGCCAGATGGTGTGAATGGTGACTGAGTGGTGGCTGAGTGTGAGTGGCTAACTATTAGGTGATTGGCTCAATTATACAGCTGGCTGTCACCAGCACTCAGATGTCTTCCTCCTAGCCAGCCTCCAAACAGGTAAGAAAAGGCTTGCCATTTTTTTATGCTACACCTAGTGACCCCTAGCCTGAGTCGTAACACATTATAGAAATATTTAAAGTTGTGCAACATTCATTCATTGTCTCCGCCAGGCCGAAGGCATGGCGAGAGAGTATGTTTTACCCTCCGTCCGTCCGTCTGTCCGTCCGTCCGTCCTGTCCGTGTGTTACCACCAAATCTCCGGCACCGTTGGCCCGGTCGCTGCGAAACTGTGCACACACACACACTCCCTGGATGCCAATTCAGAACCTCTGCCTCAAATTTTTCACATGGGCCTGTTATAGCGCCACCAGGAGGCCGATTTGTGCAAAACCCGTTTTTTCACATTACTCCTACAGTTTTTAACCAAACGTCATGCAAATCGGTACACAGTATCTCTAGTCTATAGTCATGTGATAAACACGGATCTGTCCGATTTCCCATATTCCATCCTCATTGGTTAAGGTTGCCATCCAAAGTTTGCAGGATTGGTCCGTTTTGAACAAACTGCCTCAAACCATGAACGCAGCTTGCGATTTCCGTGAAATTTCACGCACACATTCCCACTAGACTAGAGCGAGGAAGAAATGCCACCCTTTTCACATTGGCCTGTTATAGCGCCACCAGCAGGTCTAATTTAGCAAAACAAAATGCCTCAAATCCTGAATGCAGTGTCCGATTGCCGTGAAAGACCTAAGAATAAATGGCACCATTTTCACATTGGCCTATTATAGCGCCACCAGGAGGCCAGAATAACGTACCTGACCTGGCGGAGACCTGTGCTCCGAGGAGCACTTCTTCTAGTTTAATAGTCTTTTTGGCGACACCTCTGGGTCTGTCTATGGTCTTTTGGAACTGTGATTTCCAGAATGCAATGGAAAATGGCATTGCCATGAAACAAAAATGTATTAACTTAAAAATACACTAATAAATGACATGTCTGGTACATTTCGGCACGAGTGTCAGGTGCAAATTCAACCTGCTGAAACATGCAGTCACCCTGTAATTACACACACCTGTCTGTCTGGCTGCCACCTCCATGACTCATGCTAATGATAATGTCAATTTCCATTTATGGTACTTAAATGCACATACTTAGTAGTACTGTAGTTTCCAGTGGCGTGCACAGACATTTTGAGGGGCAGGTGCTCAAGTAAATTATACTTTTTTTGTTTACTTGGTCTGCTCTTTTTTCCCTCTACACCTATACCTCTTTGACAAAAAGAGCAGATCTACAAGCTCACAACGCCTCGCAGCGCGAGGCGTTGTGAGCTTGTAGATCTGCTATTTTTGGCTAAAGTTCTCCTCAGAAAAGGGATGCTAGGTTTCGAGTGGTTATGGTAAAAAGAAAAATCATATCACATAAAGATTTGGCGGACCCCCTGTAGTAACTCTGAGGACCCCCTAGGGGTCCCGGACCCCCTGTTGAAGACCCCTGCTGTAAACTGAAAAAAACAACAACTTTTTTTTCTCTTTTTTTCAAAAGGGCACTTCTGGTCAAGAGGGCAAAGGGCAGGTACTCTAGCACCACCTAGAGTCTATCTGTGCACGTCCCTGGTAGTTTCCCAAACAATGGGCCGGGACCCATCTTCTGGTCGTGGGCCAATTTTGGGGGGTCGTGAGTGAGTAGATCTCTCCTTTTTGTCCTTTCCTACAAAAAAAATACGACTTTTCGTCAATTAAAAACAATTTCAACTTTTTTCAAAGATATTTCATGAATAAAATGAAAAAAATCTAATAATTTCCATGAATACATTTTCAAAAAGTCTTTGTGAAAGTAGACCACAACGTGGTAGATCTGCTATTTTCACTAGTTTGGGTCCCGGGCAAACGTACTTTATAGGCAGAGGGGCCCACATATTTGAGTGCTATAGCCTCACGTGGCCAGACAATATCACACAACACACTGCTAATCTGCCGAGGGCTAAAGTGCATGCAATTTTGCAAAGGCAGATTCGTCTGTAACCAGGCTATGAGTGCTATATATTTTAATACATTGACATTGAGCCTCGAGGCCCAAAGGCTGCTAGCCTGACACTCAGCCTGAATTTCCAGCCAAGCCCCTCAGCGCAGCTGTTTTCTGAAATGGGGGCATGGCTAAAGTGGGATTCTTTAGCGATTGGTTGGTTCATACCGGATCATCCCCATATTTCGCCAGCATACTTTTTTTTTAATGGGTGCGGCTAGCGATTCCAGGGTCTGGAGCAGGGTTGCCAGATCTGCTTATTATAATTTCCCCGCAAATATTTTATTTGAAAATAGCCGATCTACAAGCTCACAACGCGTCGCAACCGCGACGCGTTGTGAGCTTGTAGATCTGCTATTTTCAAATAGCTGGTGTATATGTTAAAGTGCTTATGTGGCCCATTGTCGCTTCTTTTGGGCTGGTTTTCCTAGACCTGGTTGCTTGTTTTTCTCACAGAATCTGGCAACGCTGGTCTGGAGCCAGACTGCAAGGCTGCCCAAGGGCCCCTGGTAATCAAGGGCCCCTGGTCACCACTGGTCCACCACTGGTCCAGTTTATAATCCATCTATGCATGGAGGGTGAACCTTAAAGGTAGGGTAAGTGATTTTCTTTGGTTAAAATAAGTGTTAAATAGCTCTATATTCTGATAGTACACATTGCTATAGAGTGTTTGTTCAGTAAAAGGAGTCTCCTTGTCTCTCCAGCTCTTTATTAAACAGAAAATGTATTTTCGTTTCAGTTTCAGTTTCATTTCAGATTTTATCCAATCAGGATAGAGAACTCAATCAGGATATAGATTAAACATGTGAAATTGGAAGTGATGACACTAAGAAATGAGCTGACAAAATTGGAACTGGAACACTATACAAATGAAGCTTAAAAATGGGTACTTTCTCCTGATTGGCTGAGATTTTGACACCTACCAGAAAATGTATTTTCTGTTTATGAAAGAGCTGGAGAGACGGGGAGACTCCTGTTACTGAACAAACACTCTATAGCAATGATTACTATCAGAATATAGTGCTTTAACCTTTTAACAAAATACTTTTTGTTTTAACCAAAAAAATATCACTTTAACCCTACCTTTTAATGTACATGCGGTTACATTTGTACTCCCCCGGAGTGAAATGGATGAATTATTTAACACTGAGGAGGATTTTCATCGTTTAGGGTGGACGTCTTTTGAATCGGCGAATATGAATATTCTGACATTCTACAGAGCTATTACACAGTGCTTATGTCTGCTCAACATATGAGAGAAACGGAAGGGGGGGGGGGGGGGCGAGGGCAGCTGATGTGCAGCGCGTCCGAGGAATGCAGCTCCTCATGACGGATGATGTCCTGATACAGTTGTTCGGCCTGCTGTTGTCTTTTTGCTCTCTTTTTTTTCTCCTTTGCTTTAATCCCCCCCCCCCCCCCCACTGTGGGCAGTTTATCAAGATGATCTCTGTAGAATGTTGCAGACGTGTGCGCAATCCGCTGACATTTCTCATCAGCCAGGAATTGTTGAAGCGCTGACAGTTTAATACACGCGCGCATAATAATTCCATCCCCGCAGTCGGTACATAATTCATCTTAATGACTATAATAGCGTTAAGAAGAATTCGTCCTGATCAGATTTGCTGTGTCCCCTAGCCTAGCTATAGCTGCCTTCATGTGGTGGCAGCCAGCAGCTGGGTCTCTCTCCATTAGACTGAGAGAACGAGAGCAATCCATGGTCTCGAAGGGCGGATCCAAACCCAGGCGCCCGGAGCAGGCGCGTCCTCCGATTGCTTCACCAATCTATGTCCCCGCCTCCCCCCCCCTCCCCCCCCCCCCCCCCCCCCCCCCCGGTCTGTGCACGGAGCAGGCTGACGTCACCAAATTTAGAGCGACGCCCCTCTGCACTCTGAATGGTTAGGAGATAACAAGCTTCAAAGACCATCGTTCCTGCATCGTTCCCCCAGACTTTTTTCTTTTGTAACAAAAAAAATGGCTGGGTTTCCGAGGCTACTCTCCATCGTCCCCAGTGAGTCCCCTTGCCCTTGAGCAGGTTCTTTCAAGATGCATTGAGGACACAACGGCGCGTGTCACGCCGTCACTGGTGGACGAAGGATATCGTTGTTGTCGGGCAGAAACCACTTATCTCCTATTAAATTAAGGCCCCACCCACGTACTTGATCACACAAAAGCATCAAAAGTAGCAGATCTACAAGTCTGTAGATCTGCTACTTTTGCCGTTTCTGAATTAGAATCCTGAAAAGTAACAGTTTTGGACGCATGAGGTTTCCACCCGACAGAGACGATTTACTCAAGACTCAAGTATTCAGAAGTACAAATGACGACGTACGTTTTCTTTTTAATATCAATGCATTGCTGTATTGAAATTTAGGACATTTTCTATTTTTTTTTTTAAATGCTAAAATTGCCAATCTATGAATGAGCTCGTAGATTTGGCTATTTTCAGTATTTTTGAAATACTGTAGGGATTAAGTTGTTAATCCATAATATATTTGTGTAAATTTAGGTCCCAAGAGTCCCTTCCTAAAAATGTATGTGGACTACAATATTTCTATTGGAAATGCAGCAGAGGGAAAGTCATGTGCTTGCAAAGAAAACAAATACTAAAAAAATGTACTTAACTAGAAATCCCTCTAGCGTTCGACACCTACGTGCCACTGCCGATGTGACAGATATGGCCATATATGGAGATCTGTCGGTCCTTGTCCCTTTTATGGCCATATATGGAGATGTCTGTATTTGTCAGTACTTATTTTATTCCCATGTAAGGAGATCCCTGATGTCATGAGTATATAGCCAAAGTATTAACAGACTTTTGGGTTATGAACTCTTCCCCCAATTAACCCCCAGCGAATGCTTCCCTCCGTTATTGTTATTCTTATAGTCAATACTATATGTGTGCGCACTCTTCGTGGGGGTCCCCGGACTCCCAACGAATGCTTCGCGGGGGTCCGGGGACCGCCGCGGGGCGACCCCTGATGGACTCGCTTTGCTGCGATTGGCAGCAGCTGGGAGACCTGGTTGCTTGTTTTCAGTGTTGCGTATTATAAGCGACTTTGGGCAAGCAACACCGGAGCCAATTTTCATAGACCTGGTTGCTTGTTTCTCTCGCTAAACCTGGCAACTGTCGGAAAACAACACTCAGACAACAGACCACACGGGCCGCACGCAGAACTGTTGTTTATAAAGATGATAACATGGTTAATAATGTTTTCTTTGGGACATTACACGGCACGAAAATTAGGGACATTAATGTGACTGGGGTGGGAATAGGGACATTACCGCGATGACTGCAAAGACATATATTAAGTGGCAAATGTTTTTAGAACTATTAGCCATTTTTGCTAACTCTTGCTAACAGCGTTCCCTTCCGGTGTGGTTCGTACGGGGCCGAAATAATGTTGAAAGAAAATAAATATGCTCCAAAGAGCCAAATGTATAGTGAATAATGAAAAGTAGACGAAACAATGCCGAGATAAACAAAGAACGTTGTGGCAATCGTTTTACTGAAATTTGACATGTTCTTGTTGTATAATATAACAAAACAATGAAAAGTGAAGGTGATAACCAGGACACAGGGAAGCGCTGAGTTTTGTGAAATGTAAAAAATAGATAGTACTAAAGTAAATCGTCTCCAAAACTGTTACTGGAAAGAACGTTTCAGAGAATATTTTCCAGCATTAGTCATAAATGGATACCACCACGAGGTAGACCGTGCTGAGGATGCCCGGAACCCCATATAATGAGATAACTGACTTATCCCATCCCGACATCCCCATATGGAGATAACTGACTTATCCCATCCTGACATCTCCATATATGGAGATAATAGACATACCCAAGTCTGGACATCATAGACCCCCTCCTGGAAGCTCCATATATGGAGCTAACCGAAATGTCCCAGCCTGACATCATAGACCCTATCTTTGGGCATGACCGACATCAGGGCTCCATATATGGATGTGACTGACGTACAGTGACATCACCGTGATGACACCAGCACGGCAGGCAACGACATAAAAGGCAAAATAATCCCCGGGTTAGTTCAGATCCATGGGCGATACCCAGAGATAGTAACTACCTCTGAGACACAAAGCATTAATACAGATCCCACTGAGAATCTATCTGCAAGACCAGACCTTCAAGACATTGACCAGTTTGACTCCAACTACGAGAAAGCTTGTTGCCTTCTGAAGCGCTACTGTGAGAGCAATATGCCCAAAGCCACGAGGAAGAGGAAGCATCAGGGTCGGTCGGATGACTCCGACCCTGCCAACCCCGCAGATGGGACATCATCTGTAAAATATACCAGAGGTGACCCTGCTGGAGTAAGATCCGTTACTACCATTACCATTACTCTAGACACCTCAGTTAAGTCTACGACTCTGGTGACGAGTCTACGACATGAGGGAACACTTAAAGAGCTCCAGCAGCAGATTCAACAACAGATCCAACAAAAGTTCCAAGAACTGTCGGAGGAAGGTGACCCTGCTGGAGTAAGATCCGTTACTACCATTACCATTACTCTAGACACCTCAGTTAATGAGACTACGACTCTGGTGACGACTCTACGACATGAGGGAACACTTAAAGAGCTCCAGCAGCAGATTCAACAACAGATCCAACAAAGGCTCCAAGAACTGTCGGAAAAAATGAGAAGTGTTATCGATGCTCGCAGTCCAGTACCACCCGCTGGTTCCTCACTGGAACCCCGAATCGGCTCCACACAGGGGTCTCAGGCCTGTCCCGACGCACAGGGACCTTTGGTTCCCCAGCAGGAACCCCGATCCTCAGTGGATCGCCGACATAACCATCAGGGGGGCTGCTGCTGGGAGATGCCCTACAGTGGGCCGGCACCTACCATACCGGTCTTCGCTTCTCCTGACCCTAGGGAATCTGCCGAATTAAAGAGAGCAATCGAGGCCTTCCCTCCTTACGCCTCAGAAGAGTTCAAGTCTGGAGTAGCTCGAGTGGCTCGGGAGAGCATCGTCAAACTAATACAAGGTCCTAGCATCAGGAATGAAGACGCTGAGGCTTTCCGAACATTTGCTCTAAGGGTCTGGGCTTTGGTGGCCCTGCTCTCAAAATCAGGGAGGGCTGGAAGAGCGGACCTGGAATGTGAAATCAATGTCATTCAACTTCTAAATAAACTGCCGTCTGACTTGCAGGCAACATTTTATAGGTTCATCTACCATAGACGCATTTGGGTCCCGTCTCTTCTAGATTTGTCAGAATGGTTGGAGTTTGAGATTAAGATGCGGGCTAATGGATCACCAATGAGTTTCCGAGGACGTAGTCCAATGAGGGGCCTGCACAAGACGACACATTTCCGTAGTCCGCGCAGAGCTGCCCAGCCGCATAGGAGACCGGTGAACATAATACCAAACTCAACCCCTGCACAGTCCCAGGGTCCGAATGGATCGAAGAATCACAGAAAGTATTGCCCATACTGTAACCACAATAGACACACTCTGAACTACTGCAAAGACTTCGAGCAGCTAACTATAGCTCACAAACGGCACTGGATCAGGAACGGAGGCATGTGTTGGCAGTGTGGAAGATCCCATCTGGCAAGGGACTGTGATCTGCGGACGAAATGTTCACGATGTAACCGCATTCATCTGGAGGTTCTCCATGACTTGCAACCTCGGGGGGAGACTAAGAAGGGACAGGAGCACGAAGAGAATGGCCACCCACAGTTCGGACGACGACCGAAGGCGGAGCTGGGCCATGCTGAGCAGACGAAGATGGAGGCACAGTCAAATACTCGCCGATCAATTCTGGAAACATTTCTTGAAGTACTACCTACCAAACCTCCAGGTTCGTCAGAAATGGCAGACCGAGAAGGTGGATATCCAGGTCGGCACCCCGGTTATGATCGTGGATCCACAATTGCCTCGAGCTCTCTGGCCTACCAGACGGGTCTCCCGGAGCTTTCCAGGAGCAGACAACCAAGTGAGGTCCGTCGAGGTGAAGGTTGGAGACCGGACCTATGTGCACCCAGTAGCCAGGATCCTTTGCATTCCCGCCTTGAGTGACTAAACATGAAAGGGAAAAAAATATTTTGAAAGGAAACAAAGGAAAAAAGAGGGAAAAGGAAAAATGGAAGAAGGGTGGAGGTGAGTGTCTGAGGGCTCCGGATTGGGTGGGATTGGATTCGGGTGGTTGCTGGGTGTCTGGATGTCTCTCTGGCTTGAATGACTAAACGTATGCCAGAAAGCATTTTCGGTATTTTACACATTTCCACAGGAAATCTGTGGGGTGACTGTAAGAACGTTTCAGAGCATACTTGCCAGCATTAGTCATAAATGGATACCACCTTGAGTTAGACTATGCTCAGGATGCCCGGAACCCCATATAAGGAGAAACCTGACCTATTTCATCCCGACGTCCCCATATATGGAGATAACTGACATACCCAAGTCTGCTGGAAGCTCCATATATGGAGATAACTGACGTACCCAGGTCTGACATCATAGACCCCCTCCTGGAAGCTCCATATATGGGGCTAACCGAAACGCCCAAGCCTGAGATCATAGACCCTATCTTTGGGCACACACACGCACACGCACACGCACACGCGCACACACACACACACACACACACACACACACACACACACACACACACACACACACACACACACACACACACACACACACATACACACACACTGCTATTTTTAGAAAAATCCTGAAAATTTGTGCAAATCTTTATACATTTTTAACTCAAATCTTTGCTTCTCGGGGTCCCTGGAACAAAATATTTTTAGATGGGAAGGGGTCCGCAGTCAAATACGTATTATTTTGGGGGTCCTTGACATGAAAGAAGTTTGAAAACCATTGATAATATAGCAACAATAAGTTAAAAAAAAAATGTTTTTAAAAAACTTTAGGGAAAAAAAACTGTTAGGATTTAGAAGACATTTGTAAAATCCCCAGAAGCATTAAAACAGATCCCACTGAGAATCTATCTGAAAGACTGTTCGGCTCCAATTACGAGAAAGCTTGTTGCCATCTGGATGAACCTGGGTAGCTGGCAACCCAGAGATCCCACAGATTCGTTCCCAATGATTCTCCTCCTTCCATTGCAAAGAGGCATCTCGGTTTAATTCCTACTTGGACACCTTGACTCAGGTTTAGACAACCAGTCGAATCTTTGGCCTTTTATAGTTATACCTTTCAGGATTCAAATTCAAAAACAGTAAAATAAGCAGATCTACAAGCTCTAAACGCGCCACTTCACGCCACGTTTCGAGCTTGCAGAGCTTCTACTTTTGATGCTCTTGTGTGACACTGTTGTATGATCGAGTAGGCCGTTAATTTACGAAAAAACACAAACGGTTAGAATATGGAGATTAGAGGTTTCTGCCCGACAGCCACGATATGTACAGTAAGTACTTAGTTAGTGTCCACCACTGATCGTCACATAGCCTATCAGTGATGTGCTGCCCTGTTCCAGTGGAGCTACAGTACAGCCCCACCTACCAAAGCTTTTAATTATCTCCGCCAGCCAAAGGTGGGGTGAGAGAGTATGTTTTACCCCCTGTGCATCTGTCTGTCTGTCTGTCTGTGTGTTTGCGGTTAATTTGGCAAACGTCTGACCATTCAGTGCCAAATCTTTTGTGCACGCTGGCCAAGGAATACACTCCCCGAATAGTGTTTCAATCCATCCAAAGACAAGTGCTGATGTCATTGACCCTACCTTTAGTTTAGAGTTGCAAGCTCAAAGGCTTGTTTTTTCAACACCGGTTTCACAATTCCTCAGATTGGCACACACACACACGCACACGCGCACGCGCGCGCACACACACACACACACACACACACACACACACACACACTGCTATTTTTAGAAAAATCCTGAAAATTTGTGCAAATCTTATCTTTTTACATTTTTAACTCAAATCTTTGCTTCTGGGGGTCCCTGGAACAAAATATTTTTAGATGGGAAGGGGTCCGCAGTCAAATACATATTATTTTGGGGGTCCTTGACATGAAAAAAGTTTGAAAACCATTGATAATATAGCAACAATAAGTTTAAAAAAAAATGGATTAGGATTTAGAAGACATTTGTAAAATCCCCAGAAGCAAAGATTTGAGTTAAAAATGTTCGCTTTAAAAAAGTATATATATATTCAAACTAAAGATTTGCACACATTTTCACGATTTTTCAAAAAAAATAGCAGATCTACAGTGCCGCGCTATGAGCTTGTATATCTGCTATTTTTGAATAGCCAAAGAAATAAAAAAATGACACGCTGTCACATGCTGCTTTCCCGGTCTTAAAGGGTTAAAAAAAAACGTCCGAAATTAAGTAAAAAACGTCCAAAGTGAAGTAAAAAAAAATCGAGCCTCTCTATATCTGAGATTCCCAGGCTGAATTAGGGGCCCAGCACGTCCCGGGATACATTGGATCACATGCAGCGCATGCAGCCCACAACACAAATACACAGCACTGAATCAAGTAAGAACACAGTTAATCTACAAGCTTATTCTAAAAGCCACATCTGGCAGAGATCTGAGCTCTGTAGAGCGCACCTTTCCAGTTTAGCTTTAGAACATATAGTTTAAAGCAGGGGTCTTCAACAGGGGGTCCGGGACCCCTAGGGGGTCCTCAGAGTTACTACAGGGGGTCCGCCAAATATTTGTGTGATAGGATTTTTTTTAATTTATAACCAATATAACCAGTGAGTGATAATTCTGTGTATCAAATAAAAATGTATTCCAAGGCAACGTCTCTCTTCCATGGGCAGAGAGGGAGAGAACGTAAGATTGCATTGGGGTCTTCTCTTAAAGGCAAGGGCATCTGGCTGGCACTGTGATTGGTTTTATTTATGTAATGCCCAAACCACACATATGCATAATGTAACGGGTATAGCGCAAGTGTTTAAGGGATATGGTGTCCGAAGATAGCAACTTTTGCACGCGAACGGCCCTTGCGCCATGCTAAATCCCCAAATAATGGGTTTAGCCACTCTTGGCCAAGATATGGCCGTTTATGCTGTACCCTTTGTAGGCTACTCCTCCACACTTCTGACACTACAGTACATTTAATACCTCGACTTATCGACCTAAGAATAGGTTTCATGGTAGATAGTAAGTTTCTGAAATGATTTCAGTAAATGTACTTGTGTAAATGTTACTTTCTACACCGATTTGGTCTTAATATGTAAGTCACAGAACAACATTGTTGCTCACTGAATGTTGGTTAATTCAACGAGTAGGCCTAATGGCTACGATTAGCAACACGTGTCAACCTTCCTCTTCAACAACCTCTTGTGTCCCAAAAGAAGACCAAAAGAAGCACTGTTCCTTCTTTTAATGTTTCGTATAAAAGAAAAGTTTTATATGTAGCGTGGTAATGGGCCTGGACAACAAAGCAGACTCTCTACGTGACACAGCCCACGTTGTGGAGACATGAAGCTTAAATAAGAATAATATCCCTTAATGGGTTAAGACCCATTAAGTTCGCTTTGAAACACAATTATACATTCAAAGATTTGCACAAATGTTCAAGATTTTTCAAAAATAGCAGATATCCAACCACGAGTGCCGCGCTATGTGCTTGTATATCTGCTATTTTTGAAAGCGACATTTTTAACTCAGATCTTTGCTTCTGGGGGTCCCCGGAACAACATATGTTGAGATGGGGGTCCGTGGCCAAACACATATCATTTTGGGCGGTCCTTGACATGGAAAAGTTGTATTACACCACTGATATAGCAACATACGTTTTTTTCAACCAAAAAAAAATAGGATTTAGAAGACATTTGTAGAATAATATATTCAAAGATTATTCAAAAATAGCAGATCTACAAGCTCATTATGAGCTTGTATATCTGCTATTTTTGAATAGCCAAATAAATCTTAAAATGACACAGACCCGGTATTAATGGGTTAACTTAATTTGACGCCTCATACGGCCGTGTGGATCCTGCTCGCTGCAACAATATAATTTCACGCATTTCAAGGTTGAAAGACTGGAAATGCAAATGCTCTCTGCCTCACTCTTTCCACCCACTTCTCTCATCTTATTTACTTCATGGTTAAGATACAAATTGGTACAGAGCGAAGGAATGGATAAGGTTTATTAGAATATATTTTGCAGCTAACACTCATTTTCCTTGATAGGACATGGCTTGTTTGTTTGCACTCAATCCACCTGTACTCCGTCTTTAGTGGATTTACAATAAGACTAGAAAGTGTGCTCCTCAGAGCACATGGTCTCCGCCAGGCTGGGTTGCCTACCCAGGGCCCTTTGGAAGCCAGTCATAGCCAATTGGAATGGGGTCTGACTCATACATCTTGATCACATGACCCTATAGTGTGTTTTGAAGAAACACATATGGCAGATAATGTAATCTGGCACAGATAAATTGCGAATCCAGGGGGGCAGGGTGTCCCCAGTGTCATGGCCTAGAGTGGGACATCACACCATAGATATAGAAACCTAGACACCTCATTGGCCTCTGCAGTTCATTGGAGCGACCTGTATCGAATACAAGGCTCTTCCGCAGGGGAAGCTGCCACTCAAAGTGACTATGGCCAATCACAGCGCGTCTTTTCCAGGACTTGTAAGAATCAAGTTGTCCCGCCCCCACCTGCCTCTGACGCTAGCCCTGCGGAAGCGGAAGCGCGCCCGAGACACAGACGCTTCAGAGCCGGAGGAGGCGTCTACCTTTATATGTCTTTGCATCACACCAGCTAAATTAGTGCAGATGCACCGTTAACACAGTAAGACCTGAGGACGCATCTGTGTGTCATTTTTTGATTTGAGCTAAAAAAGCATTATTTTACACTTTGGGCTATTCAAAAATAGCAGATCTACAAGCTCATAGCGCGGCACCGAGTGCCGCGCTACGAGCTTGTAGATCTGCTATTTATGAAAAATCGTGAAAATGTGTGCAAATCTTTGAGTATATATATATATATATATATATTTTTTTTTTAAGCGAACATTTTTAACTCAAAATGTTTTGAGATGGGGGTCCGCGGTCAAATATATTATTTTGGGGGTCCTTGACATGAAAAAGTTTGAAAACCACTGATATTATAGCAAAACATATGTTTTTTCTTAGGATTTCTGTTAGGATTTAGAAGACATTTGTAGAAGCAAAGATTTGTGTAAAACATGTTTGCTTTAAAAATTGCTTTAAAAAATGAGCTTGTATATCTGCTATTTTTGAATAGCCCAAAGAAATCTTAAAATGACACAGATTCGTCTTAGGTCTTAAAGGGTTGTTAATATAGTGTCACTATGTCTCAGGTCATCCCTGTAAATAACCTTTTCATTCACAGCACCCCTGAATAACATTGTTACTTTATAGCACCTTACATTTATGTCAAATTACGCTACGCAAATATGTCAATCTTTCCCCCTACAGCGTGTCACAGAGAAAACTTGAGAGAATATCAGTTTCCTTTAGAATTTAGGACAGATTGACATTATACTATACGTTTAACCACTTGAACCCCAGCATCCCTATTCTATTAGCCAAACATAGCCGATCTACAAGCTCACAAGCAGGTCGCAAGTGCGACACGTTGTGAGCTTGTAGATCTGTCATTTTTGGCAAAGATTTTTGGTGTAGATCAAAAAAGAACGTAGTGAGGTCCGGTTTACTAAGTCTAAGTCAGTGCTTCTCAAACTTTTTCATGCCAGGGACCCCCAAATTGATATATATTTGGCCACGGACCCCCAGCTGAAAATATGTTGTGCCAGGGACCCCCAGAAGCAAAGATTTGTGTTAAAATGTTTGCTCTAAAAAATAAAAATAAATAAATAAATATATATGTATATATATATATATATATATATATATATATATATATATATATATATATATATATATATATATATATATATATATATACACTATAAAAAATTGTGTTCAAGGTTTTAGAAAAACGGCAGATCTATTAAGCTCATAGCGAGGCACAAAGTGACACGCTGTGAGCTTGTAGATCTGCTATTTTTTTTTATAGCCAAAGTATAAAGTGGTTAAAATGATTGTGATGCTACAGTATATTAACACATTTTGCTGGGGACCCCCTGGAAACTCCCCAAGGACCCCTGGGGGTCCCCGGACCCCACTTTGAGAACCAATGCTGTAGTTGCCCCACCCCCTTCCCCCCACACCTGCTGCAAACAGACAGACAGACAGACAGACAGACAGACAGATGGGTGTTGTACAACAACCTGATACAAGCTCCATTGTATTTGGAGGGAAAATAATGTAAACAAACAAACAACATAACATACGTTCCACCTCAGTACGGGTACTTCTGCAGGGCTATACATAAATTGTAACATCCGTGGCCATGGGGTATAAACACTTTATATTTGAAATATGAACGTTTATGCAGACATATAGGCCTAAAAGGGAGAAAGTGTAAACACTAGGTTGAAGTTGATAATGGTGACAGTAACGTTTCAGGGCTAATTACGTCAAATGAGCGTCAGCCTGTGAAAGACTCCAAACTGCGTTCTCTTTCCAATGAAGTTTATTCAGGTGAGTTAATAATAGCTACAGTTAGCTTAGCTAACTGCTGTTTTTTCACTTATTAACTGTATTAATACAGTGGTTCTCAAACTTTTCCACTTTTTCACGATTTTCAAAAATAGCAGATCTACAAGCTCATAGGGCGACACTCGGTGCTGCGCTATGAGCTTGTATATCTGCTATTTTTGAATAGCCAAAGTATAAAAAGTAAAAATGATTGTGATGCTATATTAACATATTTCGCTGGGGACCCCCTGGAACCCCCCAAAGACCCCTGGGGGTCCCCGGACCCCACTTTGAGAACCAATGGTCTAAGTGGTTAAACTGAAGTGATATTGATGAATTCCAAATATTATCAAAGCATCCTGCTGTGGCACCCCTGGACTTGTGTCACGGCACCCTAGGGTGCCACAGCCCGTGGTGGAAAAAGTAGGCTACTCAAATGTTTTTTAGTAAAAGTATCAATACTGCAATGCAGAAGTACTCCATTACAAGCAAATGTCCGGAATTCAAAATGTACTTGAGTAAAAGTACAAAAGTATTGGTATCAAAAGTTACTTAAAGTAACAAAAGTAAAAGTAAAATGTTTGAAAATAGCAGATATACTTGTAAGCTCACAACGCGATGCGACGCGTTGTGAGCTTGTAGATCGGCTATTTTTGAATAGCCTATGTATAAAATAGGGCTAAGGTGGTTGATGTATGTTTTATAATGTAATAATCTATATCTGCAAAAGTGCAAAGTAACTAGTAACTAAAGTTTTCAAATAATTGTAGTGGAGTAAAAGTACAATATTTTCTTCTGAGATGTAGTGGAGTAGAAGTAAAACAATTGACATTTGTAAATACTCCAGTAAAGTGAAAATACCTCAAAAATGTACTTATAAGTACAGTACTTGAGTAAATATACTTAGTTACTTCACACCCACTTTGAGAAACCTGTAGTTAGTTATTGCTCCACGCTCCCTAGGAAGCAGGGAGGGAGGGGCGGGCTTTATAAGTCCTCCAATTGTCAGCCCCCCCCCCCCCCCCCCCCCTTACACACACACACACACACACACACACACACACACACAGTTTGTTACAAGCTCTGCAAAATTTGGAAGTAAAAGAGCAAAATAAACAACTCATAATGCAACTTTACTCCACATGAACGTTGTGTAGAGTTGTCAGTGTTTACCAGAGTGGTGAAAGCTGCTAAAACACGCTTGTGACAAGACATTTTCTCCACCTGCCCAAACTGGGGTGAGTTTCTGCAGGTGAGCTTAGCTAGTTAGCATTAAAGGAATTGATGGAATTTGCGTGTTTAATTTCACTTTTATTTTACTTAGTAAAGCAACAACTAGTCAGGATGAAGCATTGTTGTGTTGTGTGATGTGATGTGAAGTGAATATGTATAGACAGGAGGGATTTCAGAAAAAAGGCCTTCTATAAGGAGGTTAGAGGCATTTGGGGGTAAAAGTTGGGAACAAGGCCATTTTACATAATTCAAGGGTGCTGAATCAGAAAAACACGGTTCCCAAGCAAAATTCTTAGTGCTTAACCTCCTAATTTGCATATCAAAATGGCTGCCGATTTTGAAGTATTTCTTAAATAACTCTATAACAAAGCAATCAAATCTGACAAATAAAGTGTATATATTTATATTCTGAGGGTCAGACAATGTGTGGAAGGTATTTATAATGTAATATATGTAAATAAATGTAAATAATGTAAATAAATATGCAAATTAGAGGCCACTATTACAGAAAACGGTTTCATACTTAAAGTGATTCATCCGCATCCCCCTTATTTTATTTTATTTCTACTTATCTGTATTTTTACCATCCTTAAGACATCTAAAATACATATTTAGATCATGGAAAAATCCTGGTACATTTGGCCCCTGATGACCAAAAAATAAATTGCCCCCATGTATAACTCACCCCCAGAATGAGTTAGAGCCACAGAACTGGTACTGATAACTGAACACAAACTACTTTCAACACAACTATATAGAGTGGGATGGGGATGGCTATAGGTACACTTAGACGGCCAACAGGGACTAGCTGAAATGTATTAAGCCCCTCTATGTTCCTATTGGCTGGGCTTTAAACAGCCATAACTCCAATTCCCAGCATCGAAAACCTATGAAACTTCCTAGATGCGCTTAGACGGCCAACAGGGAAAGGCTGAAATTGTTTAAGCTATGTAGCCTAACTTTTCAGTTGATTGCCATACAGGCTTGTGTCCCCCCCCCCACCCCCGATGGGCCCTGCCTAGTACAGCCTAGTCCAGCCTATTACTGCCTAGTCCTAGGACTAGGCTAGACCTGGGTGTACTAGGCTTTACTGTACTAGACTCTGCTGGGCTCTAATAGTCTGTTTTCAGCTCTAGCAGGCTTTGCTAGGCTGTACTTGGCAACATTAGGCTATAGAAGGCAGTACTTTACTTTGGCCTACGCATGTTCATGCAAAACTATTGGTGGTGCACACACAAACTATTGCCCGTGTACACAGTGGTTAATCCCAATGGTCTGAGTATCTACAGGGCTGACAAGGGACTAGCACAGCCTAGTTCAACCTAATAGAGCCTAGTACAACCTAGTCTTAACTAGTCCAGTCTGTTCCATGCTAGTATAGCCTATATCGCCGTCCCCTAGTCTGTTCCATCAAAAGGCTGGACTAGGCTAGACCTGGGTGTACTAGGCTTTGATGTTGTAGTCTCTACTGGTCTCTAATAGACTGTTTTAAATTCCAGTAGGCTGTGCTGGTCTGTACAATGCTATATTAGGCTGTACAAGGCAGATTTGTACTATGGTCTACAAAGGTTCATGCAAAACTATTGATCGTGCACACACAAGCTATTGCCCGTGTTCACAGTGGTTAGTCCCAATGGTCTGAGTATCTACAGGGCTGACAAGAGCCTAGCACAGCCTAATAGAGCCTAGTATAGTCTAGTACATCCTAATCTATCCTAGTCCAGCCTTATCAGTCCTAGCATAGCCTTGTACCCCCTCCCCTATTCTGTTCTCCCAAAAGGCTGGACTAGTCATGGGTGTACTACTGTAGGTTGTACTATACTAGACTCTACTGGTCTATAATAGGCTGTTTTAAGTTCTAGTAGGCTGTGCTAGGCTGTACTAGGCTCTATTAGGCTGTGCAAGGCAGATCTGTACTATGGTCTACAAAGGTTCATGCAAAACTATTGCTCGTGCACACACAAGCTATTGCCCGTGTACACAGTGGTTAGTCCCTATGGGTTGAGGATCTACAGGGCTGACAAGAGCATAGTACAGCCTAATATAGCCTATTAGAGTCTAGTACAGCCTAGTACAGCCTCATCTATCCTAGTCCAGCCTTATCAGTCCTAGCATAGCCTGGTACCCCCTCCCCTATTATGTTCTCCCACCAGGCTGGACTAGGCTAGACCTGGGTGTACTAGGTTTTACTGTACTAGTCTCTGCTGGGCTCTAATGGTCTGCTTTCAGCTCTAGCAGCCGTTGCTAGGCTTTACTGGGCTCTATTAGGCTATAGAAGGCAGTACTTTACTTTGGCCTACATATGTTCATGCAAAACTATTTCTTGTGCACACACAAGCTATTGCCCGTGTACACAGTGGTTAGTCCCTATGGGTTGAGGATCTACAGGGCGGACAAGAGCCTAGTACAGCCTAATAGAGCCTATTAGAGTCTAGTACAGCCTATTACAACCTAGTCTAGCCTAGTCCGGCCTGTTCCATGCTAGTATAGCCTATACCACCCTCCCCTAGTCTGTTCTCCCAAAAGGCTGGACTAGTCTTGGATGTACTAGGCTGTACAGTACTAGACTCTACTGGTCTCTAATAGGCTTTTTAGCGGCTCTAGCCGCTCTATACCTGACTTTGTCCGTGTGCGTCAACGTTCTGATTGGTCAGGTGCGTCAACAAAGTGATTGGTCAAGCTTCACGCGACACATGGCTATAAACACATTATAAACACATATCAATGACAAAATGTATCAAAGGCGCCGCTACCTTCACACAGGGTGTGATTTTTTAATCTCTAGTAGGCTTTGCTAGGCTGTACTAGGCTATATTAGGCTGTACAAGGCAGATCTGTACTATGGTCTACAAAGGTTCATGCAAAACTATTGCTCGTGCACACACAAGCTATGGCCTGTGTACACAGTGGTTAGTCCCTATGGTCTGAGTATCTACAGGGCTGACAAGGGACTAGTAAAGCCTAATAGAGAGTATTAGAGTCTAGTACAACCTACTCTAGCCTAGTCCAACCTGTTCCATGCTAGTATAGCCTATAGAAATGATTTCATGTGCATGCCATAAGCAATGCACAACACGTCGTTGCAAATGCCGGAAATCTGGGTTACGATGCACAGCCATGTGTGCATGTCAGCAACGGAGTGATGATCAACCTCCTTGTATGAATGTGGTCTAGTGTCTAGACTTTCGTTCAACAATGGCCAATACAGTATCTTTAGAGTACTAAACCGTTATCTGTTATGGGGGCCGCAATTTTGCATATTTCGGAGTAGGCTGATTATTATATTATATTATATTATCATATTATATTACTTACAAATTCTTTACTCACATTGTAGAAAATGTATATAGACACTTCATTTGTCAATTTTGCTTGCCTGGCCACAGAGTTATTGAAGATAAAGGTGCGAATTTGCCAATTTGGCAGCCATTCAAATATGCAGATTAGAAGGTCAAAAACTAAACATTTAGCATGGGGAAAAAGTATGTATTTTAGATGTCCTAAGGATGGCAAAAATACAGATAATTAGGAACAAAATAAGGGGGATGCACCTTTTGCACCGTTTGAGTACTACGGTACATCATTTTATGTAATGGTGGCCTCTAATTTGCATATTTATTTACATTTATTACATTACAAATATCTTCCACACATTGTATGACCCTCAGAACATAAATATATACACTTTATTTGTCAGATTTGCTTGCTTTGTTATAGAGTTGTTTAAGAAATACTTCAAAATCGGCAGCCATTTTGATATGCAAATTAGGAGGTTAAGCACTAAGAATTTTGCTTGGGAACCGTGTTTTTCTGATTCAGCACCCTTGAATTATGTAAAATGGCCTGGTTCCCGACTTTTACCCCCAAATGCCTCTAACAATCACATATTTCAGAAATCCCACCGGTCTATATTGTTGAGCTGTGTTTGCAGGCCTTGGTGTAAAGTAACTAAGTACATGTACTCAAGTAGGCTACTGTACAATTTTGAGGAGCTTTTACTTTACTGGAGTATTTTACATTTTCAGTACTTTTACTTCTACTCCACTCCATCCAAGAGACAAATATTTTACTCCACTACAATTATTTGAAAACTTTGATTACTAGTTTTTTGTAGATTTGGATTATTATTACAAAACATACCACTTCAGCCCTATAGCCTATGTAGTTAGGCTATTTGAAAATAGCCGATCTACAAACTCACAACGCGTCACATCGTAACGCTTTGTGCATAATGAGTACTTTTACTTTTGGTACTTTAAGTATATTTTGATGCCAATACTTTTGTACTTTTACTGAAGTAAAGTTTGAATACCAGACTTGTACTTCTAATAGAGTATTTCAAAATTGCTGTATTGGTACTTTTACTCTAGTAAAGATTTTGAGTGCTTTTTGCACCATTGGGCACATTCATCAGGATCCTGGATGGCTTGGTTCCAGGCTTAACCCATTTAGACGGGGGAAGCATCTATGTAATTTTAGATTTCTTTGGGCTATTCAAATAGCAGATATACAAGCTCATAACGCGGCCGCGCTATGAGCTTGTATATCTGCTGGGGTTTTTTTATCTTGAAAATGTGTGCAAATCTTTGAATACATATTTTTTAAAGCAAATATTTTAACCCAAATCTTTGCTTCTTGGGATTCTACAAATGTCTTCTAAATCCTAACAGTTTTTTGAAAAACGTATGTTTCTATATCAGTGGTTCTCAAACTTTTTCATGTCAAGGACCCCTAAAATATGTATTTGGCCGCGGACCCCCATCTCAAAATATTTAGTTCCAGGGACCCCCAGAAGCAAATATTTGACTTACAAATGTTCGCTTAAAATATATATATTCAAAGATTTGCAAAACTTTTTTTTTTTTAATAAAAAATAGCAGATCTACAAGCTCATAGCGCGGCACACGGTGCCACGCTATGAGCTTGTATATCTGCTATTTTTGAATAGCCAAAGTGTAAAATAATGTTTTTTTTTAGCTCAAATCAAAAAATTACACAGATGCGTTCCAGGTCTAAAAAACATAATTTATAAAAAATATTTTCGGAAATCTCCATGGGAAACATTAATGGGTTTTCTATCTGTGACACCACAAAATGGCCGCCACTGCTATGCCGTATAAGTGTATACAGGGTATTTTCACATTTATAAAGTTACAATTATGACTTTTAATACTAAATTGGCCAAATGGTCAAAAATTACGTAAGAAAAAGAGGCAAACATTGTGAAAATAGCCGATCTACAAGCTCTACATATACTAGGCTGTGTATGCTGTGACAGGATACAGTATACTTATACTAGGCTGTGTATGTTATGCAGTTATGACAGGATACAGTATACTGTACGTATACTAGGCTGCATGTTGTGACAGGATACAGTATACGTATACTAGACTCTTAGCCCCTTTCGGGACCCTGTTTACCTTTTTTGTATTTGGGAAGGCGGTATCCAGGGTCCCTTGTCGCTCAAAGCACTCTCTCTCGTAGTCGCGGGTACCACTGTCTCGTCTCGGGCTAATAGCTCGTCGCTTAGAAGTTGCAGAGATTTCCCAAAGGTACCAAAAAGAGCAATACTAACGCGCGGTTAATCTGCATTAATGCGCTCGGATCGGCGCTGCCGTTTAACATTTTTAATAATTTAGTAAAGCTTAATTTCCTCTCTCACACTCTGCTCCACTTCCCATGTCCCGCCTCCCCGCGTTGTGATTGTGATGCAAGCATGTAGGAGCTCCCCAATCAGAGGCAGTACCGTAGGACCATAGAGGTATGCGTAGGACGCGCAGCTTGTCAGTCACCGCGGGGAGGCGGGACATGGGAAGTGGAGCAGAGTGTGAGAGAGGAAATTAAGCTTTACTAAATTATTAAAAATGTTAAACGGCAGCGCCGATGTGCTTTGAGCGACAAGGGACCCTGGATACCGCCTTCCCAAATACAAAAAAAGGTAAACAGGGTCCCGAAAGGGGCTAACTAGACTCTGTATGTTGTGACAGTATACGTATACGTGGCTCTCGGTTACTTGAATTAATCTTTCTTTCTTTCTTTCTTTCTTTCTTTCTTTCTGATACTCAAGGCTGGCAGAGGTGTTGCAGGGGACAACCCCCCCCCCCCCTCCCCCCTCCTCTTCATTATAAGCCTGGACTATGAAGACAAGTCAGTGGAGGAGGGTCTCTTTTTTTAAATTTATTTTATAACACACACACACACACACACACACACACACACACACACACACACACACACACACACACACACACACACACACACACACACACACACACACACACACACACACACACACACACCCACCCACCCATACACCCCCACACACATACGTAAATGCCCAGAAGACTGAGGTTCTCACCTACAGTTTAACACCCTCCCAGACCATCCACCTCTAATAAAGTACTGGTGAAGCCAACCAGATGTACGGAGGATGAAGATGTAAAGTACTGGTGAAGCCAACCAGATGTACGGAGGATGGAGATGATGGGAGACGCCCGCTGGAAGGCTCATCCGAGGATGCCCTGCCCTAGAGATCGAGATCTGGAGATCTCTCTCCTGCAAACTCAACCCTTCTCGGGGGTTTCCCCTGAAGACGGCTGATGAAGACGACTCAAAGTAGGAACCTCTTTAGGGCTGTAACGATTAGGACATTTTACTTGACGATTCATTGTCGCTCAAATAATTATGTCGATTATCCGAAAAAGTATTGCGATTATCTGAAATACTTGCGATCAGGTGATTATGTAATAATTGTGACATACCTAATTTTTCCTTTTCCTTTGCTGGATGCTGCTGCTGCAGCTTGTGTTGTATGATGTTTTCGTTGTATGCTGTTCGTTTTTGATTCTGTTCGTGTCATGTGCTGATGTGGTTCAAGATGTACAGTAGCCCTGTTGGTCATGTTGGGGCCCGGTGTGGCAGTGAAACATGTTCAGTGACTGTTGGTTTGTGGCTCTGGAATTGAAAGCTGATGTGTTCCAAAAATGGGTTTTGCAAAATTAGACCTGCTGGTGGCGCTATAACGGGCCAATGTTAAAAAGGGTGGCATTTGTTCCTCAACATAGTGTGAATGTGCGTGCAAAGTTTGACCGCAATCGGACGCTGCGTTCATGATTTGCGGCATTTTGTTCAAACAAGCCACTATACAGCAAACTTTAGATGTGAATCTTAGCCAATCAGGATGGAATATGAAAAATCAAACAGTCCGTCTTGATCACTTGGCTATAGAGATCATGTGTACCGGTTTGCGTGAAATTTGGATAAAATGGGAAGGAGTAATATAAAAAAAGTGTTATGTTTGTGCTATGTTTTACATAAGTCGGCCTCCTGGTGGCGCTATAAAAAGCAGATGTGAAAAATGCAGGGCAAAGGTTTTTCCTTGTCCTCTAGGGAGTGCGTATACAAAGTTTTACACAGATCGGTGCAGTTATAGGTAAAAACACGAATCGGCCTGTTATAGCGCCACCATGAGGCTGATTTAAAAACAAATCAAGTGGCATTTCTTCCTCGGTATAGTGGGAATGTGTGTGCACAATTTCACAGAAATTGCATGCTGTGTTCATGATTTGAGGCATTTTGTTCAAAACAGAGCACTCCTGCAAACTGTGGAAGCCATTTTTAGCCAATCCGGATGGAATATGAAATACTTGAAAGACCTGTTTCGTTTAGTGACTATAGGGATACTGTGTAGCGATTTGCGTGATGTTTGGACAAAATCTGTCGGAGTACTGTCAAAAATTTGTTTTGCAAAAAGCGGCCTCCTGGTAGCGCTATAACTGGCCCATGTGAACATTTTTGGGGCAGAGGTTCTGAATTGGCATCCAGGGAGTGTGTGTGCACAGTTTCGCTGCGATCAAGCCAACAGTGCCGGAGATTAGCTGTACACAGACAGACAGACTGACACACGGACGGACGGACAGACAGACAGGGGCTAAAACATACTCTCGCCATGCCTTCCGGCCTGGCGGGGACAATAATACGTTCATGACGATTATGCAAACCGACTATGATTCTATTGCAGGAGCAGTTTCCACATAGACCTGTCAATTGTCAATAATCACTAGTCATCAGCCTCAAGCGTTTTGCCACAGCTATAATATCCTCTCTGGTTAAAGCAGTAATGTGAGGACAGGTCATCTATTTCACCAATCACATGTCTTTACCTCACTCTAGCCCCGGGGTGGGCAACTTTGATGATGGGGAGGGACACTATATTTCCACACTCACTACAGAGGGCCACATTGCATATTGTCGGGCAGACACCTCTTATCTCCGTATTTGAACTTTGTTTGTCCGCCATTCTTTGTCACAGAAAAGTAGCAAAAATAGCCTATCTAGCGCGACGCGTTTTGAACTTGGAGATCTGCTATTTTTGCTATCTTTGAATTGGAATCCTGAAAAGTTACATTTGTATTCAATTTCAAATGCATTTAGTTATACTTATGTTAACTTTATGAAGTTAAATACAAATACATTGGACATTAAAAAGACAATAGAATTTTTAAGCTACTACTATAGACTGAAGTAATTAAAGCGGGTCATGTTTGCATGTGTGGAATTGTAACGGCTGAAATCAATAATATATCAGTATTCCGATATTAACCTGCGGGCCGCATTAAGTGAAGGTGGGGGCCGCATGTGGCCCCCAGGCCGCCAGTTGCCCATGTATGCTCTAGCCTATGCTGGGCGATATGACTTCCAATCCCTATCACAGTATTTTGCCTCGATTGCCGCGATCTTTGTACGCCACGATTGTACCACAAAGTATAATACAAGGCTCAAGTGTTTAATCGAGCTAATCAATTTAGTCGATTTATGAAAACAAAATGTCGATATCGTAACCAAAGTGTCGATTCATTAATATATAAGAAATGTAAAAGAATGATCACAGAAAAAAACTGTATATATAAGGCTGAAGTGGTTAATGTATGTTTTGTAATAATAATGCGAATCTACAAAGTAACTAGTAGTTTTCAAATTATTGTAAGTGGAGTAAAAGTGCAATATTTGCCTCTGAGATGTAGTGGAGTGGAAGTAAAAGTACAGAAATTTGGAAGTACTCCAGTAAAGTAAAATTACCTCAACATTGTACTGAAGTACAGTACTTGATAAGTGTACTTAGTTACTTTACACCACTGTGGTTACTGGTTCTAAACATCGGTTTGGATAATAATATTTCCGTTCAGTTGCCCAGCCCTGTACTCTCGTCTCCAGCCCCTAGAACAGCCTTTTCCCTACTGCCCTCCTTTGACATCTCCCTGGATGCTCCGATGCAGCTCGAGCTAAAATTGGTCTGCAGCCTCTCTTCCAGGGTGTATATACCAGAGAGACAGGCTTTAATCAGACACAAGTGGCCCGGGAAGAGGGGGTTTAATTTCACTTCAGCTGCACTAGACTGAGTTTACGAGGCCACCTGCAAACTCAGCCCAATGATACCTATAGAAACCACACAGACTGTGTAAGAACAACCTGACTCCAGGGACGTGCACAGATAGACTCTAGGTGGTGCTAGAGCACCTGCCCTTTGCCCTCTTGACCAGAAGTGCCCTTTTGAAAAAAAGAACAGGGGTCTTCAACAGGGGGTCCGGGACCCCTAGGGGGTCCTCAGAGTTACTACAGGGGGTCCGCCAAATCTTTATGTGATATGATTTTTCGTTTTACCATAACCACTCGAAACCTAGCATCCCTTTTCTGAGGAGAACTTTAGCCAAAAATAGCAGCTCTACAAGCCCACAACGCCTCGCGCTGCGAGGCGTTGTGGGCTTGTAGATCTGCTATTTTTGGCAAAGAGGTATAGGTGTAGAGGGGGAAAAAAGCAGTCCAAGTAAACAAAAAAAAGTATAATTTACTTGAGCACCTGCCCCTAAAAATGTCTGTGCACGACTGCCTGACTCGTTGTTTTCATTGAACCACAGAACCCATTTAATAGGCTTATGTGGTTCAATGAAACAACGAAAGTTGTGTGGCCATTTAGCCCGGCAACTGTGATATCAATAATAGGCTTTATGCAAAGCAGCCATAATGGAAGGAAATTGGGCCTCTTCCTTACTTCCTTCAGAGGTGTTACCAATGATACTAATGAAGGCTCTGTTCCATTGTGTGTAGCACAGTGGTTCTCAAACTTCAAGGACCCCCATAACTCTGAGAGTGGAACCAAATGGACCCTTACGGGTCCATTTGGTTCCATTTGTACACTCTCAGAGTTACACACCTGTAAGGGGCCATGAGGGTCCCTGCCTGGACCACACTTTGAGACGCACTGGTGTAGCAGACTCACTGTTTCCGGTGAGCCAACATGCACAATATCAACACCCTGACTCTGTTTGACCAGAATGGAACAGAGCTTTCATTAGTATCATTGGTAACACCTGTGAAGGTAAATAAGGAAGAGGCCCAATTTATTTCCAATATGGCTGCTGTGCATACAGCCTATTAAAGTAGCTATTTTTCTTAATAATATAGAAAACATTGTGAAGTGATGTACTATAGTTATTGCAGTGACCGAGACAATAGGCTGAAAATCAAATTGCCAGTGACAGTCTCAGAGGAGGACCGTGGACAGTTCAGGAATCTGCCTAGCAGTGACATCATCGCAGGTAGGCAGGTTCGGACATTTCAAACAAGATTTCAAACTTTTGTTTCTAGTTTTCATATTGATGCAAGAGCTTCTATTTCAGCATGCCAACTTCCCAGGAAGATAAAAATGCCATAATTTCTATAGAAGCTTGGAATCCCCATCAATGATGTCATTGGTAGTCAGGAATCTGAACCGCCCACGGCCCACCACTGACACGCAGAGTGAGTAGACAGAAAATGTGCGCCGTATTATAATGAGCATTGGTGAGGACCAATTATATGAGGATGTGGTTGAAAATGTGCGAAGTGCTCCTTTAATTCAGGCATTCAGGCCAGGGTAAGGATAATCATCACTCGCCTTTGTAGGTGTGCAAAAGACTTGCTTTTTAGGGATTATCATCACACATTTACATGAATATCTTTCAAAATATCTGCCATTGCATTTTCATAACCACCAGAACCCTATAGCGTAACTATTCTGGGCATGCTAAAATGCCCAGAATAGTGACGATCTAGCAACCAAAGAGATTTGGTGTTGAGGAAAAAAAAGGAGGGGTCCAAGAATAGACCCCTGGGACTGGGGGGACCCCGGTCAACTATAGGGCAGGCGTGTCAAACTCATGTTGGAGTGAGGGTGAAAGGTGACTTGATGAGGGCTGCGACCAGCTGCGGACACGCATGCTCGCTCGCTCGCTCGCGTGCGTTCACTTACACAGCTGTCACAGACTGAGAAAACAGAACTCTCGTAATGAACATTAATGAGGACCAATTATATGAAGATAGGTTGAAAATGTGGGTGACGTGGTCCTTTAAGTTGTTAAATAAGAGGTATTCTTTTATCGTTACATTAGAGGCACCATATCGTTCTCGGTTATAAGAAAAGTATGACCCTGATTTGAGGCTCAAACAAATCCCAGAGGAACTGTTTCAGAGCAGAATAGACTGTCACTAAAACATTAGTTTTAACACGGGTTAGCATCAGCTAACACATTGCAAAAATTAAGACAAACTACGCTTACCAACAACGACAACATTCTGACCGAAGCCGTACCAGTCAAATCCTCAGTGTTCATTTACAGGCCCATTTAGTTTCCTTTTTTGCACACTCACCAGAGTTAAATGAAGCATGGGGATTTCATCATTTTTACCCTCCCCCTCCCCCCCCTCCCCCTGCCAGCTCCACCCACGTGAGCAAGATGGATGTCACGAAGAACACGGGCCAGGTTTTGTGATTATATTTCAGTTTCTGTCTGGAGGGCATCATCCTCCTCCTGCTCGTCTCTGTGGGAACGACGCCCCACAGCCAGGCACCACATCCAGGAGGCAGAGTGTCTCCCTGGCCTGGCCTGTATACCACCGACTCAGGCACGTGCTGGCCACTGGGAAATGTGGGACAATTCCAGAAAGGGCCTCTCCATTGCAGGCCGACCAAGGCCGGCCGTTTAACCCCTTAAGGCCGGGAAGGGAACACATGTGTCATTTTTTAGATTTCTTTGGCTATTCAAAAATAGCAGATCTACAAGCTCATAGCGCGGCACCGAGTGCCGCGCTATGAGCTTGTAGATCTGCTATTTTTTTAGAAAAATCCTGAAAATTTGTGCAAATCTTTATACATTTTTAACTCAAATCTAAAAATATTTGTAGATGGGAGGGGGTCCGCGGTCAAATACATATTATTTTGGGGGTCCTTGACATGAAAAAAGTTTGAAAACCATTGATAATATAGCAACATAAGTAAAAAAAAAAAATGTTTTTAAAAAACTTTAGGGAAAAAAAACTGTTAGGATTTAGAAGACATTTGTAAAATCCCCAGAAGCAAAGATTTTAGTTAAAAACTTTCGCTTTAAAAAAGTATATATATATTCAAACTAAAGATTTGCGCACATTTTCATGATTTTTCAAAAAAAATAGCAGATCTACAAGCTCATAGCGCGGCACTCGGTCCCTGACCACCGTCCGCCACCAGCTGAGACCTCCAGCACGGCAGCTGTAGGGCAGAGAGAGGGAGGTAATATCAAAAGAAGAAATCTGGGAACCCATACGGTTTCCTTTGTTTTTGCCTCTCAGGGCACCACCTCCTTTTTGCGTAGAAACAGGAAAACGGTTTGGCTCCTCCCCCCTCTCTTAGTCCACTTCCTCCCGGGTGCTTGCTGTGTTTATTCCTACTAACGACAACACTGCATGTTTAGGGCAGTGGTGCTGACAACAAGAGATTACAAAAGAAGTGACATGAAGACAGCTGTTTTTTTTTCTCGCTAGCATCCATATTCTGGGCATGTTCTAAGCAAACATTCGGCAACAATAGCCGATCTATTGTGAGCTTGTAAATCTAAAGTGATTTGGTGTGTAGACCAGGGGTCTTCAACAGGGGGTCCGGGACCCCTAGGGGGTCCTCAGAGCTACTATAGGGGGTCCGCCAAATCTTTGTGTGATAGGATTTCGCTTTTTCTACATTAACGACTTGAACCCTAGAATTCCTTTTCTGAGGGAAACATTAGCCGAAAATAGCAGATCTACAAGCTCAACGCCTCGCGCTGCGAGGCGTTGAGAGCTTGTAGATCGGCTATTTTTGGCAAAGAGGCTATATAGGTGTAGAGGGAAAAAAGAGCAGACTAAGCACAAAACAAATATTAATCTGAAACACAATTTTATACAATATAGAGTAGGGGGTCCATGCTTCATCTCTCTCTCAGCTAGGGGGTCCTTGTCCTGAAAACGTTGAAGACCCCTGGTGTAGACTATAGAGGAAAGAAAAATAAGAATATAAGGTTTAAGTGGTTAAGTGGTTTCTACAATGTAAAACTGCACCCAGCTGAGCTGGTTCATTCATTTTGTTTTCTAGCATAGATCAAGAGATCCATTCGGATTCATTAACTCATTTAATGTAAATCCTTCTCTCACAATCACTCGTTCATAATTGGAACCTATGGCATTCACCGAATGGTTATAGAGATTTTTTTTTTTTGACATGAAGACATTCCTAATCATCAGCAACAAGGCCTTTTCTGGAAAATGGCGGCACAATTTGAGTCATTGTTTAAGATGCATGTATTCAAGCTGAAACGATACTAGAGAGAACAAAATAGGCAGGCGACCTCCCTCCCCGGAGCAAAAATGCAGTCATTACCATAATATTATCCATAATATCCTATAGATGGAGGAGCACATCCTCTCCTCTCCTCTCCTCATAAGCTCGGAGATCAAGCCTGTTCAAGGAGGAGCAGCCGCTCCTGTTTTATTAATGCCCACGGTCGCGCACGAGCATTCAAGGAATGCCATTTTGAACCCTGTTTCCATTTTTAAAGTCACCCGTTCCCAATGACACCACTTTGAACCACATAGAATACAGTAGTGGAAAAAAGTACTCAGATATTTGACTTTAAGTAAAAGTAGCAATACCACAATATAAAAAATACTCTGTTACAAGCAAAAGGCCTGTGTTCAAAATGTTACTTGAGTAAAAGTACAAAAGTATGGCATCAAAATATTATACTTAAAGTACCAAAAGTAAACGTACTAAAATGTTTGAAAACAGCAGATCTACAAGCTCACAACGTATCGCATTGCGACGCGTTGTGAGCTTGGCTATTTAAAAATGTTCAAATAGCCTATGTATTAAATAGGGCTGGAGTGGTTAATGTATGATTTATAATATAATAATTTATATCTGCAAAGTAACTAGTAACTAAAAATGTCAAATAGTGGAGTAAAAGTATAATATTTGCCTCTGAGATGTAGTGGAGTAGAAGTAAAAGTACAGACAATTGGAAATACTCCAGTAAAGTGTACTTAGTTACTTTACACCACTGATAGAACATAGAATGGGTTGGGACAACTTGGACTCCGACCAACTGCATAAAAGGGCTGTTTCTTGGCAGACAGAGATGGGTTCTTGGAGCTCAGTCAAGATCAGTGGTGGAAAGTAACTAAGTACATTTACTTAAGTACTGTACTTAAGTACAATTTTGAGGTATTTGTACTTTACTTGAGTATTTCCAATTTCCAATACTTTTACTTCTACTCCACTACATCTCAGAGGCAAATATTGTACTTTTACTCCACTACATTTACTTGAAAACTTTAGTTACTATTTACTTCTCAGACATACCTTATTATATAATGAAACATACATTAACCACTTTAAACCTATTTTAAACCTAGGCTATTTGAAAATAGCAGATCTACAAGCTCACAACGCGTCGCATCGCGACGCGTTGTGAGCTTGTAGATCGGCTATTTTAAAATATTTAGTACTTTTACTTTTGGTACTTTAAGTACATTTTGATCCCAATGCTTTTGTACTTTTACTCAAGTCAATTTTTAATTCTGAACTTTTACTTGTAACCGAGTATTTTTATATTGCAGTATTGGTACTTTTACTTAAGTAAATAATTTGAGTACTTTTTCCACCACTGGTCAAGATCCTGTCTTTTAATGTCCTGTAAAGCCGGAGTTACAGGCCCGATCTACAAGCTCACACCGCGCCACCGCGTGACGCGTTGTGAGCTTGTAGATCTTCTGTTGCACGACGCCCCATGCGCTAAAGTATAAATCAGGTATTCATTTTCAGCCGGTACGTCTCAGCAGGATGTAAGACCATGCAGTGGTGGAAAAAGTACTCAAATTCTTTACTTAAGTAAAAGTACCAATACTGCAATATAAAAATACTCAGTTACAAGTAAAAGTCCAGAATTAAAAGTTTACTTGAGTAAAAGTACAAAAGTATTGGCATCAAAATGTACTTAAAGTACCAAAAGTAAAAGTACTAAATATTTGAAAATAGCCGATCTACAAACTCACAACGCGTCGCGATGCGACGCGTTGTGAGTTTGTAGATCTGCTATTTTCAAATAGCCTATGTATAAAATAGGTTTAAAGTGGTTAATGTATGTTTTATAATGTAATAATTTACATCTGAAAAGTAACTCGTAACTAAAGTTTTCAAGTAAATGTAGTGGAGTAAAAGTACAATATTTGCCTCTGAGATGTAGTGGAGTAGAAGTAAAAGTATTGGATATTGGAAATACTCCAGTAAAGTACAAATACCTCAAAATTGTACTTAAGTACAGTACTTAAGTAAATGTACTTAGTTACTTTCCACCACTGAGACCATGACATCATCAGCATAGAGCAGCTGCAGACAGCCCGGTATCGATACCCCCTCTGGGCACAACCGTAGAGGAAGGGAAATGACAATTATAGAAGGATAAGACAGACCAGAGACCAAATGCACAGATGTTTTAACCCATACAAACGGGGAATGCATCTGTGTAACCATTTAAACCATTATTTTATACTTTGGCTATTCAAAAATAGCAGATATACAAGCTCATAACGCAAAAAAAACGTGAACATTTGGTGCAAAACTTTGATTATATATATATATTGAGCGATTTTTTTCTTCTATACTGTATGTATTTTTCCGCTGACCCCCCGATCTCAAAATATGTTGTTCCAGGGACCCCCAGTAGCAAAGATTTGAGTTAAAAATGTATATATATTCAAAGAGTTGCACACATGTTCAATTTCCCCCCCCCCCCAAAAAAATAGCAGATCTACAATAGCGCGGCACAGAGTGCCGTGCTCTGAGCTTGTATATCTGCTATTTTTGAATAGCCAAAGAAATCTTAAAATGACACAGATACGTTCCCGGTCTCAATGGATTAACACATGTGGGGCAGGTTTAAAGTAAACGCTGGCCAAAGACATGGTCATAACATACTGTAATGAAGGCATTGATAGTAAGCAGGGCCCAGGTAGGTAGATGTCCTGTGAATTATGGTTGTTTCTGTTCACACTTCTTCCCCACTCTGATAGCCCTGAGGTGACTGACTGACTCAGTGGCGGTGAGATCACTAATGGAGGGGGTGAACGCTGGAACAATCACCGCCACACCCTCTCTGTCTCTCTGCTGTTAATAGGCTCTATTCACAGCAGCCATATTATGAAGACATTCACGGGTGTTACCAATGATACTAATGAAGGCTCTGTTCCTGTTCTGGTCAAACAGAGTCAGGGTGCTGATGCTGTGGCATGTTGGCCCACTGGAAACACTCTGCTACACCAGTGGGTCTACAGTTGGGGTCCAGGGACCCTCATGGGCTTCCAAATGGCCCCTTACAGGTGTGTAACTCTGAGAGTGTACAAATGGAACCAAATGGACCCTTACGGGTCCATTTGGTTCCATTTGTACACTCTCAGAGTTATGGGGGTCGTGGAAACCACTGTGCTACACTAAATTGGAACAGAGCCTTCATTAGTATCATGGGTGACACCTGGGAAGGAAGTGATAATATGGCTGCTGTGCATAGAGCCTATTGCGGGGAGAGAAAATAAGTTGTTAAATAAATCCATCAAAAATAATCCACGTGGCCTCGTTGTGTCGCAACATCTATTGTTGAAATCTTTTGAAAAAACATCCGGCAAATGTTGATCTGCCAAATATGTTTGTTTTTTTTGGGGCTCGAAGTCAAGAAATATCTCATCTCAGTCTTCAGATACAAAGGTTCAAGTTCCTTGCCCCCCCCCACCCCCCCCCCCCCATAAGCAGTTGAAAATAGATTTAGTACTGTAGTAGAGGTTTAAGCACAAATACGTCACTATTGTTGGCTCTTTCTTTCTTTCTTTCTTTCTTTCTTTCTTTCTTTCTTTCTTTCTTTCTTTCTTTCGCTCGCCAGCAAATTTGTTTATTGGCACCAACTTGGCTTTATATTCTAAAAAGCAATTGAGCTGTCAAATTATTAAACCTGGCATCATGCCTGCCTATAGATGCCTGAAGTTAACTGCCTGTGTTTTTAGATAAATTACCTTTAATGTGAACCGGGACATTTAACCACTTCCTATATACTTCTTGTAGCTTGTAGATCAGCTATTTTCGACGGACTGTTTGCCTAATGTTTGTTTGTCAAAGTGGTTAAACAATTGTTTTGATGCCAAATTGACACATTTTGTTAGGGGAAACCCTGACAAAATGAACCCCCTTTCTCAAGGACCCCACTTTGAGTACCAGTGCTCTTTGTCAGGGGTCTTCAACAGGGGGTCCGGGACCCCTAGGGGGTCCTCAGAGTTACTGCAGAGGATCCGCCACATCTTTGTGTGATGTGATATTTTTTTTACATTAACCACTTGAACCCTAGCATCCCTTTTCTGAGGAGAACTTTAGCCAAAAAATAGCAGATCTACAAGCTCACAACGCCTCGCAGCGCGAGGCGTTGTGAGGCGTTGTGAGCTTGTAGATCGGCTATTTTTGGCAAAGAGGTATAGGTGTAGAGGGAAAAAAAGCAGACCACATAATTAAAAAAAAAAAAATCTGAAACACAATTTTATACGATATAAAGGGGGTCCCTGCTTCATCTCTCTCTCAGCTAGGGGGTCCTTGGCCTGAAAACGTGGAAGACCCCTGCTCTATCTATGTCATCAGGGTCAGGCTGTTATGGGGGTCCTGGTCATTATCAGTAGGGGGGGGGGGGGAGACAGACAGACAGACAAGAGACTCCCGTGGCGAGCCAACCTGACTGACACACTGACCCTGTGGTGGAGAGGGTGAGGTGGGGGGGGACGCTCCTCTCTGTCAACGTGCTGCATGTCAGACAGAGAACTGGCGGTCCGCTGAGCGAGATGACCCGTCCAGGATTAACCCACCTGACCTTCACGCCAGACCACGGCAGGGGGGGGGGGGGGGGGTGGGGCCAGTGCCCATTAAAACCAGGCGTCCCGCTGGGGGTCAGGAAACAGCGTTGCCAGATTCTGCGAGAGAAATAAGCAAACCAGGTCTATGAAAACGGGCACCAAAAGAAACGACTAATGAGCACTTTAAACCTAATTTATGAACATCGGCTATTTGAAAATAGCCGATCTAAGCTCACAGCGTGAGCTTGTAGATCTGCTATTTTTGAAAAAATAAGGAAAAAAAGGGAGGAATTTGGAATATTTCTTTAAACATTTTAACTACACAAACAAAAAAATATAAGAAATTCAGACGGGAGTCTGCGGACAAATACATATTAATTTGGGGCTACAGACATCAAAATGTTTGAGAACCACTGGTTTAAACAGCATTTAGGAAGCAAGCCCAAAATAAGCAACCCGTAAACTACCAATAATTTAACAAGCAACTTTACAGAAGAAACAAGCCCAAAGTCGCTTATAATAAGCGAACATGGCAACGCTGGTCAGGAATGCCTTTTCTTTTATCCTACATCAAACCCCTGCAGACAGATTCTCCATGTGAATGATGGTTGCGTCGCTGCTCAGGGGTCCTCAGGGGTCCTCGGGGGTCCTCGGGGGTCCTCCACCCCCAGGTCCTTAAAAGTGATCATCCAAGCTCGACAAATAAACATGAGTGAGTGCTTGTCCTTCTGGTGAAACGGGTACAAAGGTCAGCTGAGTGCAAATGGAGAGACTGTCACACACAGTCAAACCTGTTCACTTATTGTAACAAATGATGTTAGATTAGAAGAAATAAGTGGTGGAAAGCAACTTGATATATTTCTTTGCTGTCTCCATGTTTTAACTTTTTTTCCCACCTATAAACACATTGACTGCCTGAATTATTTTCACTGCCTATTGTTATTCATGCCAGAGATTTTTCAATGAAAAAAAAAAGTACTCAGGAGCCGAGATACAAAATTTTAAAGTTTTAAGTTAACAAGGAAGTGGATGAGAGTAAAGATCTTCGAAAATTCATATCTCCTTGGTCTTTGGGTCAAATAAAAAAAAAAAAAAAGTAAAACATTCTTTTTTTATTTATTTTTTTATTTATTTTATTTTTTGCTAAAATCGAGTTAACTCGATCTAGGCAGTCTTAAAGGGAAAGGGGAAAAAAAAGTTTTATTTTTGTCTCCTACCGGAACCACTGCCGGTCATCGAATTATTGGCTTAGGAATGCAACTAAAACAAAAATATATATCTCCATTGTCTCCATGGGGTGACTAATCGATAGGAAAAAAAGTCATTTTGGGGGTGAACTATCCATTTAACACCCTACTTGATCATTCTACAGCGTCACACAAAAATAACAGATCTACAAGCTTGAAATGTGGCGCGTTTTAAGCTTGTCGATCTGCTATTTTTTGCTATTTTTGAATTTGAATCCTGAAAAGTAACAGTTTTGTAGATATGAGGTTTCCACACGACTTTTTACTCAAGTTCTGTATTTAAATACACTTTTGGGGTCCTTTTACTTTACTTGAGTATGTCATTTTTCAATACTTCATATACTTCTACTCCACTACATCTCAGAGGCAAATGTACTTTTTACTCCACCACAATTACAGTACTTTAAAACTTGAAAATACTTTAGATTATTATTACAAAACATACATTAACCAATTAAGCCCTGATTTATACTTCATCTAGTTGAAAATAGCCTGTATCTACAAGTTCACAACGCATCACATAGTGACGTGTTATGAACTAAAACTTCCAAAAATGTTGCCAAATTGTAAAACAAATCATACACAGGACTTTTACTTGTAACAGTGTCTTTCTACTTTCAGTAAACATTCAGAGTACTCTTTCCACCACTATTAAAAAAATCACACCCAGTGTGAAGTGGGCGGTGTGTGGTCATCACAACATGACTCACTTAAAAAAAAGGATGTATTTTTTTAAAGTCCATACTGTTATTCATAGGGCTGCACATGTGTCATGTGTTTCGCTAGCCAATCACAGTCCTGAATTTGCAAAGTCAGCCAATCACATTACAGTTAGTGGTGATGACACTAGCTGTAATGTGATTGGCTGACTTTGCAAAAGTATCGATTTGCATTAACAATGGAAGGGTTAGGGGGTATACAAATCTTTTGGTCAGTGTCCAAAACTCACTTACAGTATAGGGGGCGGCTACACCGCCCCAAAAACAAAACCAATCGGTCTTCAGCAATGGATACGGTAATGAGGTGATGTGTCATTTGAATACAAAGATCAAGTGCAGTGTGGAAAAGAGAGAGTGGCTTTCACCTCTACTCAGCCGTGTGTTATTTGGGTATTATGAGCAATTCACTATCCGAAATAACATTTTAAAACCAGTGCAAAGAAAATGTCAAATCAGTGTGAGATCATTCATTGGGCCAAGAAGTGCTCTAAACCTTGGTCTTGAAAGTACCATTAGTTAAAGGACGACTTCACCCATTCTCAACCTATCTTCATATAATTGGTCCTCATTGATGCAAAAATAGCTGATCTACAAGCTCAAAACGCGTCGTTATATTTTTAGGCAAAGAGATTTGGTGTAGATGGAAAAAAAATAGTACTTATTATAGTCATAACTCATTTTAGAGGGGTTAAGTAGTGAAAATGGTCATTTTTTTTTGTTTTGTGAAATAAGATGTATCATCTGGGATTAATATCAATGCACTGAGCTTCCCAGCTAGAACATCTTGGATCTAATTTGTTCTCAGCAGGAACCATGTCTCTGGCATCATGTACCCTGTCCATTATTCATCTGGCTGATATCAGGGAGGTCCCACTGGGAACGCACGTGACGTCCCCCCCATCATGTCCCCTACTTATATATACCGTCACCATGACAACAGGTACAACAGCCCCTGTACCACTTGGAAAAGGAACGGTTCAAATGCCTTTCAGCCATGATTTGGACAATTATTTGGGGGTGTTTCTGCTATTACTCCTACCTAATATTTGTTGCAAATATTCTTCAGGCAAAACGGGCAAGGTTTCGATGCATTGATTGATTGATTGAATACTTAACAGTTTGCAAAAGGTACAGAAGTACAGTTATACAATACTGCTAAAAGGATAACACAAAAAAAGCCCCGAGGGCTCGTTTCCAATCTTTTGTGGTCCTGTGTATTCGATTCATCAACACATATAAGGACATAATAATATACATCATCAATATCATCAATAGGAGCACTAAAAGTTTATTTACAGAAAAACATTGGGGGGGGGGGGGGGGTCAAGCTAGAAGGTGGTCCAGTTGCTCTTTTATGACGGTTCTGAAGGAGGGTAGGGAGTCACACTTTTTGATGGCTTTTGATAGCATTCCGTCACCTTCTTAAAATAATGGCCTGAGTAGATTTTTGAGGAAATTTATATTTTAGCCTAATCAAATGACACTGGCTGCCTCTTGTAAAATTCGCCTATCCTTATTGAACAAGATCATGCTGTTCCCACCCTCTGTAGTAGAATGGCCTCTCTCAAGAGTTGCATCATTTTCTTGGCCTAAGTCACATTGTCTTGTGACTTAGGCCCAAAAGAATTGCCTAAGTCTGGAGTAAGTCAGTTACTCCACAAATAATTTGGTTTATAATTGCCTAAGTCAAAATAGAAATTGCCCTAAGTCATTTAATCCTCTTATGTTACATAACTGACAGACAGCGTTATTTTTATGTCAATAGTCATATATTGTTTTAAACTTTTTGGGTGAAATGAGTAAGAAATACCATATAGTTTGTTTTGGTTCTGTCTGTTTTCTGAAAAATGTAAAAAAAAATCTCTTAGGCCATAGATATTCAACTGGCGGCCCGCGGGCCGCACGTGGCCCGCGGGAGGAGGAGCTTCCTTGTGGCCCCTGGCCATATTCCCAAAACATTTTTTTTCTTTTTTTTTCTTCTTAATTTTCATAATTATTATTTATTTTAACTTTGATTTATGTTATCAAAGTTAAAACAGTACAAATTATTTATCCTTCATTAGTTCTTGAAAGGCCATCTTTCATTGGAACTTAACTTAGAACCTTAAATAGAACCGAATTAGACCGAATTAGACCCAAAAAAAGGTTGATTTATATTGGTCAAATAGAACCGAATTAGACCCGAATTAGACCGAATTAGACCCGAAAAATTTTGCGCGTGTGCGCTTCGCGCAATTGTGTGCGCACATGCACATGCACGCGCGCTGCGCGTGCATTTGCGCGTGCATTGGCCCCCGACTCCAAATTATTTTACAGTTGTGGCCCCCTGCCTAATCTAGTTGAATACCCCTGTCTTAGGCCATAATTTTAAAAAGGTGACGATTCCACATTTTGGTGGTATATCTGCAGACGAATAATAAAAAAAGATATATTTTATTAGAATATATCTACAGATTATCATATGTTATAGAAACATTTCAGCCTTTAATCCCTTAACATTTCTGATGCCTTTGGAATGCCATGGTTGGGGTCATAATTGAAACCAAACAAATCATCCCCAAAAGGCATCTCTTGTTATCTGAGGAAGCCAAGTGAAGTTTATTTGATTATCCCCAGAATGTGTTTCAAGGCCGGGGTGAAACAGAATTGCCTCTTTATGTACAGTAAATACACCACACCACGTAAGGTTCAAATGAAGTTAGACCTTTGAGCGTTCTCGTATGTCTTGAGAAAGACCAGGTGTGGAAACTCAGAAAAAAAAAGAAGCCTTGAGCCATAAGCTAAACCGCCATTCTTGACAGAGGAAGCAAATTGTGTGAGCAAGCCTGTTACAGAGTGTTCTGTGCCATGTCACACTGCTATAGGGTATGGGCTATATTTAGACTCCACTAAAAGTCAATAAATCACACTTGTTTTGTTTCACCTGTTGACTGACTCATGGAATGTCAAAAGAATGACATCATGCAGCTGCATGTATGAGTAACTAACTAGACGTTCACCTACTGGGGAGTAAACAACTAATCGTTAAAAACAAGGCTCCAGACACACCAAAACAAACTGGTCAGGCTACTGCTTGGCCTTACACCTACAACTCATTTAACCCCTGCTCATTTTGCTAGGGTGGGATGGCTCAGGGTAGAGGACAGAGTACAACAACTTGCGGTGGGCCTGGTCTACAGGATACACCACAACATTAAGACACCCATGATGTACCTGTCAAACTACTTCACAAACGTCAATGACGTCCACAATCACAACACCAGAGGGAGCTCCACAAATCACGTTATACCCAGATTTGGCTCAAACAAGGGATACAATGCGTTCTACTGCTATGTCGGAACTGGCCCCTGTAAAAAGTCAAAGCCTACCCCTTTTAGCATAGTAGCGTATATATTTGTATGTCACTAAATGGTCCTATGAATTGAGTACAAAGGACCCCAATGGAAACAAGCCTTAGTGCTTTCTTGGGTTTAAAATCTTCTTAGCAGACCTTGTATAAAACTGTACTTCCCTGTGCTTGTCTTTGCAAACTGTTAATATAAAGTATTCAATCAATCAATCAATCAATCAATCAATCAATTAATCATTGTTGTTGGGAAGAAACCTCTTATCTCCATATTTTAACTTTTTGTGTTTTTTCCCCTTATATTAACGCCCTATACATGATCATACTACAGCATCACACAAAAGCATCAAAAGTCTCAGATCCACAAAGCCCTGTGGATCTGCAACTTTTGCTGTTTTTGAATTTGAATCCTGAAAAGTAATTATTTTTGGACATGTGAGGTTTCCACCCGACAGAGACGATATTATATTTAATAGGATTGCGGTAATGTGAAAAAAAAACATCATCTCTACTGTCTGGTATAGACCGGGAAATAATCCCATCCACTCCATTATATTTTAAGAATAACCTTGAACAAATTAAATTTTGAAGCACCCTATCTAAAGTCCTGGCTTCTGGGAGAAGCCAAAGCTGTAAAGTTCATGTACCATGTGCTCCATGGCCGGGAATAATTTCTACCCCATGCATGTATAATAAGAGAGAGAGATACGAGGAGGTGAATTTCATCCAGTATTAATATCACTCATGATTACGTTATTATGACACGAGGCAGTCGTTCCTCACACACAGGGCCGTGCTTTGCTGTAGGCAAGGTTGGGCGGCCGCCTGGGGGCCTCAAACGGTCAGGGGGGGGGGGGGCATTTTTTTATTTATTCATTTAGAAATTGATTTAAATAAACAGCTTTCCGATCCATTCGAGGCCCCTAAAAAAATCCAGCAGGGGGCCTCAAACAGACGAATGCCGCGCTACGAGCTTGTAGATCTGCTATTTCTTTGAAAAATCATGTTGTTTTTTTTACAAAAATGTTAAAGCAATTTTTAAAGCAAACATGTTTTACACAAATCTTTGCTTCTACAAATGTCTTCTAAATCCTAAGAAAAATCCTAAGAAAAAACGTATGTTTTGCTATAATATCAGTGGTTTTCAAACTTTTTCATGTCAAGGACCCCCAAAATGATATATTTGACCGCGGACCCCCATCTCAAAACATTTTGTTCCAGGGAGCAAAGATTTGAGTTAAAAATGTTCGCTTAAAAAAAAAATATATATATATTCAAAGATTTGCACACATTTTGACGATTTTTCAAAAATAGCAGATCTACAAGCTCGTAGCGCGGCACTCGGTGCTTGTAGATCTGCTGTTTTTGAATAGCCCAAAGTGTAAAGTAATGCTTTTTTAGCTCAAATCAAAAAATGACACACAGATGCGTCTTCAGGTCTTATACTGGGTTAATTTTACGAAAAAAACACACAAAGTTAGAACATGGAGATAAGAGGTTTCGGCCCGACAACAGCAGCGATGTGTAAATGGTTTGTGGCACAATGTTAAATACTGCACATGGTGACATATCCCATGGTGCCTTGTGGTAATTACTATGTTTACAATGAATGTGATGTGATAGCAGCTACTGGCACATTAGCATGCATGGGTTAAGAGGTCTAAACCCATAATGTGAGCTCTATTGTCTGTGCTGGTGCAGGGATTCCACAGGATTAACCCATTAAGATCGGGAACGTATCTGTGTAACCACTTAAAACCATTATGTTATACTTTGGCTATACGATATTTAGTAGTATAGCCTCATAGAGTATATATACTCTATGAGTATAGCTATAACCTCATAGTGCCGCACTATGAGGTTGTAGCTATGAACTTTTAGATCTGCTATTTTTGAAAAATCGTGGAAAATTTGTGCAAATCTTTGAATATATATATATATATATTTTTAAATCGAACATTTGTAACTCAAATATTTCCTTCTGGGGGGGAGGAGGGGGGGGGGGGTCCCTGGAACAAAATGTTTTCAGATGGGGGTCCGCGGCCAAATAAATATGTAAAAATGTTTTCGAAATCCTAACAGTATGTTGCTATATCAGTGGTGCTCCAACTTTGTCAAGGACCTCCAAAATGAAAATATTATTTAGTTCCAGGGACCCCCAGAAGTAAATATTGGAGTTAAAAATCGATAATATATTCAAAGATTTGAACACATTTGCACGATTTTTCCCAAAGATTGCAGATACTGTATATAAGCTCATAGCACGACACTAAAATGACACAGATGCGTTCCCGGTTTTAATGGGTTAAAGGAATCAATAGGCTGGCCAAGGGTTTAGTTCCTCTCCCGATGAACGCATTAGAAGTGGCAGCGCCTCAATCAGATTTTAGCTGTTGACCTTCAAAAGGATGCTGAAAGTAATTAAGCCAAACAAATTGGGCTGATTTCTCGGAGGGGAATTGACAACCATGCTGAAAATCTAATGACCGGTCCACCATGCCATATGGATGTTCAAAATTAAACAACGGAAATTAAATTGTGTCAGAAGGCTGGGACGGGACGTCCCTCTAAGGATCTTTTACTCATGCTTGAGAATAAATGGCGTAATACCTCCAGTGATTCTTTGTCAGACTGTGTGTGTGTGTGTGCGTGCGTGCATGCGTGCGCGCACACACAGAATTAACCTTGTGCAAACTGGTGTGTGTGTGTGTGTGTGTGTGTGTGTGTAACTGAATATTTTACCATGTCTTGAGCGGCGATCACACATAAATTACCTTGAACATAAAAACATTTAATCATGTGCAACGACACACATTATGTTACAAAATGTAGTGTTTTGTAGGGAACAGTGGAGCACCTTCACCATAATGGGTGATCAGCTCTTCTAACAGCTGTGTACTGTACTCTACTGCAGTGGTTCTCAAACTTTTTCATGTCAAGGACCCCCAAAATGATATGTATTTGGCCGCGGACCCCCATCTCAAAATATGTTGTTCCAGGGACCCCCAGAAGCAAATATTTGAGTTACAAATGTTGGCTTTAAAAAATATATATTCAAAGATTTGCACAAAAAAAAAACACATTTAAAAAAAAATAGCAGATATACAAGCTCATAGCGCGGCACTCGGTGCCGCGCTATGAGCTTGTATATCTGCTATTTTTGAATAGCCAAAGTATAAAAGGTCATAATTATTGTGATGCTATATTAACACATTTTGCTGGGTACCCCCTGGAACCCCCTCAAGTACACCTGGGGGTCCCCGGACCCCACTTTGAGAACCATGGCTGTACTGTACCATGCATTAGAAATGCAGAAAAATCAGGGACTTGTTTATCCGCCTTTTCTTCACACGTATAATGCATGATTAATCACAATTGCTGTTGTTGTTGTCCAAAGAACACAAATTAACAATTCCTGTCAATATTGATCAGCCTGTCACTGTGCTATATAACTTCAGCCTGTGTGTTTTCAAGATTTACAAATCAGTACAGGCATTGAAACAGAGCCATGCATATACTTTGGGACGTGCACAGATAGACTCTAGCTGGTGCTAGAGCGCCTGCCCTTTGCCCTCTTGACCAGAAGTGCCCTTTCAGTTTACAGCAGGGGTCTTCAACAGGGGGTCTGGGACCCCTAGGGGGTCCTCAGAGTTACTACAGGGGGTCCGCCAAATCTTTATGTGATAGGATTTTTCTTTTTACCATAACCACTCAAAACCTAGCATCCCTTTTCTGAGGAGAACTTTAGCCAAAAATAGCAGATCTACAAGCCCACAACGCCTCGCGCTGCGAGGCGTTGTGGGCTTGTAGATCGGCTATTTTTGGCAAGGTGCCCTATTTTTTTACTTGAGCACCTGCCCCTCAAAATGTCTGTGCACGCCACTGCTTTACCTATACGTAACTGGAAATATTTACCATGTTAAAATGTTTTTGCTTGCCAAACCTCCTCGTTGCATTTATCAGTACGACAAAGCAAGCAAGCGTGCAGCAAATCATGTTGAAAACCACCACAACACAATGGCTGTGATAATTACCGGCTGCAGTTCGACACATGTTTGATTGTTTGTCATTCGTTTGAACAGATGGGGCAATAATGAGTTGAATCTCTAGTGTAAACCAAAGTCTGTTATAATTACATCAAAACGCAACATGTGGGCCCGGACCGTGGCTTAGCGGTCCGAGCACCTATAGGCTCCTCCAATGTAGCCTGACAGTGCATCGCGGGTTCGAGTCCCGTTCCCGACGATCTGTACTGTACTGCATGTCTCTCCCCATCTCTCTCTCTCTCCCTGTTTCCTGTCCATCTCCACTTTCCGCTATAAATAAAAGAAGAAAAGCCCCGAAAAATATTTTATTTTTAAACGCAGCAGTTGTTCAGCATTGATGTATAACATTAAACTTGGGTCTTGTGTAAAATGGCGACGGCCTCGCTAACTAAACCGTGACTATAGAGTGAGGTTTGTCTAAAGCAGGACGAACCTGCATCCAGTATCCCTTGTCGACCTTGGATTTGATGTGTTAGGGTCGCGCCCTGTCAGCACGGTGTCGATATTTCAAGGTTAGGGATTTAATTCTCACAGGGGCTTCGCTGCAGAAGCTACAAATCGTCTCTGTCGGGTGGAAACGTCATATGTCCAAAAAAAACTGTTACTTTTCAGGATTCAATTTCAAAAATAGGAAAAAATAGCCGATCGGCAAGCCCAAAACGCGCCGCGAAGCGACGCCTTTCGAGCTTGCAGATCTGCTATTTTTCAATGCTATTGTGTGACGCTGTAGTAAGGTTTCTGCCGGACAGCAACGACATGTACGCATGTAAGCCCACAACGGCCTCAAAAATCCATCCTCCAAAAGTGCAGGGCATTGATTATCCATTTCGCAAAACAATATGTCATTTCCTTCCGTAAATAATTCAACAATACAAAACGTATGCAATATGAATGGGGGGGGGTTAGAGGGTTAGAGGGAGGGGGGGGGGGGGGGGGAATGCTGTTCAAGCGGCAAAAACAAGGGCCAAGTAAAATGTTATCCCCCAGGCTCGCTGTGTGTATCGCCACTTTGCAATTCTCCCTAGATCTCCCGTTCATCTTCATCTTCTCACTCCATATGCTGAACCCCTCCGGCTGTTTCTCCTCCACACGGATCCCCTTGGCTCTGCCATCTCCAGACCCACCTGCTCCCTCTCCTCTCTCACTGGCTTTGTGAGGCGCATGCACGCATGCCAGCACCTCCGCTGGCATGCATCACGTGCTTTGGGCAAGGACTCCACACTATACAGCCACAGAAAGCCCCCGAATGCTCTTTGTTGGGTATAATTGACTATTATTCTTTTTTTTTTGCTAAATATTGTCTCTCTAGAACTGGATAGCCGCCCTTAAAGGACGACTTCACCCATTTTCAACCTGTCTTCATATAATAATAGGTCCTAATTGCAAATGCTCATGATAAAATGGCACCATTATTGTTTACTCTCTGTCTGTGCCTCAGAGGAGGGCTGTGGACAGTGCAGAAACCTGCCTAATAGAAACCGCAGGCTTTCTATTCCTGGAAAGTTAGCATGCTGTAGTGGGAGCCAGTGTTCTCGAGAAAAGAAAAAAAAATACCAAAAAAAACTGCCTAACGATGATGTCACTGGTAGGCGGGTTTCTGAACTGTCCACAGCCCTCCTACGAGACACAGACGTAGTAGGAAAAAATTGCACCATTTTATCATGAGCATTAGTGAGGGTCTATTATGTGGTCTATTAGGTTGAAAATGGGTGAAGTCGTCCTTTAAAACAGCTAACCCAAGCCTCGAGTGCCCATCCAGAGAGGAGAATGTTTTTTATTTATTTTTTAAGTGAAAGGAAGAGACTCTGTTCCTTTGCAGCATGTAGGCTAAATCCATCCCAGATCCACCATGGAGGAAGAAGTCCACAGGGCTGATGCTCCCCCACTGGGTCTGTTAATGTGACTGGCCATAATCCTCCCGAAACCCCCCCCCCCCCCCCCCCCCCCCCCGCCACAATAAGCAGCAGGGCAGGATCATATCGGTCAGTTCTCCTGTCTCTGCAGCATGCATGGGCTGGCTCTCCACCTCAACCTGCACTGGAACATGTCTAGCCCATTGAGACCTGAAGCCGATTCTACATGTCTCCTAAATCCCAACAGTATTCTGAAAAACGGATGTTTCTATATCAGTGGTGCTCAATCTTTTTCATGTCAAGGACCCCCAAAATTATTGTTTGGCCGTGGACCCCCATCAAAATATTTTGTTTCAGGGACCCCCAGAAGCAAAGATTTGAGTTAAAAATGTTCGCTTAAGAAATATATATATATTCAAAGATTTGCACACATTTTCACGATTTTTCAAAAATAGCAGATCTACAAGCTCGTAGCGCGGCACTCGGTGCCGCGCTATGAGCTTGTAGATCTGCTATTTTTGAATAGCCCAAAGTGTAAAATAATGTTTTCTTTTAGCTCAAATCAAAAGTTCCAGGTCTTAATGGGCTAGTGCAGCCAGTCACACAAATCCATCTATCTCAGTGTGTTGTGATTAAATCAAATCCTTTCCCCCAGGCAGGGGAAACGTGAAAATTGCATCATTGTCAGTGATGGAAGAAGTACTCATCACATGTTTTACTTATTAAGTAAAAATACCAATTCTGCAATGTAGATATACTCTGTTACTAGAAGTCCCGTATTCAAAATGCGTTAAGAGTAAAAGTACAGAAGTATCGGCATCAAAATCAAAATATACTTAAAGTACCAAAAGTAGAAGAACCCAGTGTGCAGAATGCACAAGTTCAAAATGTATTAAAAAATCACACCCTGTGTGAAGGAAGCGGTGCCTTTGGGGCGGGGCTTAACTAATTTCAGTTCGTCCCTATTGGTGGTCTGAGTCCACTTACCAAATTTGTACTTGGTAGCATGCTGCAAACTGGAATAATGGCCGTTTAAAGCCCAGCCAATGGGCAGACAGAGGGGGCGGGGCTTAAGTAATTACAGTTCGTCCCTATTGGTGGCCTAAGTCCACATACCAAATTTGGACTTGGTGGCATGCTGCAAACTGGACTTACGGCTGTTTAAAGCCCAGCCAATAGGAAGACAGAGGGGGCGGGGCTTAATTAATTTCAGTTCGTCCCTATTGGTGGTTTTAGTCCATTTGTACTCCGTAGCATGCTGCGAACTGGAGTTATAGCTGTTTAAATGCCGTGCTCAAACGGACGGACAGAACATAGGCACGGACATACGGACGTCAAGTGTGTGTGTGTGTGCGTGTGTTCTCGTGTGCGCAGTATTGGCTTGTGTGTGTGTGTGTGTGTGTGTGTGTGTGTGTGTGTGTTGAAGTGGCGCATGTGTTGCTTCTTTGCCGTGTTCAGACATACGGACGGACATAACATACGGACGGACGGACGGACGGACGGACGGACGGACACGCAGACAGAGTCAAATGTAGAGCGGCTGGCACCGCTAAAAAAAAGCATTGGAAAAGATTATGAGCTTGTAGATCTGCTATTTTCAAAACGGCCAAAATATATATACGGTTGAAGTGGTTGGTGTGTTTTGTAATAATAATCTACAAAGTAACTAGTACGTTTTCATATAATTGTAGTGGAGTAAAAGTACAATATTTGTACTTGTAGAGAAGTAGAAGTATAAAGTATTTTTGAAGTCGAATTGGAACTACTCCAGTAAAGTAAAAGTGCCTCAAAATTATACTTAAGTAAAGTACTTGAGCAAATGTACTTAGTTACTTTCCACCACTGATCATTCTGCACGTAATGGGCCGTCCAGTTCCATCTCTCTCTCTCTCCTCTCACTGTTTTCCAGAGTACACACCCCCTGCCGCGTGACTCCTCCCCCCCTGCCGCGTGACTCCTCCTCCTCCCCCTCCGCTGTAATTTATTTAGATTTATTTGCAGGCAAACCCCAGACCCCCCCATGGGAGAGAAGCTGGGATGGGCAGGATAGAGGGGGGGGGGGGGGGGGGGTACTATTACAGGGATTAGACCCCTGGGGTGGGGTAGAGATGAGATGAGAGGAGAGGGAGGGAGGGGAGGGGTTTATACAGCAGTGTTGCCATATTTTGTGAGAGAAACCAGCCCAAAAGAAGCGACTACTAGGCCACATGAGCACTTTAAACCTGTATAGGCTACTGTATACGACGGCTATTTAAAAAAAGTATTGAAGTAAAATATATATATATATATATATTTTTTTAATTATCCCACGATTTTGTAACCCATTTTTTCACCCAGTGCCAATTGTCTAAGTAATCCTGGGCGCTACACTCCCTCTGCCAGCCTAGGGAGAGCTTAGAGCCGAGCTCAGGCCTCCTTCAATGCATGAGAGCTAGCAAGGCGCTAAATGTGGAATATTTAACACAAATCCGGTACGGGGCTCCCTGGCACAAAACATTTTCAGAAGGGGGTCCAATGACATGAAAGTATTTGAGAACCACTGGTGTAAATAATAGAAAGCAAGCCCAAATAAGCAACTACACTTTAGAAACAAGCCACCCAAAAAACTGCAGCCCGCAACTTCCAATATTTACAAGCAACTTTACGGGGAAAAAAAGCCCAAAGTCGCTTATATTAACCTATTAAGACCGGGAACGCATCTGTGTAACCACTTTAACCATTATTGTATACTTTGGCTATTCAAAAATAGCAGATATACAAGCTCATGAGCTTGTAAATCTGCTATTTTTCTAAAATCGTGATTTTTTTTTTTGCAACACTTTGAATACATATATATATATTTTTGGGGCGGTGTAGCCGCCCCCTATAAGTGAGTTTTGGACACCGACCATAAAATTTGTGTACCCCATAACCCTTCCATTGTTAATGCAAATCGATACTTTTTCATATCAGCCAATCACATTACAGCTAGTGTCATCACCACTAACTGTAATGTGATTGGCTGACTTTGCAAATTCAGGACTGTGATTGGCTAGCGAAACACATGACACATGTGCAGCCCTATGAATAGCAGTATGGACTTTAAAAAAAGTAATTTATCCTTTTTTTAAAGTGAGTCATGTTGTGATGACCACACACCGCCCACTTCACACTGGGTGTGATTTTTTTAAAGCAATTGTTTTTTACTCAAATCTTTGCTTCTGGGGGTCACTGGAACAACATATTTTGAGATGGGGGTCCGCTGCCAAAATAATACATATCCTTTTGGGGGTCCTTGACATGAAAAGGTTTGCGAACCACTGATATTATAGCAGCATACGTTTTTCAGAAAACTGTTAGGATTCAGAAGACATTTGTAGAATCCCCAGACGCAAAGATTTGAGTAAAAAAAATAGTATATATATTCAAAGATTTGCACACATTTTCAAGATTTTTCAAAAATAGCAGACCTACAAGCTCATAGTGCCGCGCTATGAGCTTGAAGATCTGCTATTTTTGAATAGCCAAAGAAATCTAAAAATGACAAACAGATGCGTTCCCGGTCTAAATGGGCTAAGCTAAGCGGACATGGCAACATGGTTTACAGTGGCAGTGCTGTGAGGAGCCCATTATGCAGAAAGGCAGAGGGGTGATGGGATCCACCCCCCCCCCCCCGATGCGACCCCTACACTAACTCATGGATATGGAGGGACAATTATGCTGCACCCCGGCCATGTGTACTTTAATAAGCAATTACAACACGGATGCTCTGAGTAAATTGTCATTTTGTCTGGATGTGATTAATAGGGGCGAGGCTGTTTGCCTCTCAGCCTATGGGGGTGACATACTACCCCTATACTGTATGAAGCCATTATGGCTGACCTTTAGGGAGATTGGAAGAAAAAGAAAGAAAAAAAAAGAACTATGCCGGTGTTTATTGACAGCAGAGGCTGTTAGTTGGTATTCAATTACGATATAAAGCAAAGATAATGCATAAAAGATGAGACCATAATCTGCGACGGTTCATTTTTCATGTAAAATGAAATCACGTAATGGGGGGAATTCACGGAGGAATATTCCGCATCTGCCATGTAGATCTAGCCATAATCTAATGGCTCTTAGGCAATCCTATTGATGAAAAATAAAAGCTCCACGCTGCAGTTAAATGTAGGAATATAGGACAGCCCCCATTGCTCAACCTCTGTCCGTTTTCAGTCCAAATTGATTGTGAAAGAAGACTGAACTTCACGGGCTTCTAATGGCCAGAGTCTCTGAATGGACCAGAGTATTCCCTGGGGAGGTATAGGGACATCTCACAGACTATCCATCACCATTAGTTCCTGCCTATTGAAAGGCTTTCGTCCCTTTACCCAATGTTGTGGGTTCCTATAAAAGGTCGCTGAGTTGAAAATAACTGCAGGTTAACTGGCTGGAATCTACTGTACCATCCAGTTGTCCCCCCCACCACACAAACCACAGCACAGTCCTGAATCTGCAGGAACATATAATAGCCTACATCAGGGGTCTTCAACGTTTTCAGGCCAAGGATCCCTTGGCTGAGAGAGAGAGAGAAAGCAGGGACCCCCATTATTATATTGTATAAAGTATTTTTTATTTTCATAGATTTCGTAGGCAGCTTCATAGACTTGTTTCACAGCACTATCATGTTGAATTCATGTTAATGTGTATTTCCAGACATTTAACCGTGCTCTAAAAACAATACTTAGTAAACCTGACCTTTCACTCTGTACTTCCTGTACTTTCACTCTTTTTCCCCCCCTATACCGAACCACTTTGCCGAAAATAGCAGATCTACAAGCACACAACGCCTCGCAGCGCGAGGCGTTGTGTGCTTGTAGATCTGCTATTTTTGGCTAAAGTTCGCCTCAGAATAGGGATGCTTGGTTGAAGTGGTTAATGTAAAAATCACAAAGATTTGGCGGACCCCCTGTAGTAACTCTGAGGACCCCCTGCAATGTAGAGATACTTTGTTACAAGTGAAAGTCCGGAATTCAAAATTGACTTGAGTAAAAGTACAAAAGTATTGGTATCAAAATGTACTTAAAGTACAAGAGATTAAATTAAATCATAGATTGATAAACTGTTGCACCGTATAATGACATCGGTGATGCTTGCCCTACATTTGGAACATCTACCTCATCACGTACAAATACTGTGATGAGGTGAAAGCCTCCTGCACAGAAATAATATCACACAACATCTCTTTGACAGTGTGGCTACTTTGTGAATCCTCCTCCTTCTGCACTGAAAGCTGCCTATCTGTTCGGCTGTCAGTGATTTATCGTGACATTTCCCTTGCTCTTTTGGAGCGTGATGCCATTTTCCCATCAGCCCCTCTGTTGTGGACCAGTGATGATATGAACTAATGCACTCTCAGAGTAGAAATACCCCCCCACATCACCAAGACTCTTCCATCTCTCTTAGCTTCTTCCAGGGACCCATCAAATACAGGGTTGCCATGTCCGCTTATTATAAGCGACTTTGGTCTTGTTTTTCTGTAAAGTTGCTTGTAAATATCGGTAGTGCGGGTTGCGTTTTTTTTGTGTCTTAAGTGTAGTTGCTTATTTGGGCTTGCTTCCATTTTTTTTTTATTATGGTTGAAACCAGTGGTTCTCATTTTCATGTCAAGTAGGCTACCCCCAAATAAATGTTTTTGTCCACAGAACCCCATCTGAAATTATAATTTGTGCCAGGGACCCCCGTACAAGATTTGTGTTGTTAAAATGTTTAAAGAAATATATTATCCTATTACATCGGCTATTTTCAAATAGCCGATGTAATAGGTTTAAAGCGTGACCCACGCAGTCGCTTTCTTTTGGTCTTGTTTTCATAGACCTGGCTGCTTATTTCACTCGCAGAATCTGGCAGCACTGCCCATCAAACGTCTCACTTCCCCAGAGAGCTGGAAGAGAGAGAAAGGAGCAATGTGCACCACGTTGCCCCCCGGGGCACCAGATTCCATTACCAGGACCCCTGTTTATCAAGTCAATCAATGGGAGCGTACAACTGGATGAACACAATGGCCAGAAGGGCAGCCACCTCACCGCCATAGGAAAGGCCATCACAGCACAGGGCAGCCGTGAAGCTGTCAGAAATGTGCTAAGATCACATTAATTGGATTGTTTTACTGCACAGGGGCTTGTTCTGTAGTCCCGGCGAAACACTCTTCTCCTTTGTTTTTAATGATATTTTTTTGGGGGGTTTTCTGCCTTTATTGATAGAATACAGTAGACCAGGGGTCTTCAACGTTGTCAGGCCAAGGACCCCCTAGCTGAGAGAGAGATGAAGCAGGGACCCCTACTCTATATTGTATAAAATTGTGTTTTAGATTAAAGTTTTTTTTTTACTTAGTCTCCTCTTTTTTCCCTCTACACCTATAGCCTCTTTGCCAAAAATAGCAGATCTACAAGCTCTCAACGCCTCGCAGCGCGAGGCGTTGAGAGCTTGTAGATCTGCTATTTTCGGCTAATGTTCCCCTCAGAAAAGGAATTCTAGGGTTCAAGTGGTTCATGTAAAAAAACTAAATCCTATCACACAAAGATTTGGCGGACCCCTATGGTAGCTCTGAGGACCCCCTAGGGGTCCCGGACCCCCTGTTGAAGACCCCTGCAGTAGACTGACAGGAAATGGGGAGAGAGAGAGATGGGGAGTGACACACAGCAAAGGTCATCGGGATCGGGTTTCGAACCCGCGACACGCTGTCAGGCTGCATTTCAGCTTATAGGTGCCCGGACCGCAAGGCCAGCGTTCCGGGGGCCGAAATGCTCTTTTTTTAGTAGTCATGTCGTATGTTGTCATGTGACATAATGTGCTTAACCCATTAAAACATGAATAGTTTTATTTTACACTTTGGCCATTCAAAAATAGCAGATACTGTATACAAGCTCACAGCGCGATGGGCTTGATCTGCTAATGTCTTTTTAAATTGTGAAAATGTGTGCAAATCTTTGAATATATAAATATATGTATATTTAAAGCAAACATTTTTCACTCAAATCTTTGCTTTTGGGGAATATTTTGAGATGGGGGTCCACGGCCGAATGCAAAAAAAATTTGGGGGCCCTTGACACGAAAAGGTTTTAGAACCATCCACTGATATAGCAACATAGGTTTTTCAGAAAACTGTTATAATAAATAAATAATCTTAATGGTTAATAGCTCTAGAACAAAAAACGTGTAGTTATTCTAAGACGACTATGGATCTTCCCTTCCTCGTAGATCCTAAATATCATGATCTGATCTGAAAAACTATATTTTATTGTGTTTCCTGGTTTCTTTGTTGTAGTTCTACTGTAGGTTTTACGTTACAGTTGTGTTCCTTTTATCAGTGGCGTGCTTTTTGTTCGTAAATTAACGTCCTATTTGATACTTCATACTACAGCGTCACACAAAAGCATCAAAAGTAGATCTGCTACTTTTGCTATTGTTTCATTGGAATCCTGAAAAGTAACAGTATTGGACGTATGAGGTTTCCACCCGACAGAGACGATATATTAATCAACGACCCGAACCCGACCTGCGACCCGTAAAAAGAAAAGTAAAGAGAGAGAAAAAGATATACAATAGCACGGCTAAATAAACATACAAAGTATTATTTATCGTTGAATGGCAACAAAAAAAACAAAAACAAACCCTCAAGCCAATTATATCATATTGTGTTTTGTAAAGCAGAGAAAGGTCCTGACTTGCATTCTGTGCAGAAGAAGATGTGTGGTTTATTAATAACCTACTGTAGGCAACACGATGGGCTGCAGAGTTGTGCTCATACAGTATGTGCACGCATGTCCACGCTCCTGCATGTCATTCTAAAACTGATTCCTGCCATTCAAACATCTGATGATCACTAATTATTCCTCGTGTCGATTATGTTTTATCTTCAGTCAATCAAAGGTCAGGATTCTATGAATGTAATTCTGTCCTTTCACTGCCTACACCACACTATAGCAAGTTTATTCAACTGCTTCACAGAGAGAGAGAAAGAGAGAGAGACTTTTTACAATAAATAAATTGAGGCGGCACTCATTTTATGCTGAGACTTGAGACCTGAAGCCGATTCTACATGTCTCCTAAATCTCCTAAACAGTATTCTCAAAAACGTATGCTTCTATATCAGTGGTGCTCAATCTTTTTCATGTCAAGGACCCCCAAAATTATATGTATTTTGGCCGCGGACCCCCATCTGAAAATAGCAGAAAATAGCAGATCTACAAGCTCGTAGCGCGGCACTCGGTGCCGCGCTATGAGCTTGTATATCTGCTATTTTTGAATAGCCCAAAGTGTAAAATAATGCTTTTTAGCTCAACTCTAAAAATGACACAGTTCCAGGTCTTAATGGGTTATTAAGAGTGTCTCACTCACTCACGCACACGCACACTGATTGGTGAATGGTACGGCGATAAAGCGACAGGCCAGCAGCATGCTGTGAATCAACACGTCTGCTGGGTGACAGTGGAAACTTTGCAAAAGATACATACCTATTTATCTTTAAACGCCAAACATTTAAAAGATAAAGTAGGAGATAGATACGGCAGCATATTATTAAAAGATAAAGTTGACACGGCTGTACAGCGAGAGGATGATGGCGACAGACGCAGCCGCACATGAGTTGATAAAAATAAGCAACAACACACAGAACGCCAAGATCAGATCCATTGCAGGAGGACAGACAGACAGACAGACAGACAGACAGACAGACAGACAGACAGACGCGTAGCAGAGAGAAAGGCGTCTTTGAGTACTTTTAAAAGTGCTATATAAATTCCCTCAGTGTGGTTTATGATGTTGACTTGTCACTCACGTTCTGTCTCTCCACCTGTCTGTCTCTCTGCCTGTCTGTTTCTCTGTTTGTCTGTCTCTCTGCCTGCCTTGCGCATTATTTAATGCCTGCCTTGCGATTGGCTGAATGCAAAAACAAGAAAACAAGGACTCAGCCCCCAAAGGGGCGGTGGGGGGGCGTTTTCATCCCCAAAACCCTGATTTTTCACCAGGTTCTGGTGGCGTGCCTTGCCCGAGCATTGGACCGCCGACCCTAACCCCCCCCCGTAATCGAATCCTGCTGCTAGCACAAAAAACAAACATGTGTTTTGTTATGTTGTGTTCTGCTGTTCTGTATAGGCTCTATATGCACAGCAGCCATATTGGAAGGAAATTGGGCCTCTTCCTTACTTCCTTCACAGGTTTTACCAATGATACTAATGAAGGCTCTGTTCCATTTCGTGTAGCACAGTGGTTCTCAAACTTTTTTAATTTCAAGGACCCCCAAAACAATTACACACCCGTAAGGGGCCATTTGGAACCCCCTCAAAGAACCATGAGGGTCCCTGGACCACACTTTAAGACCCACTGGTGTTTCCAGTGAGCCAACATCAGCACCCTGACTCAGTTTGACCAGAATGGAACAGAGCCTTCATTAGTATCATTGGTAACACCTGTTAAGGAAGTAAGAAGAGGCCCAATTTCTTCCCAATATGACAGCCTATTGCTCTCCCTGCCCCCCACGGTCAGTCTGACCACTTGAGAAGCAATCAGCTGGATGAAGCTGAAAACTTAATTCCCCCCCCCTCAGGATCAAACAGGTCTTATTGAATGGAGATATAAAACTTGGTTTTATAGGGCAGGGGTCTTCAACGTTTTCAGGCCAAGGGCCCCCTAGCTGAGAGAGAGATGAAGCAGGGACCCCCTCTATAGTGTATAAAATTGTGTTTCAGATAAACTTTTGCTGCTCTTTTTTCCCTCCGCACCTATAACTCTTTGCCAAAAATAGCAGATCTACAAGCTCACAACGCCTCGCAGCGCGAGGCGTTGTGAGCTTGTAGATCTGCTATTTTTGGCTAAAGTTCTCCTCAGAAAAGGGATGCTAGGGTTCAAGTGGTTAATGTAAAAAAAAAAATCCTATCACACAAAGTTTTGGCGGACCCCCTGTAGTAACTCTGAGGACCCCCTAGGGGTCCCGGACCCCCTGTTGAAGACCCCTGGTATAGGGCCAGTCACATAACACGCACTGGAATGGTTTTTAAACATTAATAATGGCTTCCACGGTTCTAGTTTCCCTTGACAGATTCACAATTGTTTTATTCCCCGCATCGAATAAAGAATGAATTAATATGCGATGGCTCGGCGTGATAAAACCAAATTGTGCTATCAAATGAATCTTCTACTCTGCACAATTAACCTATTAAGACCGGGAAAGAATCTGTGTCATTTTAAGATTTCTTTGGGCTATTCAAAAATAGCAGATCTACAAGCTCATAGCGCGGCACCGAGTGCCGCTATGTGCCTGTAGATCTGCTATTTTTCGGGTTAGGGTTAATCTTGAAAATGTGTTCACATCTTTGAATACATGTTTTACTCAAATCTTTGCTTCTGGGGGTCCCTGGAACAAAATATTTTCAGATGGGGGTCCGCGGCCAAATACATATCATTTTGGGAGGTCCTTTAAGATAAACCACTGACATGTAGCAGCAAGTTAAAACAAATAAAAAAATAAAAACTGTTAGAATAGAATACATTTGTAATCCCCAGAAGAAATAAGATTTGAGTTACAAATGTTCGCTTAGAAAAATAATTATATATTGAAAGATTTTCACGATTTAAAAAAAAATAGCAGATCTACAAGCTCATAGCGCAGCTTGTATATCTGCTATTTTGGAATAGCCAAAGGAATCTAAAAATGACGCTCAGATGCGTTCCTGGTCTTAATGGGTTAAGATATAAAATGCTCCCAGTGTGAATGCCACTATGTGAGCGCTAAAGGAGCATGCTACAAATTAGCAGGGAGTTCATTGCGTAGATAACCAGGGTTATTATTTGTAATTAACACCAGCTGCTTTTAACAGCAATCAAAAGTAATTATGACAGGGGTTATAGTTCAGAGGGATTCCATTGTGTGATTGACAGATATAATGTGCATCCGGTAGTGGAACAAGTACTCAAATGTTTTACTTAAGTAAAAGTATCAATAGGCCTACTGCAATGTAGAAACACTCTGTTGCAAGTCAAATTAAGTCAAATGTGTAAATTGGTATCAAAATGTACTTAAATGAAGTAGAAAGTACTCATTATGCAGAACATTCCGCTTCACAAGGTATCACATGTATAAAAAATCTGTTGAAAATACCAGATCTACAAGCTCACAGCACGTCGCATTGCGACGTGCTGTGAGCTTGTAGATCGGCTATTTTAAAATAGCCAAAGTGTAAATAGGGCTGAAAAGTGGGTAATGTATGTTTTTAAGTAATAATCAAAATTTACAAAGTAACTAGTAACTAAAGTTTTCAAATAATTGTAGTGGAGTAAAAAGTAGCCTGTGAGATATCAGTGGAGTAGAAGTAAAGGTATTAAAAATAGGAAATACTCCATGTAAAGCCTCAAAATTGTACTTACAGTACTTGAGTAAATGTACTTAGTTACTCTCCACCACTGGAAACACCACACAGGAGGACAGGTGTTTTTCTTCCCTTCTCATGCTTAATGTCTGTCGTACAACAGTGTCGAGTGTCGTAAGAATAGCCAATCCACAAGCTCACCATGCCTCTAGGGCTGTCACCATTATGACATTTAATATGCTGAATAATTGTCACACAGATAATTGCGATTAACAATTTAATTGTTTTGTTTGTCTTGGAACACTGGAACATCATGAATACAAATGACATTTCCATTTGGCTTTTGGGCTTTGAAATTGCACAGGGCAGATATGACACATACGCTAGATATACAAAGAAATGCCATGTTTAATAACTTTATACTTTATACAAGTATAACATTTTCAAAAGGAGCGGAAATAGCAGATCTACAAGCTCAGAACGCTCGACGCGTTCTGAGCTTGTAGATCTGCTATTTCCGCTCCTTTTGAAAATGTTTGAAAGCATATGAAGATCATTCAACATGGAAACGATTGTGATGATAATGCATAATAATAGTGATTATCTCAAGTTATTGCGATTGGGCGATTATGTAAATCTTGCACCTGCGAGTCGTGGTGAGCCTGTAGATCGGGACACCATGCTGTGTACACCCAGTGGTTCTCAAAGGCCCCGGCAAAATGTGTTAATATTGCATCACAATCATTTTAACCACTTTAACCATATTTTATACTTTGACCATTCAAAAGTAGCAGATATACAAGCTCACAGCGCGTCAAAAAAAAAAATTAAACGCAAAAACTTTTGGAATATTTTTTATAGTTTTTAAATAATTGCCAAATATAATATATCATTTTGGGGGGTCCATTACAGCAGTGGTTCCCAAACTTTTTAGCTGAAGACCCGAAGGCGAAATTTGTTGTCTCCCCGGGACCCAAATTAGTGAAAATCGCAGATCTACAAGCTCCCAACATGTCGCAATGTAACGAGTTAAGAGCTTGTAGTTCGGCTATTCACACTACTTCTTTAAACATTTTATGGAATTTCTTAGATTTTTTTATGTATGAATTTCTTTTGAAAAAACATTGAATTTGTTTTTAATTCATGCATTTTTCCTTTTTTTGTTTAGTTTTTCTTGATTTTTCTTTTTTTTATGTTTTGAAATAATAATAATAAAAAAGTAGAAATGGGTCCCGACCCACTGTTAGTGAAACAGTGCTTTACATCAGGGGTTTTCAACCAGTGGTCCTTGTGGGGGTTCCAGGGGGTCCCCAGCCAAATTAATTGTTAGGAACCAAATTGACCCTTATGTGTCTGTAACTCTGAGAGTGTACAAATGGAACCAAATGGACCCTCACGGGTCCATTTGGTTCCATTTGTACACTCTCAGAGTTAAATGAACACTAATGATGATGATGCAGTGTAGATTGGGACCCCCAAGAAATCAAAATGGTTGAGTCCCTGGCATATCTTTTCAAATGGGGGTCCATGGGCTAATATGTGTCAATTTGGGGGTCCTTGACGCGAAAAAGGTTGAAAACCACTGCTTTACATGAAAGAGTTTGAGATCCACTGTTAGTGAAACAGTGCTTTACATGAAAGAGTCTGTGCACTCACTCCCCAGCTCTACCAGGAAAGAGGAAGAGAGGGAGGAGAAGAAGAGGGGAGGCGCTTCCTGAGACAGGACATACCGCACGTCTCCCCAGAGGAGGTGCAAACAAACTCTCATCTTCCAGAGATGAGGAGGAGGATTGTTCCAGAGTAGGCTAGTTATTAAAAATTAAAATGTAAAAAAAAAAAATCAAGATTTAAAAAAAATATGCGTTAGATCGGATACTTTCAAATAGCCAGTGGTGGAAAAAGTACTCAAATGTTTTACTTAAGTAAAAGTATCAATACTACGATGTAGAAGTACTCTGTTACAAGTAAAAGTCCGGAATTCAAAATAAAAGTACAAAAGTATTGGCATCAAAATGGACTTAAAGTACCAAAAGTAAAAGTACTAAAATGTTTTACTGAAGTAAAAGTAGCAATACTGCAATGTAGAAGTACTCTGTTACAAGTAAAAGTCTGGTGTACAAAAGTATTGGTATCAAAATGTACTTAAAGTACCAAAAGTACAGAAGTACTGAAATGTTTGAAAATAGCAGATCTACAAGCTCACAACGTGGTAGTTAGTTACTTTCCCACCACTGGTTAGATTGGATACTTTCAAACAGCTGATGCATAAAATAGGGTCAAAGTGGTTCAACTGATTTTGACGTTCTATTAACCTATTTTGCAGGATTTTCAAGGACCCCCTGGGGCTCCGCGGACCCCACTTTGAGAACCGTTAATATTGTGGTCTGATGCTTGTTTGCCTGCGGGGGCATTTCCAGTTTTCCCTGAAGTCGTATCTTAATCAAGTCCGTGGAGTGATGTTTGGTGGGCTGCTGATGAATATCAAAGGCAGAATGCACACGCACAGATCCTCCTTTTGATTAGAGGACCTTTTTAACCCATTCAATACGGGAATGCATACTGTGCCATTTTAGATTATTTTTGTTAGCTATAACCATTATACTTTGGGCTATTTTAAAGAAATCTTGAACATTTTGTGCAAATCTTTGAATACATAGATTTTTTTTAAACAACATTTTTAACTCAATTCTTTGCTTCAGGGGGTCCCTGGAACAACATGTTTTTATGGGGATCGGTGGGCAAATTTTTTTTTTTGGGGGGTGACAAGAAAAGGTTTGAGCACCACTGATGGCAACAACAGAAAAATTAAGACATTTGTTGAGACATTTGACAGTTACAAATGTTCGATTTAAAAAAATAAAAAATACTATATTCAAAGATTTGCACAAAATGTTCACGATTTAAAAAAAATAGCAGATCTACAAGTTCATAGCGCGGCACTCGGTGCCGCGCTATGAGCTTGTATATCTGCTATTTTTCTAATAGCCAAAGAATTCTTAAAATTACACAGATGCATTCCCGGTCTTAAAGGGTTAATATCTTCAAGATTCTGATGGCTTTGATAGTGAAGGGCTGCGATGTTTAATCTGATCCTTGGGGCTTTTATCTTCAGATAAAGACAGCTGCTGCTGCAGTGAAAAGGCCTGAAACAGATTAAAAAACCTTATTTACAAAACAGCGGGGTGCCAAATAGCATGTGTTGGCAGACAGTACAGGAAGCAGGTTTTGATGCAATGCATCAAAACCAAATGCTGCAAATTGGATTCAAATGTATAAAGTATAGGCTCTGTAGTGCATGGCTGTAGTCGCCTATTCAAGAAGGTGGCATTTCCTGTTTCCTAGCTTCATAGCTTCATTCTGATTGGCTCGATCCAGGTTTGAACCGAAAACACCTACTGTATGGAAGGTGTTGTGTGTTTCCGGGTTCAAATGTGCCGCTGCAGAGCCAATCGCATGGTAAATGGTGCATTTATATAGCGCTTTTATCCAAAGCTCTTTACATAGATTGTGCATTACATTCACACACATTCATCATACATTCACCGATGGGGGAGGAAGCCATGCAAGGCTTTTAGGGGCAATTAGGGGTTCAGCGTCTTGCTCAAGGACGCTTCGACACTAACTCTGGGGGAGGCCGGGATCGAACCGGGAACCTCGCATCAGGCCACTCTAGCGGCCACTCTACCCCTGAGCCACTGCCGCCCATACATGAGAAATGACAAACTGACCCAGAAATGAGAAAATGGGAATGCCACCTTCTGGAAAAGAGAACAAGCTTATTTCTCACTCTTTAGTTTTTCACAATATTCGCCATTCCCCATACTTTTGTTTATGATGGCAAATTAGTCAAATTAGCTGCACCAACACTGTACTAAGATATGACAAACAACCAGTTAGGCAACCAGGGCCAATTAAGTTTAAGTTATGGCGGGCGGTGTCTGTCTCTGCCTGTCTGCCTGTCGTGTCTGTCTGTCACGGCGGGTGAGCAGATAATGCCCATACAGACATGGACTGGACACATGTCTGACTGACATCAGTGCACATCGGCAAATACACACATATGGACATTTGCACTGGACAGGCCCGACTGAAGTGCAAATTGGCATTGTTAGGCAACGGTTTGTGTGGCAAAGAAGGTGCATGGAGAAGCACCTGTCTGTCCCACCTCAGGCAGTTAAATACATTCAGACGGAGCACGCTGACGGGGGCCCATCACTGTGTGACAGGGGTTGGCAACGTTTTTCAGGCCAAGGACCCCTTAGCTGAGAGAGAGAGATGAAGCAAGGACCCCCACCCACATTGTACATAAACATTGTGTTGCTGATTAAACTTTTTCATAGATTTCATAGATAGCTTCATAGATGTGCTTCATCCATTAGTGTTGGTCTTCATGTCCATGTGTATTTTCAGAAAACGGGTCATATATATATATATCAAATATTCCTAAGATGAGTAGAGTTAAATATATATAAGCTGCATGGTTAAAAATGGCAGTGGAATAAGGCAGTTAAAATATAAGCACATATTGTAACAGATATATGTTATACACAGAAGGTACATCGTTAAAAAGAATATCTGTCATTCTGTCACATTTCTAAGGGAGTGTTTTTGGCATGTTGCGGTGTGTGTCTTCTTCCTTATTTTCAGTTACTTAACCTTTAGAACATAGTTGTTCAGTGTTTCTGTTATAAATATACAATTTCTAAGAGGACGCATCTGTGTGTCATTTTTTGATTTGAGCTAAAAAAGCATTATTTTACACTTTGGGCTATTCAAAAATAGCAGATCTACAAGCTCATAGCGCGGCACCGAGTGCCGCGCTACGAGCTTGTAGATCTGCTATTTTTGAAAAATCGTGAAAATGTGTGCAAATCTTTGAATATATATATATATATTTTTAACTAAAATCTTTGCTTCTGGGGGTCCCTGGAAAAAATGTTTTGAGATGGGGGTCCGTGGTCAAATATATAATTTTGGGGGTCCTTGACATGAAAAAGCTTGAAAACCACTGATATTATAGCAAAACATACGTTTTTTCTTAGGATTTTTGGTAGGATTTAGAAGACATTTGTAGAAGCAAAGATTTGTTTAAAACATGTTTGCTTTAAAAAATTGCTTTAACATTTTTGTAAAAAAAACAAACACGATTTTTCAAAAAAATAGCAGATCTACAAGCTCGTATCGCGGCACTCGGTGCCGCGATACGAGCTTGTATATCTGCTATTTTTGAATAGCCCAAAGAAATCTTAAAATGACACAAATGCGTATTAGGCCTTAAAGGGTTAACAACGTAAGTAGTCCTGTAAAAAGAGAACTCAACTGAAATACCATTATTAACTGTTCCAAATATAGGCTACCAATAATCAACAATTTTTATCAGCAGTTGAATGACAATTTGAAAGGAAGACATTTGAATGGTTGTCTATGTACAAAATATCACATTTAAAGTAATCCGTATTGGGTTTGATATCAGGTTCAACAATGACCCCAATTATTGCCAATCTAGATTAATCTCATGTCATGGTGAGACAATAATTGAGTGATGTAGATTATCAAGGGTACACTGTAGTTAACACAGAATTGGGTTTTTGCCTATGATGTATTTGCTGCTGTTATCTAGAAACACAATGAGCTAGTTTATTCTGGCAAATGTTAAACCACATGGGGATTAATAGTAATGGGTTTAGTAATTCCACAGAAGGTATTATAAGCAGTGGTGGAAAAAAGTACTTGCATGTTTTACTTAGTTGTAGTAGTAGTAGTAAGTAGACGTATCAATACTGCAATGTAGAAATACTCTGTTACAAGTAAATGTACTTAAGTAAAAGTACAAAAGTATTGGTATCAAAATGTACTTAAAGTACCAAAAGTAGAAAGTGCTCATTATGCAGAATGTCCCATTTCACAAGTCCAAAATGTATAGAAATCTTTTGAAAATAGCAGAACTACAAGCTCACAATGCGTCGCTCTGTGTACTTGTAGATTGGCTATTTTCAAATAGCCTAAGTGTACTACCATTTGGCAATTGCCGTTGCTCCAAACTGGACCAAACTTGACACAGACACTGTTCAGGGGTTGGCCATGAGAATACAGGGGCCACAGGCACACTGTTGCTCCAATCTGCACCATAACTTTGCTAAAACACTGTTCACAGGGTCTGCCATGAAAGGGGGTGTTACAGCAGTGTTAACTAACACTTCAAATGGCCATACCTTGGTGACCATTGCTCTGAACAGTGCAATACAGGACTGGATTTCTGAAAATCTAGTGTTTCAGGCCGGGATGATCAAAAACCTATGAAATATGAGTTGAGATATAAAACCCTGTTTATGCTACCTAATGGCAACATGAAACATGGCCATATCGCCACCTGGCAGTACGTGACTGTAACCTTCAAGCATGTTTCCAGTAGGTTGCACTATGACCGGGCCGAATATGTCTGAGTCATAGTGTCTGGGGCTTTGTCAGAGTATCCGTTGTACCCCGTCTGTCTGTGTCCCTTAAGAGCCCATACATGGAGATCTCTCTATCTGCTAGTCTACCTGTGTCCCTTTTATGCCCATATATGGACAACTCTTTATATGTCAGTCGTGGCCCTTTTTAAGGCCATAAATGGAGATCCCTGATGTCATCAGTATATGCCAACCCATGGGCATTATTTTCTAAGACATAGTACCTGCTGGTGTATTCGTGATGATTGTTGTTAAAGGTGCTGCTGTGGTGGGTGCTTGAGTTGTTGTGAAAAGGGTGTTGTGAAAAGGGTGCCTTTCAATCGGACACTGCATTCATGATTTGAGGCATTTTCTTCCAAAAATGTGTTTTGCTAAATTAGACCTGCTGGTGGCGCTTTAACAGGCCAATGTGAGTGAAAAGGGTGGCATTTCTTCCTCCGCCTATGGGAAGGTGCGCACAAAATTTCACGGAATTCGCATGCTGCGTTGATGATTAGAGGCATTTTGTTCAAAATGAACCAATCTTGCAAACCTTGGAAGTCAATCTTAGCCAATCGGTATAGAATATGGAAAATCTGACAAATCCGTCTTGATCACATGACTATAGAGATACTGTGTACCGATTTAAGTGAGGTTTGGGTGAAATCTGTAGGAGTGATATCCATTAATGTGTTTTTCACAAATCGCGCTATAACAGGCCAATCTGAAAGATTGGGGGTAGAGGTTTGGCTTTGGCATCCAGGGAGTGTGTGTGCACAGTTTCACAGCGGCCGGGCTAACAGTGCCGGAGATTAGCTGTTCACAGACAGACACACGGACGGACGAACGGACGGACGGACGGACGGACGGACAGACGGACGGACGGACGGACGGACGGACGGACAGACAGACAGGGTGCAAAACATACACTCGCCATGTCTTACACTTACTCTTTTCCAAGAACAAAATGAATTGTATTGGATATTAAAGTTATAACACCTCCTGGCCAAAAGTAGATTCTGAGCCAGCAGCCACAACAAGAGCAACACAGCTTTGTCTACTTGGGTTCAAGGGTCAAATACTAATGTAATTTAGCGGGGAGAGAGAGAGCTACTGAAAGATGGACACAGGGTCGATCGTTCAGTCAGGGAGCCAGGAAGATGAAAAGACACGCTCCAACATGACTGCAAAAATCTCCAAATATTTGAACCCCTCCTCATCCTGTTTCCTGTGTCTGCTCAACGCATAACACTTGATTTGAACGGTGACACCCAGACAATTCACAGCTTTCTTAACCAGTGTTTTAATAACAATTCTGCAAAAAAGAAATACACTGTGCTTCTGCTGGTTTGATTGTTTATAAAATAAATTATACCCTGCAATTCATTGTACTTTGTGGTCAGGTCATAGCATGAATACAAGTTTTAAATATGACGATATGTTTCTTCTCCATAAAGGCCAAACATTTTCATTGTTGCAATATGCATGATGTGACAGTTAAGCCAGTAGTTCTTGAGCTTTTTTGTGTCAATGACCCCCAAAATGATATGTATTTGGCCGCGGACCCCCACCTGAACATATTTTGTGCCAGGGACCCCCAGAAGAGACAATTTGTGTAAGAAAACACTTTAAGATTGTTCAAAAAAACAAAAAAAACAAAAAAAGCAGATGTACAAACTTGCGCGGTGATCTGTTGTATATATGCTATTTTTGAATAGCCAACATATAAATGCATAAAGTGGTTAAAATCATTGTGATGCTATGTAAACCACTTTTTTGGCTGGGGACCGCCTGGCACCCCCCCTCAAGGACCCCTGGACCCCCACTTTGAGAACCACTGAGTTAAGCAATCCAGACGTGCTGCCAAAGCACAAGGATGTGATTAAACGCCATGGAAGTTGAGCCTGCTCTTTGATACGGCAGAAAAAACACACCATTTTCATGGCTTTTTGCAAATCCCAAACTTCCCCTGCCAGCACATTGTTCACAGTCCGCCGTGCACATGGTACAACAGTGGTAATGACGCCACACGCTGCGTTTAGTGTCGTTAAAGTAGCGAAAGCGCCTCGTGTTTGGGCCTTTTATGGGATGTTAACCCTTTAAGACCTAGACGCATCTGTGTCATTTTAAGATTTATTTGGGCTATTCAAAAATGGCAGATATACAAGCTCATAGCGCGGCACCGAGTGCCGTGCTATGAGCTTGTATATCTGCCATTTGTTTTAAAAGAAATCGTGACCATTTGTGCAAATCTTTGAATATATATATATTTTTTTAAAGTGAACATTTGTAACTCAAATCTTTGCTACTGGGGATTCTACAAATGTCTTCTAAATCCTAACAGTTTTTGTCCCGTTTTTTTTTTTACTTAAGTTGCTATAATATCAGTGGTTCTCAACCTTTCTTTCATGTCAAGATCCCCCAAAATGATAATGTATTTGGCCAACCCCCCCCCCCCCCCCCAGGATCTGAATATATGTTGTTCCAGGGACCCCCCGGAGGCAAAGATTTGAGTTAAAAATGTTTGCTTTAAAAAACATATATATTTAAAGATTTGCACACATTTTCACGATTTCCCTCCCAAAAAAATAGCAGATCTACAAGCTCGTAGCGCGGCACTCGGTGCCGCGCTATGAGCTTGTATATCTGCTATTTTTGAATAGCCCAAAGTGTAAAATAATGCTTTTTAGCTCAAATCTAAAAATGACACAGTTCCAGGTCTCAATGGGTTAAACCAGTTTGAAGAGCCTCTCTCATCACCTTGTGTGGTCAAAGCAGTCATGAAAGAAACGTACTGTAGCACTCGCTTATTTTCAGCAAACCTGTCAGCTCTGACACTTTGAATCAAGACAACAACCCCTGACATCGGGATTAATTACATCACACAATTATTTTTCCACACAAGGCAGTAATCTAAAAACCATGGCCGTGACACTGCCACAGACATGTGTGAAAGAGTATATTTCCTGTCTATGCAGTGTTGAAAGAAACACAACATAGATCACATCAGTGAGCTAAGCTGTACGTAGAACAGCAAGGGTTTTTGGTTTACCTATGATCCTAGATTACTATTTCTATGCATTTGATGTATTACCTCGTGTTTACCTTGCTTACTGTAAATCGCTCTGGATTAAGAGCGTCTGCTAAATGCCTAAATTGTAAATTGCATGTAAGTTGTAATACTTGCTGATAACAAAGGGAATATATTCGTCAAAAACATTCAAATGTAGTCAGTGGTGTAAAGTAACTAAGTACATTTACTGAAGTGCTCTACTTAAGCACAATTCTGACGTATTTTTACTTCACTTGAGTATTTCCAGTTTTATGTACTTTTACTTCTACTCCACTACATCTGAGAGGCAAATATTGTACTTTCACTCCACTACAATTATTTGACAAATTGAGTTACTATAGTTACTTCTCAGATATAAATTATGATATTATGAAACATACATTAACCACGTCAGCCCTATTTTATACATAAGCTATTTGAAAATAGCAGATCTACAAGCTCACAACGCGACGCGGTGCGACCATAGACTGTATAAATGAGATGGACAAACCCCCTCCGCTGCTTTCTACAGACCGAAAATGAAGCCTTTGCTGCAAGACTGTAGGTCCGCCATCTTTCAATACGCGTCAGAATGAGTTCAGACCATTATTGGTTGGGTAACTTGTCAATCAAGAGCGGGGGGGCGGGGAATGAATGCTATTGGTTGTGTAGCGTGTCAATCAAATCATCCCGCCCCTCCTAGAGAATAGCCTACTTTATCGTCAATTTTATAATAAATAGAACCATAATTTAGCAAAACGCATATCCTGATGATTGAAAGGAGACTTTAAACTAGCGACTGGAAGCATATAGAATTTATGACATTTTTTATTACAGCAAGAAAATCTAGTCTAAAGTTTGTCAAAAAACCCATTCACTTGCGCTAAAATAAATTCTTTCTGAACCCACAGGTCGGCGCAGGGTAAAACAGCGCCACTCTGGCCATTTTGTCGGCCTCATCGTAAATATCTCAGCCTTGCCCCTTGGGTGCGACGCGTTGTGAGCTTGTAGATCTGCTATTTTCAACATGTCAGTACTTTTACTTTTGGCACTTAAGTATATTTTTATGCCAAATTGCCAATACTTTTGTACTTTCACTCAAGTAACATTTTGAACACAGGCCTTTTACTTGTAACAGAGTATTTTTTACATTGCAGTGTTGATACTTTTACTTAAGTAAAAATGTTTTGTTTTGTTCTGATGAATATGCCATTCATTTTCTGTTGTCAGGGTTCATTCCATAGGGGGCGCTGTGGGGAAAACAGCACGTGTAGCACAAGTTCCAGAAGGTGATAACTGGTAGAAAAAGTCCAGGAAGCGAGGTACCAGGAACAGCTATAAAAGTTCCAGGAAATGGGGCGGCTGGAGGTTCATTTTGCCCATGAAAGAGTGTTTGGGGTGGTGGTTTGACAGAGACTCTTTAAAGCCTGCATTTGTGTTCCAAATCAGAACTTTGAACCATTGAATAGTGTGTTAGATACACTTTAATACCTAAATAAGGGAAGCTATTGGTCGAATTTAAGAAGATATTCTGATGGTGGATGGATATTATGAACTGAAACTGAACAGAGGAATCTCCTGGGGCCTCCTGACATAGAAGTTGGGTGAGAGGAATTTATTTGTTCTTTTTATGCAATGCATTGCTTTTTTCTTTTTGGACTTTGAGGATTACCAGATTTTTATGGGGCCTTAAAGGAACTTTTCTTTCATGAATTGAAGAAGGGAAAAAAGATGAGAGTTTGATATTTTTCTGATCATTGGTATTTTGAACATCAATGCACTGATTGCTTAGATTACTTGAATTAGGAATGTATTTGATACATTCTCGGGTCATATAAAATATTCAAAAGCAACAGTTTTTCTGATTTCCTTTTGGTCTGTAATATGGGATCTAATTACAGTATAAATCATTTCTGATGCAATGTATGGTTCTGATTGATTGTTATTATAACCGTATTAACTTAAGGCAGTCACCCAGCTGTGGTACTGTGTGTGGCTTCTATACAATAGATGAGAGATGTTGTTGATCACTGCTTGGTTCTGGTGTGGAAGAAGGTTTGCAGATCAGCAGTTGAGGCCAGAGACGATATACTGTACTGTGTGACACCAGCATTTCTACCGAACCAGCTACAGTACGTAGGACAGATAGATACGCAGGCTAGCTGTGTTAACTGACTATGAGAGGGTATCATTAATATGTGTGTTAATGGGCTGTCAAGGGCCAGAGTTTATATCGTCTCCTCTTCTCTGTGGTTTTGCATTCTTCGTTTTGATTTCTGGAAACATCAAAGCTCGCGTTCCTCAGTGTTCGTTGACAACGACTGTCATCGTGGGATAAAATACAATAGGAAACTGCCGGAGATCCAGGTTCGTTAATGTTTTCAGTAATCCACGCGAATAGGAGACGGCATGTAAACTGCCTTGACAACAATGGTTGTGTGCATGTTTAACTGGGTGGAATCTCCTGTGTGCAGAGTCTGAACGAAGAGGGGGAAATCAACACCCCTCCTCAACAGATCGCACAGCAGTCTCCTCACTCCTGCTTTATGGCGTAAACAATGGTGAGCGTAATTAAAAACAGTCGCAGGTTTCTCTCAGTCCTTCTCGCAATGAATAGAATAGAATAGACTTTATTTGCCATTTGCACGAATGCATATAGGAACTCTTTGGAGCAGGGCTCTTCAACGTTTTTAACCCAAGGACCCCCTAGCTGAGAGAGAGATGTAGCAGGGACCCCCTCTATATTGTATAAAGTTGTGTTCTAGATTCAACTTTTTTTGTTTACATTTACTGTTCTTTTTTCCCTCGACACCTATAGCCTCGTTGCCAAAAATAGCCGATCTGCAAGCTCTCAACGCCTCGCAGCGCGAGGCGTTGAGAGCTTGTAGATCTGCTATTTTCGGCTAATGTTCCCCTCAGAAAAGGAATTCTAGGGTTCAAGTGGTTAAGGTAAAAAAAAAAAAAATTCTATCACACAAAGATTTGGCGGACCCCCTATAGTAACTCTGAGGACCCCCTAGGGGTCCCGGACCCCCTGTTGAAGACCCCTGCTTTAGTGCTCAGATTCCAGGGTCAGCACGTAGGGTAAGTGATTTTCTTTGGTTAAAATAAGTGTTAAATAGCTCTATATTCTGATCGCTATAGAGTGTTTGTTCTGTAAAAGGAGTCTCCTTGTCTCTCCAGCTCTTTATAAAACAGAAAATGCATTTTCGTTTCAGTTTCAGTTTAATTTCCAATTTTATCCAATCAGGATAGAGTACTCAATCAGGATATAGATTAAACAATTGAAATTGGAAGTGATTACACTAAGAAATGAGCAGACAAAATTGGAACTGGAACACTATAAAAATGAAGCTTAAAAATGGGAACTTTCTCCTGATTGGCTGAGATTTTGACACCTACCGGAAAATGTATTTTCTGTTTATTAAAGAGCTGGAGAGACATGGAGACTCCTGTTACTGAACAAACACTCTATAGCAATGATTACTATCACAATATAGTGCTTTAACCTTTTAACAAAATACTTTTTGTTTTAACCAAAAAACATCACTTACCCTACCTTTAAAAAGACAGTCAATACAGACAAGACGGAAAGAACATGCATCCTACAATCTTACAATCCTACAATACTCTTAGTGGTCCTTGAGGGGGTTCCCAACCAAATTAATTGTTAGGAACCAAATTGACCCTTATGTATGTGACTAAAAAAAAGACAAATAAAATAAATAAGTACTTCATATTCTAACTAAAACCAGCTTGCAATCATAGTGCAATTCATCTATCATGATTCAGTTGATTGATTGATTGATTGATTGATGTACTTTATTTAGTAAGACATGAGAACAGTACATGACAGTACATAACAGTACATGGAAGTACACATTCGCAATACAAGGTCTACTAAACTGGATAGCTCATTAAGCACGTAGCTTGTTTAAGATGAGATCCCCATATACACATTTTTGAATTGCAGCCTCCTGAAGGTGTATCTTTAGGGCATTTTTGAAAGTGAGTAGGGTTTTACACTCCTTTACTCCTTTTGGTAGGGCATTCCACATTTTTGATGAATAGCATGAGAACGAGTTCATTCCCTTTGTTGTGCCAAATCTGGGTTGAACATGGTTTGTGGAGCTGCCTCTGGTGTTATGATCATGGACTTGATTAACATTTTGGAAGTATTTTGACAAATACAGGGGGATCCCAATGTTGTGGTGTATCTTGAAGACCAGGCCCATAGCAAGTTGCTGTACTCTGTCCTCAACCCTAAGCCATCCAATCCTAGCAAAATGGGCATGGGTTAGATGGGTTTTGTGATTGAGGCCAAGAAGTAGCCTTACAAGTTTGTTTTGGGATGTTTGGAGCCTTGTTTTTAAGGCCTTGGAGGTGTTGTGATACCATGAAGTGCATGCATAATCATAATGACCTTGTATGAGGGCCCCTACAAGAATCTTCAGAGTATTCTTACCGACTAGACGATCAATCCTCCACAAATAGCGTGTTATTTTGTGGACCTTTTTGATCGTTTTTTCTGCGTTTTTTTTTTTTTTCAGTTTGCAGGGGTCTTCAACAGGGGGTCCGGGACCCCTAGGGGGTCCTCAGAGTTACTACAGGGGGTCCGCCAATTCTTTATGTGATATGATTTTTCTTTTTACCATAACCACTCACCCAACCTAGCATCCCTTTTCTGAGGAGAACTTTAGCCAAAAATAGCAGATCTACAAGCTCACAACGCCTCGCGCTGCGAGGCGTTGTGGGCTTGTAGATCGGCTATTTTTTGGCAAAGAGGTATAGGTGTAGAGGGAAAAAAAGAGCAGACCAAGTAAACCAAAAAAATTAAATTTACTTGAGCACCTGCCCCTCAAACTGTCTGTGCACGCCACTGGCTATAACCATTTCATCCATTGACCACACGCATGTCATGCAGGGAGGGAGTATGCCCTCGAACACACCACTGGTTACAACAAGTGGCTTGTGCCCGTGGCCGGCCGTAACCCCATGGTATTTATAGATGAGCGTAATCACCACACGTTGTGCGCCATAGCTTACTTTGTGTTATTGTAGTCTAGTTACACACAGTGTTTCTAGCTGTTGCTAGCATGAATGAAAACAAACACAGCTGTGGGACAGAGCGTCCAACATTTTCGTGACTTTCAATTATGATACTATTTATTCAAGGATGATCCTCCTCCCTATCATCAGTGGTGTAACGTAACTAAGTACATTTACTCAAAGTACTGTACTTGGGACATTCTGCATAATGAGTACTTTTACTTTTGTACTGTAAGTATATTTTGATACAAATACTCTTGCTCTTTTACTCAAGGACATTTTTAATTCCGGACTAACGGAGTATTTCTACATTGCGGTATTGATACTTTAACTCACGTAAAAAATGAATGTAGTACTTTTGACACCACTGCGAATAGGGACACACTTTGTGATATGTTCCTATATAGTGGTTTTCAACCTTTTTCGCGTCAAGGACCCCCAAATTTACACATGTTAGCCCCTGGACCCCCATTTGAAAAGATATGCCAGGGACTCAACCATTTTGATTTCTTTGGGGTCCCAATCTACACTGTACCATCATCATTAATGTTCATTTACAGACACATAAGGGTCAATTTGGTTCCTAACAATTAATTTGGTTGGGGACCCCCTGGAACCAACCTCAAGGACCACTGGTGGTCCCCGGACCACTGGTTGAGAACCGCTGCTATCCTACCATAATTCTAGTAACCTCTGTAGTGGTAGGTGAAGCTACCCGGTTCTCCTCAGTGGCTGGACCAATTGCTCTGATTTTGCACACAGCCATTGACCATTACCATCTGAACTTAACTGTGAACCCCGTTTTTCAATTTCATCAAATCTCAGCTTCTTATTAGCGTTTATGTGTCAAACAATGTCGCCTCCCGGGTTGCCAGATCATGTGCGCATATCCCCCCACGGATGCGTCGACCGGGTATGGTCTAGTATAGGATAATTTCACCACCACTTGTGTGATGCCTTATGTTGCACATTCTAAATATGGCACACAGTGCATGTTGAAGCAAACTATAGACTATACGGCTACTCAAGAATGTGACTGATGTCTACCATATGACAGTGGTTCTCAACCGTTCCTGGATCAGTGGTGGAAAGTAACTAAGTACATTTACTGTACTTAAGTACAATTTTGAGGCATTTCTACTTTACTTGAGTATTTCCAATTTCCAATACTTTTACTTCTACTCCACTACATCTCAAAGGCAAATATTGTGCTTTTACTCCACTACAACTATTTGAAAACTTCAGTTACTTTACAGCAGGGTTCCCCAATAGGGGCAACTCTCCGGCCCGCACCAACCAACCCCCCGTATGTCCTGAATGTTGGTAACAGCCGCCCGTGGGGCGGCGTATCGTATGCCAGGAATGTTCTTGAAATGTTTACGTTTTTCCACGGGAAACCCGTGGGGGCGGCTGTTAGGAACATTCAGGGCATACTTGCCCATATTCACCTAGGAGAATGAATGGTCTACTCAGTTCCGACCCTTAGTGACCTATTCGATACCAACGTCCCTATATACGGAGATCCCCATAAATGGAGACAGTCGACACTCTGACATCAGAACACACGTCCTGGGAGCTCCATATATGGAGATAACCAAAACATCCAGGACTGACATCATAGTCCCAGATTCGGGCATAACTGACATAGCCTGCTCCATATATGGATATGCCTGACACTACGTGACATCATCGTACTGACATCAAGGGCCACCGCCAACAGTATAAAGGGCCCTGGAGGGGCCTAAACCCTTCCAGAGTAACCAGCATCAATACCAGCCAGATTAATCACCTTACTAACCAGTGGAACACAGATCACAGACCCAAGGACTAGCAGCAGCTTTGACGATGAACCCATTCCCGACAACGAGCCAGCAGCAGAGAAACTCAGAAGAAAGACCTTACAGTAGTCAACAGTCTACCAAGACTTTAACGCAATCGGAAGTAAAGAGACGTCGTCTGGCTGACACAGGGAAGAAAACTCACACATGTCAACAATGTGAGAAGATTTTCAGTCTGTTAGGTACCCTGAAGACACACCAGCGTGTTCACACTGGAGAAAAACCTTTCCATTGTGAACAGTGTGACAAGAGTTTCAGTCAGTTAGGTAGCCTACGGAGACACCAGTGTATTCACACTGGGGAAAAACCTTTCTCTTGTAAACAGTGTGACAAGAGTTTTGGTCAGTTAGGTGACCTGAAGAAACACCAGCGTGTCCACACTGGAGAAAAACCTTTCTACTGTGAACAGTGTGGTAAGAGTTTCAGTGAGTTAGGTAGCCTACAGAAACACCAGCGTGTTCACACTGGGGAAAAACCTTTCTCTTGTAAACAGTGTGACAAGAGTTTCAGTGAGTTAGGTAGCCTACGGAGACACCTGCGTATTCACACTGGGGAAAAACCTTTCTGTTGTAAACAGTGTGACAAGAGTTTTGCTCGGTTAGGTAACCTGAAGACACACCAGCGTGTTCACACTGGAGAAAAACCTTTCGATTGTAAACAGTGTGACAAGAGTTTCAGTCAGTTAGGTAACCTACGGAGACACGTAGAAAAGAAACACCTATTTGCCTGCGGTTGTCGCTGTTGAGGGATTTTGCCTGTCAATCATCGCCTCTACTCTGCGGGGAGGGGGCAGGATTAATGGACTTTGACATCAAAGTCCACGGGCCAATCACAGCACTTTTCTGAGCCTAATTATTCCGAAAACCACAGACCACAGAAAATCTACTGAATGTTCAAAGTTCCGTTTTTTGGGGTGTAACTGAGGTCAGAAAACCAAAAAAAAAAAAAGAAAAACGAATCCCAGGGCTAAATTACCACAACCAATAATAATTACAATAACTAGATGTCAGGGCTGCTTCGCGGTCCAAACAATATTGTTCATATAGGCCCGATCCGAACAATATTGACATCATCATCGTTTTTTTCCATGATGCACACACATCATGCGAAGTCCGGCCCCTCTGGCCTCTCCTCTCCTCTCCTCCCCGCTTTGCTTTGCGGCCCTAACCTCTAGTCCCTAACCTGTAGTCCCTAACCTGTAGTCCCTAACCTGTAGTCCCTAACCTCTAGTCCCTAACCTGTAGTCCCTAACCTCTAGTCCCTAACCTGTAGTCCCTAACCTCTAGTCCCTAACCTGTAGTCCCTAACCTGTAGTCCCTAACCTCTAGTCCCTAACCTCTAGTCCCTAACCTGTAATCCCTAACCTCTAGTCCCTAACCTCTAGTCCCTAACCTGTAGTCCCTAACCTCTAGTCCCTAACCTGTAGTCCCTAACCTCTAGTCCCTAACCTCTAGTCCCTAACCTCTAGTCCCTAACCTGTAGTCCCTAACCTCTAGTCCCTAACCTGTAGTCCCTAACCTGTAGTCCCTAACCTCTAGTCCCTAACCTGTAGTCCCTAACCTCTAGTCCCTAACCTGTAGTCCCTAACCTGTAGTCCCTAACCTCTAGTCCCTAACCTGTAGTCCCTAACCTCTAGTCCCTAACCTCTAGTCCCTAACCTGTAGTCCCTAACCTGTAGTCCCTAACCTCTAGTCCCTAACCTCTAGTCCCTAACCTCTAGTCCCTAACCTCTAGTCCCTAACCTGTAGTCCCTAACCTGTAGTCCCTAACCTGTAGTCCCTAACCTCTAGTCCCTAACCTCTAGTCCCTAACCTCTAGTCCCTAACCTCTAGTCCCTAACCTGTAGTCCCTAACCTGTAGTCCCTAACCTCTAGTCCCTAACCTCTAGTCCCTAACCTCTAGTCCCTAACCTCTAGTCCCTAACCTGTAGTCCCTAACCTCTAGTCCCTAACCTCTAGTCCCTAACCTGTAGTCCCTAACCTGTAGTCCCTAACCTCTAGTCCCTAACCTCTAGTCCCTAACCTGTAGTCCCTAACCTCTAGTCCCTAACCTGTAGTCCCTAACCTCTAGTCCCTAACCTCTAGTCCCTAACCTCTAGTCCCTAACCTGTAGTCCCTAACCTGTAGTCCCTAACCTCTAGTCCCTAACCTGTAGTCCCTAACCTGTAGTCCCTAACCTCTAGTCCAGTGTTTATCAACCTTTTTGGTGCCAAGGTACACCTGGCTTAGCCAAAATATCCCAGGGTACACCTAGATATATGGTGCGTATATATATATATATATATATATATATATATATATATATATATATATATATATATATATATATATATATATATATATATAAACTAAATAAGACTCGTGCACATCTTTGTAAGACCTCGACTGGAGGTGCAGGTCAGTGCAAGAAAAGTATACAACTAAAAGGAAAAAACCTTCAAAAGAAGGGACCGCACAACTCCAGGACTGATTTTGCTTTCTTTATGCACAACGCGTCGCATTGCGACGCGTTGTGAGCTTGTAGATCTGCTATTTTCAAACATTTTATTACTTTTACTTTGTTTTGATGCCAATACTTTTGTACTTTTACTCAAATAAATGTTTTATTTTGGACTTTTACTTGTAACAGAGTATTTCTATATTGCAGCATTGGTACTTTTACTTAAGTAAAGAATTTGAGTACTTCTTCCACCACTGTCCTGGATCAGGGCCCACTTGAAAGTGTTCGCAGAGGCCACCCATCTGAACACGCGGTCACATGGGTGGGCCGTGTGCATTTTTCAAAAACATGTTCATTTTAATGATTGATTAATCAATGCTCTGCTTGAGACGGTGGAACTAACACAGTACACTTAGATGTATTGGCATCACTGTTGTTTTGTTTTACATTTATGATATTAATGTTAAAGAGCTGGTGCCATGGTTTTGTACTTTTTCTGTTTTTCATGTGTCTATGAGGTTGATAGAACTTCATTAAGCCCCCCGGTGGTGTTTTTATGGTGTTTTATGTCTTCTCTGACAGTTTTGAGTGTCTACCTGGAGGCTGAAACCTTGAGGGTCAAACGTGCCAATAGAACAACAGCGCTTTAGTGACATAGTAAAAATATACCCTCCCCCTCATTATCATAACACAACAGGTGTGGGCATGAGGAGGCGGAGGGACTAGGACAGGTGGGTGGTGTTAGGGTGCATGGTGGAGGAGGTGCTAAGGTGAGAACCAGGTATACTTAATGAACTGGAGGCGTGTCCATATAAAAAAAAGATTTTAACAATTTCTGTACACTTTTTTGAAAAAATCTTCCTCCTAGTATAACCATAATACCTGATGATTATGTTTTAGCAGGGGGGGGGGGTCACTGAAAATCACGGCACCCCGTCTTTAAGATTATTTGGGAGGCCCACTTGAACTATCCTCCCGGCCCACCGGTTGAGCATCACTGCGCATTGTGAGACAGCAATGACACTGTAGTTGAAGTTTAGTTAACCCATTGAGACCTGAAGCCGATTCTACATGTCTCCTAAATCTCAACATATTCTGAAAAACGTATGTTTCTATATCAGTGGTGCTCAATCCTTTTCATGTCAAGGACCCCCAAAATTATATGTATTTGACCGCGGACCCCCATCAAAATATGTTGTTCCAGGGACCCCCAGAAGCAAAGATTTGAGTTAAAAATGTTCGCTTTAAAAAAATATATATTCAAAGATTTGCACACATTTTCACGATTTTTCAAAAATAGCAGATCTACAAGCTCATAGCGCGGCACTCGGTGCCGCGCTATGAGCTTGTATATCTGCTATTTTTGAATAGCGAAAGTGTAAAATAATGCTTTTTTTAGCTCAAATCAAAATAGGACACAAGTTCCAGGTCTCAATCTATGCCATAGCTAGTGGGGGATATATGGGGTTAGACGTGGCCCCGAATGTACAGTATATCTCCTGAGAAGGGCATGATGAGCATCTGTCATCTGTTACTGTACTGTATGTGTGAAATGTAATATTGTAATCAGATTTATTAAAAAACCCCACAAAGAACAGAGCTTATAGCTATCCAACACTCCTCCAGGGTTGCAGTGGTTTCATCATGCGTTGTTATTGGTTAAACCGGCCAGTCGGAGGGGAAAGAAAGACGCATTCTTATAAAAGTCATTTTTTAACCCTTTAAGCCCTGAAGAAGCATCTGGGTCACTTTTTGATTTGAGCTAAAAAGCATTATTTTACACTTTGGGCTATTCAAAAATAGCAGATCTACAAGCTCATAGCGCGGCACCGAGTGCCGCGCTACGAGCTTGTAGATCTGCTATTTTTGAAAAATCGTGAAAATGTGTGCAAATCTTTTAATATATATATTGTTTTAAAGCGGAAATGTTTTACGTGAATCTTTGCTTTTGGGGGTCCCTGGAACATATATTTTTAGATGGGGGGTCCGTGGCCAAATACACGTCATTTTGGGGGTCCTTGACATGGAAAAAAGAACCACTGATATTATGGCGACATAAGTTTTTTCAAAAAACTGTTGAATCCCCCAGAAGCAAAGATTTGAGTTACAAATGTTTGCTTTTCTAACTCAAATCTCAAGATTTGCAAAAAATAATAAAGATTTTTCAAAAATAGCAGATCTACGAGTGCCGCGCTATGAGCTTGTATATCTGCTATTTTTGAATAGCCAAAGTCTATAAAATCTGTAAAGTCTAAAAATGCGACACAGACGCAAAAAGGGTTAAAATGCAAATGTATTCAGCGCAGATTTACAGGGAGCTTGTCGCCACGGTTCTCCAGACCAAATGTTATCACTTGAACGTGTAGCTCCGCTGGTGCTTAGATCAGATCACATGTGGTATTTGAAAGTTGAAACCACGCTGAGGCTTTTTTTTTTTTTTTTTTAATCTTTGAAAGTGAAACCCCAGCATTTAGAAATGTTAAATCTTTTTGGGGGGGGGGGGGGGGTGAGCAGCACATGGATTGGGTAGCATACTGTGGAGAACGTGTCCCTCATTACTAAGTTCTTTAATGAAAGCCGTGTGTATGGAATGTGTGGGCTGGCTTGCAGCGCAAGACCTACAGTACACGGCACAAACACAAACCACACACACACACACATACACACATGCACGCATACAATATGTGCACTCGTATGCATCAATCATATAATTGCATGTGTACACGTACAAAGTCTCATGTTTTAACACATATACACGTGCGCACACACACACACACACACACACACACACACACACATACACACGTGCACGCATACAATATGTGCACTCGCATGGATCAATCATATGATTTCATGTGTAACCTACACATTGCAAAGTCTCATGTTCTAATACACACGCACATACGTACATACACACACACACACACACACACACACACACACACACACACACACACACACACACACACACACACACACACACGCACGCAAACAATATGTGCACTCATATGCATCAATCATATAATTACATGTGTACACATATAAAGTCTCATGTTCTAACACACATAGCCGTGCACGCACGCACGCCTACACACACACACACACACACACACACACACACACACACACACACACACACACACACACACACACACACACACACACACACACACACACACCTACACACCTACACACCTACTGTACACACACACACACACACACACACACAAAAATACATGAACAACACACACACATAAGGAACTGGGGTCTAGTTATTCAATTTGTACCCTCAGTCCCATATGCTCGGTACAAAGCTCATCACCAAACTGTCTGTTTGGTTCACCAGGTGTTTTGCCGTCTGGCTAAGCTAAGCTGATGCCATTCATGTCCAACCACAGTCCATTAATGTGGCATGTTAATAACATGTTTATAACATAGCACTGATTTCTGAAAGGAATACATAATTGCCATATAATGGTGTGCAACATGCCCAGGGCTTAACACATTAAAACCGTTTATTTTTATTTTAGAGTTGGCTATTCAAAAATAGCAGATATACAAGCTCACTTGGTGCCGCTCTGTGAGCTTGTCCATCTGCTATTTTTTTTCTAATCATTTTTGAAAAATGGTGAAAGTGTTTGAAAAAATGATATTATAATTTTTCACACAAATCATCTCTTCTCGTCCCTGGCACAAACCATTTTCAGATGGGGGGGTCCGTGGACAAATACATATCATTTTGAGGAGGTCCTTGACATGGACAAAGTTTTGAGAACTACTGGTTTAGAAGGCCTTTGTATAAAGGGGCCTCAGGTCTTAATGGGTTAATTTCCCATTCAAAGCATCCTGCAGAGAGAAAGACTGTATGATCCAAATGGAAACTAATTGCTCCTGGTCTTATGAATACCAATGAGGTCATGAATATGTATGTTGGTCTGTTGGGGTATTTATTCTTATATATGCACACCGCCCGTCATGTGTCTTTTTTCTGTCCGTGTTTACCGTATTCAAAATTAACCCACGAAGACCTGAGTCCGATTCTACAAATGTCTTTTTTTTTTAAACGTATGTTTCTAGTGGTTCTCAAACTTTTTCACGTCAAGGACCCCCAAAAAATGATATGTATTTGGCCGCAGACCCCCCCCCCCCCCTCTCAAAATGTTTTGTTCCAGGGACCCCAGAAGCAAAGATTTGAGTTACAATAAAAGTTTGCTTAAAAAATAGATATATTGAAAGATTTGCACACATTTAATTTTTTTTCTCCAAAAAAATAGCAGATCTACAAGCTCATAGCGCAGCACTCGGTGCCGCGCCATGAGCTTGTAGATCTGCTATTTTTGAATAGCCAAAGAAATCTTAGAAATGACACAGATGCGTTCCCGGTTTTAATGGGTTAACCCATTTCAAATTCAAATGGCGATGATAAACACGTACAGTATACAGTAGGTAAGGAGCCAGCAATCCTAACGCAACGCACAGAAAACGTTGCTCTGCAAACAGTTGCGGCAGGACGCCTATTTGCATAATATACTTATACTCCACTGCAGCAAAGTATTTGAAAAAGATTTCATAACCACTTCAACCAGAGTCTCTCAGTCAGTCAGTTATAACCACAGTGGGTGGAGTTCAATCCAGCCGACGACCATCACAAAGGCTGGAAATAAACAGTGGTGTAAAGTGGCTAAGTACATTTACTCAGGTACTGTACTTAAGTACAATTTTGAGGTATTTGTACTTTACTTGAGTATTTCCGATTTCCAATGCTTTTACTTCTACTCCACTACATCTCGGAGGCAAATATTGTACTTTTACTCCACTGCAATTGTTTGAAAACTTTAGTTTAGTACTTACTTTTCTGATATAAATTATGATATTATGAAATATACATTAACTACTTTAGCCCTATTTTATACCTAGGCTATTTGAAAATAGCAGATCTACAAGCTCACAACGCGTCGCATCGCGACACGTTGTAAGCTTGTAGATCTACTATTTTCAAACGTTTTGGTACTTTTACTTTTGGTACTTTAAGTATATTTCAACGCTTTTGTACTTTTACTCAGGTAAATTTTGATTTCTGGACTTGTGCTATACTTGTAACAGAGTATTTCTATATTTCAGTATTGTGGTACTTTTTACTTCAGTAAAGATTTGAGTACTTTTCCCACCACTGGAGAAAACACAACAGTATATACATGGTGGGTGGGTGGTTGGGTCCACATCGATTCATGCGTTAAACAACATTCCACAGATTAAAACAAACTGCATCGGTGGTCTGTGTCCATCCCAGGGATAATGGGGCACTGATGGAGTTATAGATTTTACTAGCAGGCCGACTCCAATCTTGATAAAGCGCTCCCCTTCTTTAGCTTCTAGCTAAAGTGCTGAAACGGATGGGGCTGAATGATTTGAGTCCATGGCTTTAGAATACTGTCCACACTAGCCCTACCCCCCCCCCTCATTGATTTATGTCGTCAGTAAAAATTTCCCATCACTTCCCAACCCGCAGCCCATCGTCGATAAAAAAAAGCGCTTTCATGCATGGCGGCCCGTTTGCTTGTGTACGGCTTTAATCCACTAAGACCGCGAATGCGTCTGTGTCATTTTAAGATTTTTTTGTTTTGGGCTATTCAAAAATAGCAGATCTACAAGCTCATAGCGCGGCACCGAGTGCCGCGCTATGAGCTTGTAGATCTGCCATTTTTGGAAAATCGTGAAAATTGGTGGAAATCGTTGAATATATACTGTATATATATATTTCTAAAGCGAAAAATGTTAACTGAAATTTTTGCTTCTTCTGGTGATTCTACAAATGTCTTCTATCCTATAAGAGTTTTTTGAAAAAAACGTATGTTGCTATAATGTCAGAGGTTCTCAAACTCTTCATGTCATGGACCCCCAAAATGATATGTATTTGGCCGCGGACCCCCATCAAAATATCTTGTTCCAGGGACCCCCCAGAAGCAAAGATTTTAGTTAAAAATGTTCGCTTTAAAAACATATATATTCAAAGATTTGCACACATTTTCACGATTTTTCAAAAATAGCCGATCTACAAGCTCGTAGCGCGGCACTCGGTGCCACGCTATGAGCTTGTAGATCTGCTATTTTTGAATAGCCCAAAGTGTAAAATAATGCTGACACAGTGCCAGGTCTTAATGGGTTAATAGTGGTGTGCTGAGAAGCGAGTCTGGGTCAGTGTGTAGGGCACGAGCACCAAGCCAGTTCAAATCCAGCTCCAGCTCTGCCTTTTGTTCAAATAATACCGCCGTCTGATGCATCTAATTACTACATACAACCAGGAACAAACGGAGAGAGAGGAAGAGAAGCTGGGGCTTCTGAAAGGATTCAGCTGCTGTCTCGTTTAAAAAAAGAAAATGGGTGGCATCCTGTCTGTGACATCACGGTATGTTTGCCACAGGACATGAAGCCTTGAAGCCGTATTGGCTCGTGATTTAAATAATCTTCCCCAGTCCCCTGTCTGTATGAGGTAAATCATATTGACAGCTGTGACCGAACGCATTGGTGCTGTGAGGAGTTGGCGGGGGGGACGTGGGAGTGTGTGGGGGCAGTGGCGTGCACAGACATTTTGAGGGGCAGGTGCTCAAGTGGCGTGGGCGTTCCGCTCGCGGCCCGCCCGGCGTTAAAGATCCCTATACGAGATCCCTGGATGACAGGAAATAACCTTCCAGCCTATAGTCCCCCCACCCAGGCAAAACAGATATCTCCTCTCAGGGACGTGCACAGATAGACTCTAGGTGTTGCTAGAGCACCTGCCCTTTGCCCTCTTGACCAGAAGTGCCCTTTTTTTTCCAGTTTACAGCAGGGGTCTTCAACAGGGGGTCCGGGACCCCTAGGGGGTCCTCAGAGTTACTACAGGGGGTCCGCCAAATCTTTGTGTGATATGATTTTTCTTTTTACCATAACCACTCGAAACCTAGCATCCCTTTTCTGAGGAACTTTTGCCAAAAAATAGCCGATCTACAAGCCCACAACGCCTCGCGCTGCGAGGCGTTGTGGGCTTGTAGATCGGCTATTTTTGGCAAAGAGGTATAGGTGTAGAGGGGAAAAAAGCAGACCAAGTAAACAAAAAAAAAGTATATAATTTACTTGAGCACCTGCCCCTCAAAATGTCTGTGCACGCCACTGTCTCCTCTCCCTTTCCTATGCTACAGACATAGCCTACATGTAGAGGTGATAGGCCATTTAAGTGGTTTTCACAATCAATGTATTCATCCTAACCCCTTCTGTTTGCACATAACACAAATCTATAGTTCATTCATTATAACCCCACTGTCTTCATGCATTCACAATCATATTAGTTGCAGATGTCGATTCATTTCGATTGGCTTGGTTTCATTGTTGGCCGTGTGTACAGTACAGCAGTGGTTCTCAAACTTTTTCATGTCAAGGACCCCCAAAATGATATGTATTTGGCCGCGGACCGACCCCCCATGTCAAAATATTTTGTTCCAGGGACCCCCCCAGAAGCAAAGATTTGAGTTACAAATGTTCACTTGCTTTCAAAACTATCATATTCAAAGGTTTGCACAAATTTCCAAGATTTAATTTTTTTTTTTGAAGATCTACAAGCTCATAGCGCGGATGAGCTTGTAGATCTACTTTTTTTGAATAGCCCAAAGTATAAAAAGGTTAAAGTGGTTAAACTTATTGTGATGCTATTTTAACACATTTTGCTGGGGACCCCTTGGAACCCCCCCAAGGACCCTTGGGGGTCCCTGGACCCCACTTTGAGAACCAACGCAGTACAGTACAGTACAGTGAGGTTTTTGGAGGGCTCATCCCCAGCTTGACCTCCTGTTGGTGACTCCTGCATGATGTCAGTGTGTGGGATGGTCCCGTGGACCAGTGGGGCGTGCTTTCCAATCACACCGCACTCTATCCCAAGTGCCTTTTAGATCGCCTTTTAAAACACCATTCTGTTTGCTGCTGCTTTTAACAGTTATTGTTTCCCCCCTTTCTAATCGCCTTTTAAAACGCCTATATTTCATTATTAGATATATTTGTATTCTACTCGTTTATTTAACCATTTAAGACCTGGAACTGTGTCATTTTTAGATTTGAGCTAAAAAGCATTATTTTACACTTTGGGCTATTCAAAAATAGCAGATCTACAAGCTCGGTGCCGCGCTATGAGCTTGTAGATCTGCTATTTTTGAAAAATCTTGAAAATGTGTGCAAATCTTTGAATATATATATTTTTAAAGCAAACATTTTTAACTCAAATCTTTGCTTCTGGGGGGGTCCCTGGATCAAAATATTTTGATGGGGGTCCACGACCAAATACAATACATCAAAAATAAAAACATTACAGTTACAGTAAACAGCAAAAAAAGCAGCAGCAAACAGACCCTTGCCTTAGACCAGCGGCTTTCAAAGTTGGGTCTGGGGGAGGTGAGAGGAGTCCCTGGGGGGGGGGGGGGGGGTCCGGGGGAGGTGAGAGGGGTCCCTGGGGGGGGGGGGGGTGGGGGTCCGGGGGAGGCCAAATGAGGAGTAGTTTGATGCCACCATAAGTCGGTTTACTTGAAATGATTATAATAGAAGAAGAATGCATGTGTTAGTATTCTGACAATATGTTTGAGTCTGAACTGGGAAAAACTGCTTTCTGCTATGATGCTCCAGTTTCATGGAACAAACTACAACTTGCATTAAAAAAAGTTATGCCCCAATATCCTACGGACAATGTAATAACCTGCTCTCAAATCTCCCTATACCTCTCTATGCAAGTGTTTTTAACGTACTAGTTTTCTGTTTTGGTCTTATTTTGTTGTTTCTGTTTTTTTATATCGAGAGAGAGAGAGAGAGAGAGAGAGAGAGAGAGAGAGAGAGAGAGAGAGAGAGAGAGAGAGAGAGAGAGAGAGAGAGAGAGAGAGAGAGAGAGAGAGAGAGAGAGAGAGAGAGAGAGAGAGAGAGAGAGAGAGAGAGAGAGAGAGAGAGAGAGAGAGAGAGAGAGAGAGAGAGAGAGAGAGAGAGAGAGAGAGAGAGAGAGATCTAGAACAACATTGCCAACGAGGGTAAACCTCACTGCTCTCTTTGAGAATAAATAAGGTTTCAATCAATCATGACATTTAGGCAATTGAAATAAAAACAGATCAAACAGGGTCCCTAGGACAGAATCATTTGAAATGGGGTCATTTGGGGGTACTGTATGTGACGTTCATGTACTGTAGGACTGCAAGTGGTTCGAGGTTCTATATTGTTAGGTCTTGTGTACATGCAGGTACATGAGAGTATTTTTGTTGGGCTCCTCGGACATGCAGAAACACAGTTAAAGTGATGAACAATACGATAGGAAAGAATACACAATAGCAACCAGTGTATAATAGCAGCAAATAGAGACATTCATTATTTGCTGCTATTATACACTGGTTGCTATTGTGTATTCTTTCCTATCGTATTGTTCATGATTAAATGATTATGATCATCACTTGGCACGTTTTAACAAACTAGCTTGCGATTGTGATTGTTTGGGGCGTTGATGAACGATGCTGTGAGTTAAATCCATAGCACATTGACCAACGCCTGGAGCGGGACAAACCACCACAACCTCCCCCCCTATCTGTCACCTGCTTTGGACAATTATCAATGGCTTGTGTTGACGTTGCCTGCAGCCTGTAGCTGTGTGTGTGCCATCAATAGGTTACACTGAGTTACCTGTGTTTTCCATCAGCAAGGTCGTCACCCTTTGGTAAAAAAAAAAATACATTTAGCCAGTGGTGTAAAGTAACTAAGTACATGTACTCAAGTACTGTACTTAAGTAACATGTTTAGGTTTTACTTTACTGGAGTATTTCCAATGTTCAACACTTTTACTTCTACTCCACTACATCTCAGAGGCAAATATTGTACATTTAATCCACAACAATTATTTGAAAAAAGTTACTAGTTACTTTTCAGATATGAATTATTACATTATGAAACATATATTAACCACTTTAGCCGTATTTTATGCCTATTTGAAAATAGCCGATCTGGAGTACTTTTTCCACCACTGCATTTAGCTATAGGCTACTGTACATTTAGCTCAACAACATATAAATGAATATCATCACATTATTTAGATTTTGTGTTTGTCCAATCATGATTATGTAAACACACAGAAGCAGAGTTTGGGATTTTCAACCTGCACACAAAATGCAGGCTTAGTAGAATAGGGATAGAGAACTTCACTTGAAACGTAGATTTAAAAGCATGGGACACTAACAGCATTCCAATGGTATCAGCTTTAGTTTGGAGCGAACCAAATTAAAGCTTGAGAAACACTAATATCCCCCCAACGCCCACCAAGACCCCAAGCCCTCAGAGCCTGTGGGACGAACAATGCCATAGACCAGGGGTCTTCAACAGGGGGTCCAGGACCCCTAGGGGGTCCTCAGAGTTACTACAGGGGATCCGCCAAATCTTTGTGTGGTGGGGACCATTAGCTGAAAATAGCCGATCTACAAGATCGCAACGCCTCGCGCTGCGAGGCGTTGTGAGCTTGTAGATCGGCTATTTTCTGAGAGTCGGTGTAGAGGGAAAAAGAGCAGATCAAGTACAGAGCCAACGGTTAAGTTGACTAAATATTGAGGCTTTAAAGGTTAACTATCTTAACATACACATTAACATGAATCCAATTATCTATGAAATGTATGAAAAAAGTTGAATCTGCAACATGATTTTACACAGTATTTAGTGGGGGGGGGGGGGTCCCTGCTTCATCTCTCTCTCAGCTAGGGGGTCCCTGGCCTGAAAACGTTGAATGATCATAATCATTTAACCCATTTAATCCTGAAGCTGATTCTAAAAATGCTTTCTAAATTGTATATCTCTGCTGTCCGGCAGAAACCCCAGCTAACTCCAAAATGTTCATTTTTCAGGAAATTAAAAAAAGTTAGGAGTTAGGGCGCGCTCCCCACCGCACTTTTATTTTACCTCTGGGGCGGAATATGCCAATGCTTTGTCAATGCAAATGCGTGGATTCATGGTGTTGCGGATTTTTCCAAGAATCCACACATTTGCATTGACAAATCACAGTACGTTGAGGCCGGTCTGTAGTCACGTGGAACTCCATATTTGGGAAAATGACGTCATATTTTATGAGTGGAGATTTATGGAGCTGGATTTAAAGGCTGATTCCACACAGTGTGAGGGCATTAGTGAAAGAGAAGCAGTATTTACATCCTCCTATTGCAACCATTAGAGCACCGAGTGGAAGTCAAAGCTGACCATTCCTGGATGGTAACTTGAGTTGGGTTCTTAGACATCACTGGGACAGTTCTAGACAGCTGGAGAAGACACTCAGTCAAGAGATGGAGAAAAAGATTATTGAAATTCTTTATTGGGAATAACCCCTTGAGATGAACCTGATTTTCAAGGGGGTCCACGTTACAGTACAGAATACATAATACATATATTAAGAAAACAGAAGAAAAACAAAGATATTTCTAACATAAGTGTTTGGAAAAACTTATATTTTTGATTCAAATTATTATTTTTTTAAATCATGTTGCTATAATTTGGCCAAATTCTCAAATATTACGCCAGAAAGAGGCAAACGTTGTGAAAATGGACGATCTACGAGCTCACAACGCCTCGCAGTGCATGCGAGGCGTTGTGTGTGTGTGTGTGTGCACAGACCAAAACCTAACAGAGTTAATTTGTTGTATATGACTCGTTGGACCTCAAGGGATATTTGTCATCATCAAAGCCACTCGAAAGAAAAGCCGGCAGTTTGTCATGACAGAGAGCTATAGCCACGTGAAGCTAACACCCCCATCGACTGGCCCGCTTCGTTGACTGAAATACAGTCGACGAGGGCTCACCACACATGTTACCCTCTGGTGTACACATTCTTTAAGCTGTCACCCGAGACCAGTCAGGAATAAGAACCATCTGTGTGAGAACGTATCAACGTTAAAATGTCATTACAGAATATACGGCGACCGCCGCGTTCCCACGGCCGAACATCAAACAACGCGGCCCTCTTGCGCGCAGACAGGTTCAGTTTAAGTCGGGCCGAGTCACACATTGTTTTAGGTAAAAAGATCCGTTAACAGGGACCGGCGGAGCAGGGTTGCCAGATTTTGTGAGAGAAATGCGGTGGCGGAGCCTTCAAGGCAGGCACCAGTGAATACCCCAAGTCCAGATTTGAGCAGTTAAAATGGGAAGGAAGACCTTCGAGAAAAAAAGACAAAACCATAAGCATGTGGGCAAATATTTAGAATCTTTACCCCAAGGTTGAGTGAAATGGTGGTACTCAGATTTCTACTGGAGTAAAATAGCAATCCCACAATATAAAAATACTCTGTTGCAAAAGTAAAAGTACTCACATATTATGTAAAAAAAACCAAAAAACAGATCTACAAGCTTACAACACCGTTGCATCGCGCTTGAAGATCGGCTATTTTCAAATATCCAAAGTATATCATAGGGCTTAAGTGGCTGATGTATGTGTTTAACAATAAACTAAATCTGCAAAGTAACTAACTAAAACTGTAAAATAATGGTAGTATAGTAACAAATTACAATATTTGCTTCTGAGAGTAGTGGAGTAGAAATATATAAAGTATTCAAAGATTTGACATACTCAAGTAAAGTAAAAGTACCTACAATTACATGTATTTAGTTACTTTCCCCCTAGTTGAGTGTGAAGCATTGCTTGCATAACTGATGTTGGATGTTTGTTCCACCAACAAGGTTATACAGGTTAATTAGTAAGGTAACATCTGGTAAAGCACATCTGAAGGGGATTGTTGTTTCTAAAAGTCACAAACAACTTGTGAATAAGTTTAATGTTGTAATGCATTATTAGTGTGATTGTAGTTATCATTTTAACCACTTGAAGCCCCGCTTCCATATTCTGGGGGGAACAATAGCCGTTCTACAAGCTTGTATAGGGAGCTTGTACAGTAGAACGGCTATTTGGTGTAGACGGAATAAAAGGGGTCCAAGTACAGATCTAACTCAGGTCCAGCTACTTTACTAAGTTTAGAGCAAACCTTTCAGGCTGTGACCCCCCAAAATAATCTTATTTGAACTAGTCTGGGGACCCCCCACCCTGACAAGCACTTGGAATCGTAGGCATTACATTTAGTTTGACTCATTTCCACAGATAAATACTGTGAAAATAGCCGAACTACAAGCTCACAACGCCTCGCACTGTGAGGCGTTGTGAGCTTGTAAATCGGCTATTTTCACGATGTTCCCTCTTCCTTACGTAATATTTGACAATTTGGTATTAAACATGTCTTAAAAGTCCTTAAATTGAAATTTTAGAAACGTGCAGATTCAGATACCCTGGCCTGTATGTTGTATGTTGGTTTGTTTACTGATCAGTGAGAAAACAATGTTGCACATTAAGCTGATCATCTGGAGACCCCCACAATAATTTGGGTACCCCCGATGGGGGTCCGGAACCCCAGTTTGGGAACTACTTGTCTAGAGGGTAAAGACTATGGGCTATATTTTTTGCCAGTGCCTTACCCATTATTCCTAAACGTCTTTGTAATTTTTCATTATTTTTAAAAATATTTTCAAAACATTTTCAAATAGTTCATAGCCAATCTACTCAAGCTCATGTGTCGATTTTTATTTAAAAAAATATATATATATTAAAAGAAAATATATATATAAAAATATATTAAAAAAATATATCTGCTATTAAAAAAATAGCACTATACAAGCTCATAGCGCGGCACCGAGTGCTGCGCTATGAGCTTGTAGATCTGCATTTTTTTTTTAATCGTGACAATTTTTGCAAATCTTTGAATATATATATATATATATATATTTTTTTTTTTTACTCAAATATTTGCTTCTGGGGATTCTACTAATGTCTTCTAAATTCTAACAGTTAAAAAAAAAACTTGTTGCTATAATATCACTGGTTCTCAAAAAAAATTCATGTGAAGGACCATTTTTTTTTTTTACTGTTTTTAAAAACATTTTCAAATAGTTCACCGGCGAAAATAGAGCCCTTTATTCCCTTAACAAGCATTAATAGAGACGTAATGACTCCCAGTTTTAAAGACAGGCAATTTGTGTGAAAAGCATTAGACAAGGCCACTTTATTTCCCATTTTTTGGGGGGTGTAATTGGTGGGAATATATCAAAATGTATTCTACCGCTATATACACAGTGGCATATTTTGCGACTTGTCAAGAAGGCGTATACATGTGCAGACGTGTGTGAAATGATACGGCTCCTGCTTCAATTAAAGTCCTGTCACAGTGACAGAGATAAGCGCCGGGTTTAGGGGTGGAGCCGCAGCCTGAGACCAGCAGCAGCTCACAGACGGGGAGGAAGACTGGCAGGTAATTGGGCGGCCGATGACAACAAGAAAGAACCGTGTGGCGGCTTGAACAGCAACCTTAGCGAACCTCAGCTAGGACAGACAGGAGACATTTCCTATATGCTCCATCGTGATCCCCTGTCCTCGGCACAGGCCCTGCTTCAGATCAGATTAACCCTTTAAGACCCGTGAGGCCGATTCCTACGAATGCCTTCTGAATCCGAACGGTTTTCTGAGAAACCTACGTTGCTATGTCAGTGGTTCTCAAGCTTTTTCATGTCAAGGACCCCCAAAATGATAAGTATTTTGGCCGCCGACCCCCCCATCTCAGAATGTTTTATTCCAGGGACCCCCAGAAGCACAGATCGGAGTTGAAAATGTTCGCTTTAAAACACGATTTGCGCTATGAGCTTGTATATATGCTATTTTTTAAAGATTTTTTTTAAATATATTTTTTGGGGGATTTTTCTGCCTTTATTGATAGGATAGTGGGCTGATAGGAAATGGGGAGAGAGATGGGGGGGGGGGGGGGTGACAGACAGCAAAGGTCGTCAGGATCGGAAGTCGAACCCACGACCCACTGTCAAGCTGGAGTGTGTGTGTGTGTGTGTGTGTGTGTGTGTGTGTGTGTGTGTGTGTGTGTGTGTGTGTGTGTGTGTGTGTGTGTGTGTGTGTGTGTGTGTGTGTGTGTGTGTGTGTGTGTGTGTGTGTGTGTGTGTGTGTGTGTGTGTGTGTGTGCGTGCGTGTATATAGCGCTAAAATCTAAAATGACACAGATGCTTTTAATGGGTTAAAAATAATACATGGTGAAGTTTGGCTGAATGAATCACCAGCGTTTGTCTGCTGGTGAACAACATTAGCATATGAACTGAACAGGTGTCAATATATTAGCATCTGCTTCGCATATCTCAGCCATCAGATGAAAATCTCCAAAATGTCACAGTATCAGGAAATGTGCCATTTATTATAAACATTAAACAGCTTTGCAATTACAATGTAGGCCTTTAACAAGGGGTCTTCAACCAGGGGTCCGGGTCCCCTACGGGGTCCTCAGAGTTACTACAGGGGTCCGCCAAATCTTTGTGTGATATGATTTTATTTTTTTTACCTTAACCACTTGAACCCTAGCACCTCTTTTCTGAGGAGAACTTTAGCGCGAGGCGTTGTGAGCTTGTAGATCGGCTATTTTTGGCAAAGAGGTATACTGTAGGTGTAGAGGGAAAAAAGACCAAGTAAACAAAAGAAGTATAATCTGAAACACAATGTTAGACAATATAGAGAGGGGTCCCTGCTTCATCTTTCTCTCAGCTATGGGGTCCTTGGCCTGAAAACGTTGAAGACCCCTGCTTTAACAGATGCCTTGATGTATCCACAGTGGCATACAAAGTCTTAACATCATTTTTTCCCAGCATTTTAACAACGATGCAATGAGATTTGGAAGGGTTTTGTGAGCCATAAAATTGTGACGCTCGGTCCAGAGAGAGACATTGAAACTACACAGTATAATGCTGAGGGTGTTAATCTAACTCTCAAAATGTAATTACCAATCAGGATTTTGCTGTGTACAACTCAAGGAAAACAATAAAAAAAAAACATGGATTAGCCAGGTTTTCACCAGACATTATCCCGGAAAGAATCTGTCATTTTTAGATTTCTTTGGCTATAAAAACAATATGAGCTTGTAGATCTGCTATTTTTTGAAAAAACGTGAAAATGTGTGCAAATATTTGAATATATATATATTTTTTTACTCAAATATTTGCTTCTGGGCGATTCTACAAATGTTTTCTTCTATCAAATGTCTTCTAACAGGTTTTTTTCCCCAAAACTGCTATAATATCAGTGGTTTTCAAACTTTTTCCATGTGAAGGACCACCCAAAATGATATGTATTTGTCCGCGGACCCCCATCTCAAAATATTTTGTTCGCAGGACACCCAGAAGCAAAGATTTGAGTTAAAAATGTATATATTTTCAAAGATTTGCACAAGTGTTTCACGATTTTTCAAAAATAGCAGATCTACAAGCTCATAGCGCGGCACTCGGTGCCGCGCTATGAGCTTGTAGATCTGCTATTTTTGAATAGCCAAAGAAATCTTAAAATGACACACAGATGCGTTCCCGGTCTTAATGGATTTATGAAAATGATAGCCCATGAAATGGGACGAGAATTGTTTCTGTGGAGAATGTCTTCTTTCCTAAAGCGTACAGTGTTCACAGTGGCAATGAATAATTCATTCAACATTCACGCTTTAATAGCAGTCACTAAGTCCATCAAAATTCAATCCGTCCCACAGTGACAGACCTCACGTCTCTTGGAACTGAATGCGGGATTAACAGACTATACCTAATAGAAAGTATTGTGGTAATTCTAAATCCTCCTCATGTTCAGAGGAAAAGAGAAAACGTAATAATGTGCTCTTACCTGTGCAAACACGCTTGGCTGGGATCGGTTCAAAAGGTTAATGCAACTGTCTGGCTCTCTGTCAAACACTGTGTTGGTTGTTGGCCAATCACGGTGCTGCTCCACTCACCCAGCTTTTTGGACCCGAGTCGTATGAGCGACAGGAAAGAGCCCAAATACCAGTGGTGGCAAATAATACTCCTAAGTAAAATGATCAATACCGAAACGTAGAGCTACTCTGTTACAAGTTAAAAGTCCAGAATTCAAAATGTACTTGAATAAAAGCACAAAAATATTGGTATCAAAATGTACTTAAAGTAGAAAGTACTCATTATGCAGAATGTCCCATTTCACAAGGTTTCTAATGTATGAAATGTATGAAAATATTTTGGAAATAGCAGATCTACAAGCTCACAATGCGTCACATCGCAAATGGCCGAAATGTACATACGCTGAATTGGTTAATGTATGTTTTGTAATTATAATCAAAAATCTACAAAGTAACTAAAGTTGTCCATTTATTGTAGTGGGGTAAAAGTACAATATTTGCCTCTGAGATGTAGTGGAGTAGAAGTAAAAGTACTGAAAATTGGAAATACTCCAGTGAAGTAAAAAAATCCTCAAAAGTGTACTGAAGTACAGCACTTGAGTAAATGTACTTAGTTACTTTACACCACTGCCAAATACAGACACACCCCCCCCCCCACACACACACACACACACACACACCCGTCTAAGGTATGCTTTCAACCCATTAGCCACGAGGTCGCGCGGTGACCTTGTCAGAGAGAGAGAGAGAGAGAGAGAGAGAGAGAGAGAGAGAGAGAGAGAGAGAGAGAGAGAGAGAGAGAGAGAGAGAGAGAGAGAGAGAGAGAGAGAGAGAGAGAGAGAGAGAGAGAGAGAGAGAGAGAGAGAGAGAGAGAGAGAGAGAGAGAGAGAGAGAGAGAGAGAGAGAGAGAGAGAGAGAGAGAGAGAGAGAGAGAGAGAGAGAGAGAGAGACGTCATCAGCTTTGTTGTCTGTCTGAATCAAACAAGCGTGTCAGGATGTGCCATTTTGTCCTCATCAGCAGCTCTCCATCTTTCTGGTTGTGCGTACAGTACTACTGGCTGTGGCCTGCAGGGCTGATAAAGTAAACTGATAAAAAATAGATTGGGTTCAGGGATGTCGTCAGGGAAAATATAGACTCGATCCAGACAAGGTAATCTGTCTTTGGCATGTTTAGAATCCATCATTATATCACTTAGGTATACGCACCCCAACCCCCACCCACACAGACACTACACACACACACACACCCTGTTTGTGGACAAAGGAAGACACCCGCTTCTTTCACACAAGGAAGGGGTGAGACTTGTTTGACCCATTTAATTTGGGGAACATTTTTTTTTTAGATTTCTTTTGGCTATTCAAAAATAGCAGATCTACAAGCTCATAGCGCGGCACCGAGTGCCGCGCTATGAGCTTGTAGATCTGCTATTTTTGAAAAATCGGGAACATTTGTGCAAATATTTAAAAATTTAAAGGGATTTTTTTTTACTCAAATCTTTGCTTCTGGGGGTCCTACAAAATATTCTGAGATGGGGGTCCACGGCCAAATACATATAATTTTGGGGGTCCTTGACATGAGAAAGTTTGAGAACCACTGATATAGAAACACATGTTTTTCAAAAAAAAACTGTAGGATTTAGAAGACATTTGTAGAATCCCCCAGAAGCAAAGATTTGAGTTACAAATGTTTGCTTTAAAAAGAAATATATATATATTCAAAGATTTGCACAAACTTTCAAGATTCTTCAAAAATAGCAGATCTCAAGCTCATAGCGCGGCACCGAGTGCCGCGCTATGAGCTTGAGATCTGCTATTTTTGAATAGCCAAAGAAATAAAAAATGACAGGTTATTGTTTTTTTTCTCACTAGCCCCATCTGTGTAGACCAGTCTGACAATCCACATCCATCAGTTTAATATGAAAAAAAAAAAAAAATCAGATCAAATTCAAATCATGTCATCATTCATTGAGAACACTCTTATTCTTTTGTGTTCATGGCTCTGTCTTTAGGGAGGAATCGTATTATGCCAGATGTTCATCTTAGGAACTGCCAACTGCACCCATATGCCCCTGTATGTGTGCAGACAGGGTTTCTGCCTTTGTCTGGGGTTGATGTGACTCCTTTTTCGGTGGTGGAAAGTAACTAAGTACATTTACTGTACTGTACTTAAGTACAATTTTTAGGTATTTTTTTTACTTTACTGGAGTATTTCCAATTTTCAGTACTTTTACTCTTACTCCACCACATCTCAGAGGCAAATATTGTGCTTTTTACTCTTTTATTTACTCTAATTATTTGAAATCCTTAGTTACTTAATAGATTTGAATTATTATTACAAAATACAGTATTATTACCCACTTCATACTTCATACGTGGCCCATTACACGGCCCCTATTTACAATCCGGCCATTTGAAAATAGCCGATCTACAAGCTCACAATGCGTCGAGCTTGTAGATCTTTAAAAGATTTGTATACATTTTAAAACATTTTAAAACTTGTGGAATGGGACATTCTGCACAATGAGTACTTTCTACTTTCGGTACTTTAAGTAAATGTTGATGCCAATCCTTTTGTACTTTTACTCAATTCAATTTAGAATTCTGGACTTTTACTTGTAACAGAGTATTTCTACAGCACGGTATTGATACTTTTACTCAAGTGAAAAATGTGAGTACTTATTCCACCAATGGTTGACGTGACTCTTTAGTCATATCTGCTCTGCCCTCCCTCATTATATCTTAACATTCTCTCTCTCTCTCTCTCTCTCTCTCCCCCCTCTCCCCAGCCCAGTCTATATCAGACCTGTGCGCGCAATCCCTTAAATACACAATCCTACATGTGTGATATATGCTCTAATATGCACAAGGAGTCTTAGCCAAACCTACAGTATAGATTGTCTTGCCTGTGTCTATATGCCCATGTACTGTACAATGCAGTCTATTCACATTATTCATATGTGTTCATTAAGTGAAATGCACTTCATATGAACTATGCTGTTCTCTCTCTGTCGTGGCTGCACATGGGGCCAGGGACGTCACGGGCTCTCAGAACTGGTGACTATACCCCTTATTTTACACTTTGGGCTATTCAAAAATAGCAGATATACAAGCTCATAGCGCGGCACCGAGTGCCGCGCTATGAGCTTGTAGATCTGCTATTTTTGAATAATCGTGAAAAACATTTGTAACTGTCAAATGTAAACAAAATTTGTATTTTCAAAATGTTGCGTTTTTTGGGTGGATTTTCTTTTTTTTGTGTGTTTTGGTTACTTTATGTCGGTTTTTAGGGTTAGGGTTAGGTTATTTTATAATTATTTTTGCCTGATTTTACCAATTTATTATCCAAAAAATATATGTATATATTTTTTTTTTCAAAAAGTGGGGGGTATGAAATGAGTGAGGGTGTCGCGTCGTACGCACATTGAATGGCCGTGACGCCCCTGCATGAGGCCTATAGTTCTCTCTGTTGCTTCTCAAGAGGTTCACTAAAATAAGAAGCTAAGTAGTTCATTAAAAGCATGGTTATAAATGGACTGGGGGAAAAGAGAGGAAAGATAACTGCTAATACGTGTACAGTATATACAGTAATAGGCTGTGTGGGTTGAAACGGATACAGACACACTGCAGGTTTACTGTACTGCCTCCTTTTTACATTAATCCATTCAATCTGGGAGGCAAATATTGTACATTCACTCCCCTGCAATTATTTGAACACTTTAGTTACTTTGCAGATATAAGTTATTACATTATAAAATCTACATTAACCACTTTAGTTCATTTTATACCTGAGAAAATACCCGATCTACAAGCTCACAACGCGACGTGGTGCGACGCGTTGTGAGCTTGTAGATCTGCTATTTTCAACCATTTCAGTATTTTTACTTTTGGCACTTTAAGTACATTTTGATACCAATGCTTTTGTACTTTTATTCAAGTCAATTTTGAACACCAGGCTTTTACTTGTAACGAGAGTATCTACATTGCAGTATTGATACTTTTACTTAAGTAAAACATTTGAGTACTTTTTCCACCACTGAGTTTAATTGCTGATAAAAGTGTCTGTGCTCATCACCTGTATTTCCGTAAACAAGCCTGTGTATAATTATGTTACTTGAGGAACAGTAGCCAGCTGTAAGTCGTTGTTGTTTTTGAATAATTAACGATGAACATATGCACATCTCCAGATCTGATGCAGCCAATTATCTGGATTCCTGCATACAGCCTACATGCATTGTAAATGATACATCTGTTGACTTCTGTTGACAAACATCTATAAATAGGCAACATATATAGCAACAGTGGTGGAAGAAGTACTCGGATATTTTACTTAAGTAAAAGTAGCAGTGCCACAATATGAAAATACAAGTAAAAGGCCTGTGTTCAAAATGTTACTTGAGTAGAAGTACAAAAGTATTGTCATCAAAATATACTACTAAAAGTAAAAGTATTAGAATGTTTTAAAATAGCAGATCTACAAGCTTACAATGCGCGTTGTGAGCTTGTAGATAGTCTATTTTCAAATAGCCTACAGTATGTATAAAATAGGGCTAAAGGGGTTAATGTATGTTTTTATGATATAATCATTTATCTCTGCAAAGTAACTAGTAACTAAAGTTTTCAAATAATTGCAGTGGAGCAAAATTACAATATTTGCCACTGAGATGTAGTGGAGTAGAGGTAAAAGTATAGACAATTGGAAATACTCCAATAAAGTAAAAATGCCTCAAAATTGAACTTAAGGTACAGTAACTTGTACTTAGTTACTTTTACACCACTGCATAGCAATAATTATCTTGGCTCTAGAAACACAGTACCAATATGATAAACTCTATAACGCTGGTTGTTTATTGTCTTAAGATCACATTCTGTCTTAAACCAGGAGAGATTTGATAAATACAAGTTACTCCCTAGAAAGCAGTGTCCTAATATTGTGTGCAGGCTAGGTGTGACCCTGTGATAAATGCAGTGATTCACAAACCTTTTCAGCTCCAGACACAAGAGATACATCTGTCTCCTTGAGCAGTGGTTTTCAACCTTTTTCGCGTCAATTGACCCCCAAATTGACACATATTGGCCCACGGACCCCCATTTGAAAAGATATGCCAGGGACTCAAGCATTTAGGTTTTTAGGGGGTCCCAATCTACACTGTATCACCATCATCAGTGTTCATTTAACTCTGAGAGTGTACAAATGGAACCAAATGGACCCTGACGGGTCCATTTGGTTCCATTTGTACACTCTCAGAGTTACAGACATATAAGAGTCAATTTGGTTGCTAACTATTAATTTGGCTGGGGACCCCCTGGAACCCCGTCGAGGACCACTGGTGGTCCCCGGACCACTGGTTGAAAACCCCTGTCCTTGAGGACCCAAAGTTTACAAAAATACATTAGGAATTGTAACTAGTTTTCTTTTATTGCATTTTATTATCTTGTACTGCAGGCAAGGTAAAAACAAATAATGCAATTGTTCTTTTTTTTGTTGCTTGAACCCAAGCATCTGTCATTTTAGATTTTAACCACTTTAACCATTATCTTCTCTCTGGCTGTTAAAAAATAGCAGATCTACAAGCTCATAGCGCTGCAGTCGGTGCCGCGCTATGAGCTTGTAGATCTGCTATTTTTGAATAGCCAAAGTATAAAATAATGCTTATAGCTAAAATCTAAAAAGACACAGCGTTCCCGGATTGAATGGGATAAAAACGGACCCGCAACCCGTTTGTATGTTTGAGAAACACTGGGCTTATTGGTGGAATACATCTGTTTCTGTCCCCTGTGGTTCTTTCTTTGTCAGTCTAGCAGTCACAGCTTCCTCTTCTTCATGATGATGATGATGATGATGATGATGATGATGGCACATGATGTTCCACAGGGCAGTCTGCTGGGGCTGACGGTGGCACAGGTCCCAGAGCCAAGGTGACCCGCCGCATATCGCCTGCCAGCTTCAGACTGCATGGCCCCCCATCTCTAAAGATTACAATCGGCTTTAGACTGCATGGCACACCATCTCTAAAGATCACAATCAGCTTTAGACTGCATGGCACACCATCTCTAAAGCAGTGGTTCTCAAACTTTTTCATGTCAAGGACCCCCAAATTGACACTTATTAGCCCACGGACCCCCATTTGAAAAGATATGCCAGGGACCCCCCATAAGAGAAGATTTTTATGGCTCTACCAGTGATTCTCAACCATTTTAATTTTAAGGACCCCCACTTTGACATGCATTAGGCTACGGATCCCCATTTAATGGCATTTCTATCTCTGGGACCCCAATTTATATCGTAAAATCAATGCTAATTTAACTCTGAGAGTGTACAAATGGAACCAAATGGACCCTAACGGGTCCATTTGGTTCCATTTGTACACTCTCAGAGTTACAGACCCCCTGGAACCCCCTCATTTGTGCTTAAAAGCAAGTATTAATTTGACGGAGCAACGTTCACTTATTCTTCCTCCACTCCTCTTCTTCTTCCTCCACCGCTAACACGGCCCGCCCGCTCAGACAGATTTGAGGACGTGAAGAAGATGCACGTTTTATTTATTATTTTTTCTGACATGCTGGCTGTGACACAGAACGGAGCAGGCTGAGTGACACGTCCACGCTCTGCCTCTGACAACATAGATGACCTGCATCCTGACAAGGGCAGACAGAACAGACGCTGCCAAATCGCTGGAGCTTAGTTAGACCTGTGAATCCCAAAGGGTGTGTGTGTGTGTGTGTGTGTGTGTGTGTGTGTGTGTGTGTGTGTGTGTGTGTGTGTGTGTGTGTGTGTTACTATACTTGCGAGGACCAAGTATAGTAGAATTTGAAGAAACCGAAACGAAGGACCGTTTTCCTGGTCCTGGTTGTTTTAAAAATGGTTGTTTTATAGTTAAAGAAAACATTTTTTTAGAGACGTTTACAATTAGAAAAACATTCAGGTCAGGATTACACATTTAGAGGTTAGGTTTAGACATTGGAATTAGAGTTAAACATGATTTATACTTAGTTGCGCGCCAGTGTCATGCACCAGTCATGCAGACAAAAAAACAGCAGATCTACAAGCTCACAACGCGTCGCGCTGCGACGCTTTGTAGATTTTGATTTATTATTTCAAAACATACATTATCCACTTCAGCCCGATATACATTTCGAAAATAGCAGATCTACAAGCTCACAATGCGACGCGTTGTGAGCTTGTGGATCGGCCATTTTCAAAAGATCTTAATCTTATGCATTTGAAAACCTGTGAAACGGGACATTCTGCATAACGAGTACTTTCTTCTTGTGATACTTTAAGTACATTTTTATACCAATACCTTTGTATCTTTACTCAAGTAAATGTTTAATTCCGGACTTTTACTTGTAACAGCTACATTGCAGTATTGCTACTTTTACATAAAGTACGTTTTGAGCTTGTAGATCTGCTACTTTTGAAGTTGATTCCCGAAAAGTAACAGTTGTGAACCTATGAGGTTTCCACCCGACAGAGAGACAATAACGTGTTTTTGTGGGGCAGTGCCTACGTGCCATAGGCCAAGATCAGAGTCAGACCCTAGAGTCAGCATCATCTTCAAAATAATATTCATGTGTTTACCTATATTATCTCACTCAGGGTTTCTTGTCACTAGGCTCTATGCACAGCAGTCATATTATGAAGACGTTCACAGGTGTTACCAATGACACTAATGGAGGCTCTGTTCCATTCTGGTCAGACGGAGTCAGGGTGCTGATATTGTGCATGTTGGCCCACTGGAAACACTCCCAAATGGCCCTTTACGGGTGTGTAACTCTGAGAGTGTACAAATGGAACCAAATGGACCCGTAAGGGTCCATTTGGTTCCATTTGTACACTCTCAGAGTTATGGGGGTCGTGGAAATCGGAAATTCAAAAATCGGAGAACTACTGTGCTACACTAAATGGAACAGAGCCTTCATTAGTATCACCGGTAACACCTGTGAAGGAAGCGATAATATGGCTGCTGTGCATATGAGCCTATTGATGGAGAAAAAATGTAAATGGCTTCTTGCTGAGCCAGGGTCCGTAGACCCTGCCAGCTGTGCTGTCACACACAGCCACAGAGACGAAGGACAAGGTAGGCAAGGGGAGGGAAAAAAAGAAAGGGCAAGTAAATCAACTCAGAGAGGTTGATGAGGATTCATTTACAAATTAGAACCACTTAGCCTTTACTATCTGTGTTTTATGCAAGAGGCATTGAAAGAGCAATGGCGTGGCTAGCACCATTTGCAATCATGTTGGCTGGATTCACAGCTACAGGAAAAATAGGCTACTTGTTTATTGTGAAATGTATTGCACTTTACTGTATTGAATTTACAGTTATGTGTTTATTATTCATTGCTAAGAACCTTGGAGTTAGCATGGTGAATGCTGCCGTCTTGATTTAGAGCAGTCAAGCAGAAGGGAAGTATGTCACATAAGGTATAATCTCCTTCAAGCATAAATTACTCAAGAAGTCATTTGTTTGCATACGTACTGACATACACCAACGCATACACATATATTGTATACATGCTTGCACATGAACAAATAACTTACACAAAACGAATAAATCACAAATCAATAGCATTCAACACTACATGTTGATGTTAATGATAGTGTCAATGACAATATACAGAAAATTGTGAATAAGAGAAAAGCAACAGTTGTGTCGTATGCTATGCTAGTCTGTACAGATATGGATGTTTTTTTAAAGGTGTTAGGCTAAAGAGGAGGGACGATGAAGTGAGGCAGTACGCAGTGGTTCACAGTAATGAAGTACATTTACTTGAGCACCGTACTTAAAGGAGCACTTCACCCATTTTCAACCTTCATATAACTGGTCCTCACTAACTGGTCCTAGAAAAGTCCTCTAAGCTTAACTAAGCTATTAAGTATTCAAAAGTACACTATATTTTTCATATCACGGCTGTATTGTTTTCACAGGGCATTTTCAGAACCTTGTAAATACCTGAAGCCATCTAATGAATGCACTGACTTGCAGAACCTCTATTTCTTTCTTGGTTCACCATTCTAGATAAAATATGAATCTGTAATTTTATATATTCAATTCAATTCAATTCAATTTTATTAAAGTGTCAAATCGCAACAAGTTGTCTCAAGACACTTTACATGTAGAGAAGAGACCCGACAATCCCACCCTGAACATATACACAGATAAACAAATAAAAAGACAATTTAATTCCAAAATGTGACGACTAAATGGCATACATAATTCTCTGCTTCTCTTGGTTCCTACTGTTACAAAGATAACACAACTGTAGGTGGGCTAATCAGCCTTTTTGGGTAGAATTGATGTCAGACAATAAAAAAGAAAGACAAAAAACTACAAAAAAGTTACATTTCATGTCATGCCCCCTATTAACCCATTTTTTAGGTTGTCTTAAGTGAATAAAATATAATTGCAGTGTTTAAGAACAGTTTTAACCTTCTGTTATGTAATATCTGTTGGTGCTTTACCTAACTTCGTTAGTAATGTTCTGTAATACTGGGAAACCGATGTCTGCCAATATTTCAAATGGAAAAACACACAAACACACACACACACACAAATCGTTTGTGTGTGATCTGTGACGATACAGCAGAGAGCGTTGGCTGAATGAACAAGGTCTTTCAGAGAGCCAATGTACACAAAATGATTGCACACAAAGTTAAAGATCACAATCACTTTATTTGCGATGTCAAACAGGACCGACATTAGAACAGATTTAATGCCACACAAGGAGCAACAAGGCAGCACATCTACAGTAGATCAGTAGACGTACATTACAAGACAATACGGTCAGCAATCAGTCAATCAAATCACATTGATGATTATATATTCCTTTTCTAAATGATTTGCATTAAAAGGGCAAATGAGATTTGGCCTTCAGGTCAAAATCTTCCCTATGCCTCACCGTTTGTTCTTGTTTTTCGAGGATATGAGCGAGAGGGACATCTAAAAACAGCACATCAAAGACCAGCTCAATAGTGGGAGTAACGTCTTCTTCAAGTGGAGTCCCTTCTTCAATTGGAGTCCCACAGTTTTTAAGTTCCTCCAACGTTTCATTACGTTTCAGAATTTCTTGCTTGAATTCTTTGTTGGCAGCCTCCAGGTCACAGTTGAAAGGGGACGTCTTGTTGTCTTGATTACTCAACATGTCTTGGGGAAACAGTTCTGTTATCGAGTTCACTCTGGCATTTGAGAGACGCATATGGTGGAGTTTGAGACCCTGGAATATTTTGTTTACAAGTATGATGTCAAAAAGACAGACCCCGGTTACATTTTCCCGCTTGTGGTCCTGCTGGTACGTTTGGCTCATTTCCTCTAGCTTCTGGATGTACTTCTCTGTCTCCTCTCTCATCCTGGCTGGGTTGTTCGCTATATGCGGGACGAGCCTCAGGTACTCGCTCGCTACCGGGACAACGGGGAGGCGTGGGCAACCGGGCTCTTGTAGAAACAAGCCCGGGATAGGTCCTGAGTCTGGCACCCACTGTCCCTTCACCTCTTTGGCCAGGGTGTCAAACAGCAGCGCCAGCGAGAGGGCCACCACCCCCACGCCGCCCATGGTGACCTTGCCCTCTCTGCCGAACGTGGTCCTCAGGCGGCGGGTGAAGTCGCCCAGCTCCGACGGACTCAGCGAGTTCTGCACGTCTCTGTAGTGGTCGGCCAGGTGGAGCGAGGAGTTGAGCGAGAACAGCAAGTTGTTGACGAGAGGATTGGGCGTGTAACCCGGAACGGGACAAATGTCACGCGCCAGAGAAGACAGCTGCGGAATCATAGATGGAGGGCAAAGCATAAAAAATAAAGGATAAAGAGTGTTTCCCATCTTGAAGAGTAACAAATCTAACGATAAAAAAGGAACGATGAAGAACGGAGTGAAGTGAATAGTCAGTTGTCTGTCTTTGTGTCCAACGACCTGCTTGTCTCGGCTCTCTGTCTATAATGATTCAGACAGATCAATTTTGTATATATACGTAGGACACAGGTAATCATTTACAGAGTGCAAACTAAAGTGTACCTGACTAAGATTACTGAAGATTACAGATTACGGTTCATCTCATGAGCATGAGAAAGGAACCAGTTGAAGGATAAAGGTACAGTATGGTTTGTATTGTACTGTACATAAATGGACTCTTGGAATGTCTCCATGTACCTTGAATTAATACATAGATTATTGCCCTCTCAAGTACAAAATATATTAGTCAAATATTACTCCACTTCAAGTGAATGTTGCTCATTCAAATATTAACTTGAGTTAAAATATTGGAGCACCTGCTTTTAAAATACTTACGGTAAGTACAATCTCAATGCATGGCTGTATTGACATCGGGTGCATTTCGCCTTTCCGACATGTCGCCTTTCCGACGTTAACGAACCCTATACCTAACCCAAACCCTAACCCTAACCGCACGCGGAAGCCACTAGTCGGAGTGGCGAGATGTCGGAATGGAAGGAGCACCCCATTGACATCTAAAGTGGCCCGTTTTGAACAAAATGCAAATCATGAACGCAGCATCCGATTGCGGTGACACTTTGCACACACATTTGCATTATGTTGAAGAACAAATGCCACCCTTTTAACATTGCCCTATTATAGCGCCACCAGGAGGCCGATTTTTGCAACACTTATATTTTTTATATTATTCCTACAAATTTTGCCCAAACATCATGCAAATCAGTACCCATTATCTCTATAGTCAAGTAATCAAGATGGTTCCGTCTGATTTTTCATATTCCAACCTGATTGGCGAATTCCGAACATTGGTGGCCCACAATAACCTACCTGACCTGGCGGTTTGGGCGTGTAACCTGGAATGGGACAAATGTCACGCGCCAGAGAGGACAGCTGCGGAATCATACTGTAGATGGAGGGCAAAGAATAAAAAATAAAGAATAAAGAATGTTTCCCATCTTGAAGAGTAGTGTTTGGCCCACTATAACCTACCTGACCTGGCGGGGACCTGTGCTCCGAGGAGCACTTTTTCTAGTTTTATATACACAGATGAACAAATAAAAAGACAATTTAATTCCGAAACTTGATGAGAAAATGTCAGACATAATTCTCTGCTCTTGGTTCCTACTGTTACAAAGATAACACAACTGTAGGTGGGCCCATTCTCATCCATTCAGAAATGCCCTAACCACAAATAAACCACAGAGTTTTCAAATTTTGGCCTTTTGAGGTAGAATTGATGTCAGACAAAAAGAGACAAAAATAAACTACAAAAAAGTGAAATGTCATGTCTCCTTTAACCCATTCTTTAGGCTTTCCAAAGTGAATAAAATACATTTGCAGTGTTTCAGAAAAGTTTAACCCTCATTTATGTAATATATGTTTAAACTTTACCTAACTTCGTAAGTAATATTCTGTTTTACTGGGGGACCGATCTCTGCCAATATTTCAAATGGTAAAACAGAATTATTTGTCCATTATAGTGTTGACACACACACACACACACACACACACACACACACACACACACACACACACACACACACACACACACACACACACACACACACACACACACACACACTCACACACACAAATCGTTTGTGTGTGATCTGTGACGATACAGCAGAGAGCGTTGGCTGGATGAACAAGGTCTTTCAGAGAGCCAATGTACACAAAATGATTGCACAAAAAGTTAAAGATCACAATCACTTTATTTGCGATGTCAAACAGGACCGACATTAGAACAGATTTAATGCCACACAAGGAGCAACAAGGCAGCACATCTAGATCAGTAGACGTACATTACAAGACAATACGGTCAACAATCAGTCAATCAAATCACATTGATGATTATCTATTCCTTTTCTAAATTATTTGCATTAAAAGGGCAAATGAGATTTGGCCTTCAGGTCAAAATCTTCCCTGTGCCTCAACGTTTTTTCTTGTTTTTCGAGGATAAAAGCGAGGGGGGTATCTAAAAATAGCACACCAAAGACCAGCTCAATAGTGGGAGTAACGGCTTCTTCAAGTGGAGTCCCTTCTTCAATCGGAGTCCCACAGTTTTTAAGTTCCTCCAACGTTTCATTACGTTTCAGAATTTCTTGCTTGAATTCTTTGTTGGCAGCCTCCAGGTCACAGTTGAAAGGGGACGTCTTGTTGTCTTGATTACTCAACATGTCTTGGGGAAACAGTTCTGTTATCGAGTTCACTCTGGTATTTGAGAGACGCATATGGTGGAGTTTGAGACCCTGGAATATTTTGTTTACAAGTATGATGTCAAAAAGACAGACCCCGGTTACATTTTCACGCTTGTGGTCCTGTTGGTACGTTTGGCTCATTTCCTCTAGCTTCTGGATGTACTTCTCTGTCTCCTCTCTCATCCTGGCTGGGTTGTTCGCTATATGCGGGACGAGCCTCAGGTACTCGCTCGCTACCGGGACAACGGGGAGGCGTGGGCAACCGGGCTCTTGTAGAAACAAGCCCGGGATTGGACCCGAGTCTGGCACCCACTGTCCCTTCACCTCTTTGGCCAGGGTGTCAAACAGCAGCGCCAGCGAGAGGGCCACCACCCCCACGCCGCCCATGGTGACCTTGCCCTCCCTGCCGAACGTGGTCCTCAGGCGGCGGGTGAAGTCGCCGAGCTCCGACGGGCTCAGCGAGTTCTGCACGTCTCTGTAGTGGTCGGCCAGGTGGAGCGAGGAGTTGAGCGAGAACAGCAAGTTGTTGACGAGAGGATTGGGCGTGTAGCCCGGAACGGGACAAATGTCACGCGCCAGAGAAGACAGCTGCGGAATCATAGATGGAGGGCAAAGCATAAAAAATAAAGGATAAAGAGTATTTCCCATCTTGAAGAGTAACAAATCTAACGATAAAAAAGGAACGATGAAGAACGGAGTGAAGTGAATAGTCAGTTGTCTGTCTTTGTGTGTCCAACGACCTGCTTGTCTCGGCTCTCTGTCTATAATGATTCAGACAGATCAATTGTGTATATTTACGTAGGACACAGGTAATCATTTACAGAGTGCAAACTAAAGTGTACCTGACTAAGATTACTGAAGTTTACAGATTACGGTTCATCTCATGAGCATGAGAAAGGAACCAGTTGAAGGATAAAGTTGAAGGACAGTATGGTATGTATTGTACTGTACATAAATGGACTCTTGGAATGTCTCCATGTACTTTGAATTAATACATAGATTATTGCCCTCTCAAGTACAAAATATATTAGTCAAATATTACTCCATTTCAAGTGAATGTTGCTCATTCAAATATTAACTTGAGTTAAAATATTGGAGCACCTGCTTTTAAAATACTTACAGTAAGTACAATCTCAATGCATGGCTGTATCGACATCTAAAGTGGCCCGTTTTCAACAAAATGCAAATCATGAACGCAGCATCCGATTGCGGTGACACTTTGCACACACATTTGCATTATGTTGAAGAACAAATGCCACCCTTTTAACATTGCCCTATTATAGCGCCACCAGGAGGCCGATTTTTGCAACTTATATTTTTTATATTATTCCTACAAATTTTGCCCAAACATCATGCAAATCAGTACCCATTATCTCTATAGTCAAGTAATCAAGATGGTTCCGTCTGATTTTTCATAATTCCATCCTGATTGGCGAATTCCGAACATTGCTGGCCCACAATAACCTACCTGACCTGGCGGTTTGGGCGTGTAACCTGGAATGGGACAAATGTCACGCGCCAGAGAGGACAGCTGCGGAATCATACTGTAGATGGAGGGCAAAGAATAAAAAATAAAGGATAAAGAATGTTTCCCATCTTGAAGGTATAGTGTTTGGCCCACTATAACCTACCTGACCTGGCGGAGACCTGTGCTCCGAGGAGCACTTTTTCTAGTTTTATATACACAGATGAACAAATAAAAAGACAATTTAATTCCGAAACTTGATGAGAAAATGTCAGACATAATTCTCTGCTCTTGGTTCCTACTGTTACAAAGATAACACAACTGTAGGTGGGCCCATTCTCATCCATTCAGAAATGCCCTAACCACAAATAAACCACAGAGTTTTCAAATTTTGGCCTTTTGAGGTAGAATTGATGTCAGACAAAAAGAGACAAAAACTAGAAAAAGTGCTCCTCGGAGCACAGGTCTCCGCCAGGTCAGATACGTTATTGTGGCCTCCTTGTGGCGCTATAATAGGCCAATGTGAAAAGGGTGCCATTTATTCTTAGGTCGTTCACGGCAATCGGACACTGCATTCATGATTTGAAGCATTTTGTTCCAAAAATGTGTTTTGCTAAATTAGACCTACTGGTGGCGCTATAACAGGCCAATGTGAAAAGGGTGGCATTTCTTCCTCGGCCTAGTGGGAATGTGCGTGTGAAATTTAATGGAAATCGCACGCTGCGTTCATGGTTTGAGGCAGTTTGTTCAAAACGGACCAATCCTGCAAACTTTGGATGGCAACCTTAACCAATAAGGATGGAATATGGGAAATCGGACAGATCCGTGTTGATCACATGACTATAGAGATACTGTGTACCGATTTGCATGACGTTTGGTTAAAAACTGTAGGAATAATGTGAAGAAATGGGTTTTGCACAAATCGGCCTCCTGGTGGCGCTATAACAGGCCCATGTGAAAAATTTGAGGCAGAGGTTCTGAATTGGCATCCAGGGAGTGTGTGTGCACAGTTTCGCAGCGACCGGGCCAACGGTGCCGGAGATTTGGTGGTAACACACGGACGGACACACGGACGGACACACGGACGGACACACGGACGGAGGGTAAAACATACTCTCTCGCCATGCCTTACGGCCTGGCGGAGACAATAAACTACAAAAAAGTGAAATGTCATGTCTCCTTTAACCCATTTTTTAGGCTTTCCAAAGTGAATAAAATACATTTGCAGTGTTTCAGAAAAGTTTAACCCTCATTTATGTAATATATGTTTAAACTTTACCTAACTTCGTAAGTAATATTCTGTTTTACTGGGGGACCGATCTCTGCCAACATTTCAAATGGTAAAACAGAATTATTTGTCCATTATAGTGTTGACACACACACACACACACACACACACACACACACACACACACACACACACACACACACACACACACACACACACACACACACACACACAAAACGTCTGTGTGTGATCTGTGACGATACAGCAGAGAGCGTTGGCTGAATGAACAAGGTCTTTCAGAGAGCCAATGTACACAAAATGATTGCACAAAAAGTTAAAGATCACAATCACTTTATTTGCGATGTCAAACAGGACCGATATTAGAACAGATTTAATGCCACACAAGGAGCAACAAGGCAGCACATCTAGATCAGTAGACGTACATTACAAGACAATACGGTCAACAATCAGTCAATCAAATCACATTGATGATTATATATTCCTTTTCAAAATTATTTGCATTAAAAGGGCAAATGAGATTTGGCCTTCAGGTCAAAATCTTCCCTGTGCCTCAACGTTTTTTCTTGTTTTTCGAGGATAAAAGCGAGGGGGGTATCTAAAAACAACACACCAAAGACCAGCTCAATAGTGGGAGTAACTGCTTCTTCAAGTGGAGTCCCTTCTTCAATTGGAGTCCCACAGTTTTTAAGTTCCTCCAACGTTTCTTTACGTTTCAGAATTTCTTGCTTGAATTCTTTGTTGGCAGCCTCCAGGTCACAGTTGAAAGGGGACGTCTTGTTGTCTTGATTAGCCAACATGTCTCGGGGAAACAGTTCTGTTATCGAGTTCACTCTGGTATTTGAGAGACGCATATGGTGGAGTTTGAGACCCTGGAATATTTTGTTTACAAGTATGATGTCAAAAAGACAGACCCCGGCTACATTTTCACGCTTGTGGTCCTGTTGGTACGTTTGGCTCATTTCCTCTAGCTTCTGGATGTACTTCTCTGTCTCCTCTCTCATCCTGGCTGGGTTGTTCGCTATATGCGGGACGAGCCTCAGGTACTCGCTCGCTACCGGGACAACGGGGAGGCGTGGGCAACCGGGCTCTTGTAGAAACAAGCCCGGGATAGGTCCTGAGTCTGGCACCCACTGTCCCTTCACCTCTTTGGCCAGGGTGTCAAACAGCAGCGCCAGAGAGAGGGCCACCACCCCCACGCCGCCCATGGTGACCTTGCCCTCCCTGACGAACGTGGTCCTCAGGCGGCGGGTGAAGTCGGCCAGCTCCGACGGACTCAGCGAGTTCTGCACGTCTCTGTAGTGGTCGGCCAGATGGAGCGAGGAGTTGAGCGAGAACAGCAAGTTGTTGACGAGAGGTTTGGGCGTGTAGCCCGGAATGGGACAAATGTCACGCGCCAGAGAAGACAGCTGCGGAATCATAGATGGAGGGCAAAGCATAAAAAATAAAGGAAAAGTATTTCCCATCTTGAAGATTAACAAATCTAACGATAAAAAAGGAACGATGAAGAACGGAGTCAAGTGAATAGTCAGTTGTCTGTCTTTGTGACGACCTGCTTGTCTCCGCTCTCTGTCTATAATGAGTCAGACGGATCAATTGTGTGTATTTACCTACAGGACACGGGTGATCATTTACAGAGTGCAAACTAAAGTGGACCAGATACATTACACTTACATAAAGTGTAATGTATCATTACATAAGCATGAGAAAGGAATCAGTTGAAGGATAAAAGTATAATTTCATTGTACATACATGGACTCTTTGAGTGTCTCCATGTACCTTGAATTAATAGATTATTGCCTTCTCATATACAAAACCCCATTACTTGAGTCAAAGTATACATATTGGTCAAATATTACTCCACTTCAAGTTAATGTTGCTCATTCAAATATATTCAAATGTACAGTCTCAATGCATTGCTGTATCGTTTTCCACTGTGCATGTTGTAATTATCTGAAGTCACCTAATGATGAATGCTCTGACTTGCTTTCAGAACAACTACGCTACACAAAGGCAATAGAAACACCTGTAAATACCACACACACACACACACACACACACACACACACACACACACACACACACACACACACACACACACACACACACAATAATTCTTATTTTAATCCAGCAATGTTATTTTATAAGGCATTAATGACACCACTACTCTGCAGCTATGTCTCAGGCTCCTAGAAACATGACATCACATGAATCTATTAACCCATTGAGACCTGAAGCCGATTCTACATGTCTCCTAAATCTCAACAGTTTTCTGAAAAACGTATGTTTCTATATCAGTGGTGCTCAATCTTTTTCATGTCAAGGACCCCCAAAATTATATGTATTTGGCCGCGGACCCCCATCAAAATATTTTGTTCCAGGGACCCCCCAGAAGCAAAGATTTGAGTTAAAAATGTTCGCTTTAAAAATATATATATTCAGAAGATTTGCACACATTTTCACGATTTTTCCAAAATAGCAGATCTACAAGCTCGTAGCGTGGCACTCGGTGCCGCGCTACGAGCTTGTATATCTGCTATTTTTGAATAGCCAAAGTGTAAAATAATGCTTTTTAGCTCAAATCAAAAAATGACACAGTTCCTTAAGCTATTTTGCAGTTAAGTCAAGTGAACAATCTTCCATGTGATTCAAGTGATTCAGCATTCATTGATACCATTGAACCCATTTTTGAGGTTTTCCAAAGTGAATCAAATTTTACTGCAGGGTTTCAGATGGAAGTATCACCTCATGTTGTACGTGTATGTAATATCTGGTTGTATTTTACTTAGATTTATAAATAGCATTGTGTTTTACTGGGGGACCGATCTCTGCCAAATATTGGCAGAGATCGGAAAAACAAAAGGAAAGGAAAAGCAGATACAAACACAAATGGTCTGTGTGAGGTCTTTCAGAGAGCAAATTAACACACAATGATTGCACACATAATATAGTCAGGAATTGAATTAAGAACGAGACAAAAAATATTCTCCCCACTTTCTATTGGTCAGACTGTGTTAACATCCAACACCCATCTGATGGGGATCTCACAGACCTACAGAGTCTGTGAACCGCGTCCTGTTGAGCAGTTTACCAGTTAAACCCTATTATATTTCACTGACCAGCATCCCCCAGGGCTATAGGCCTATACTTAGACCCTTATTTTCCCCCTCTAGACAGATAAAGATAAAGAAAACTTTATTGTCCATTAAATTGACATAAAATGGAAATTTGTCTTTGGCACACCAGCAGTCAGTTACAACAATAAAACATTACAAAAATACAAAGGTGCATTAAATACTATATAAAATGCACTCACATTAACACAACAACAGTGGTCATGAGCAGTGGTGATTCAGACTATTTAAACATTTTATTATTTAAAATGTCCACAGCAGTTGGCACAAACAACGTTTTGTAACCCTTCTTGTTTGCTAATTTTGCCCTAAGCCTCCTGCCCGATGGCATCAAGTGAAATTCAGAGTGAAGAGGATGGGTGGAATCATTGTAAATCTGAATTGCTTTTTTGGTTATGGAGCGGTTGTATATGCCCTGAAGTTGCAATTGTTTGTCTCCAATGATCTTACCTACCAAATCTCTTCGCCAAAAATGGCTGATCCACAAGCTCACAACACCTCGCAATGTGATACTCCTGAACTTGTAGATCTGTTTTTGCTGATGTTCATGTAAAGCGTCCCAGAATAGGGACGCTAGGGTTCACATGGTAAACTGAATGCCTCTGGTTAATGTTTCTGAGGGTTGAGAAAAGTGATCAGTGGTCAGGAGAATGCACAGGCGTTGTGAGCTTGTAGAGCGGCTATTTTCAGCATGCGTATAAAATCAAGTGCAAAATCAGCCATTAAGCAAGCAGCTTGCTCTGAGAACAAGATGACACCAGGCAGTATATCAGTATAAGACAAGTTCTACAGTTTATTAAACACACAGAATATACAAATACTCATAACAGATATAGAAAGGAACAGAGACGAACAGGGTATGACATGAATAAGTACCAGAGTTTGTGTGGATTTGACCAGGACTATACAGATCTGCTTTGACTTAAATGCTGGGGTTGAATATTCTGTCCTTCACTGGTTGTGTTGTGAGCTTGTGGATTGGCTATTTTTGGCTTTCGGATTTAGTTTGGCAGTTCTAGTTGGTAGTTCTGTAGATCACTACCGGAATATAGAGCTTTAACCTTTTAACAAAATACGTTTTGTTTTAACCAAAAAATATCACTTACCCTCCTACCTTTAACAATAAATTATCATTATTATACTTTATTTGTTATAAATAGAGCAGGCCCTGGTTTTTGCAAGAATTAGGCCCCTATAAAGTGGTACAAATAGTTGTATGTTTATGTAAGGAATCTCACGTGTCCCATTTAAGGCCCAACACATAATGAGATTTGAACATTGAGGATGATGTTATGGTTTTATATTATTTGATTTAATTTATGTTTTATATCTGTATATGTCTTAATTGTGTGTGTGTGTGTGTGTGTGTGTGTGTGTGTGTGTGTGTGTGTGTGTGTGTGTGTGTGTGTGTGTGTGTGTGTGTGTGTGTGTGTGTGTGTGTGTGTGTGTGTGTGTGTGTGTGTGTGTGTGTGTGTGTGTGTGTGTGTGTGTAATCTCGACAGCATTGCAAATGAGGGTAACCTCATTTGCAATGCTCTTTTTTAATCAATCAATCAAAACCACTTGTGTCTGCTCTGCTCACTCTGTCTCAGAGAAGGGCTGTGGACAGTTCAGAAACCTGCCTAACAGTGACATCATCGATGGGGAGTCCCAGCTAATGGCAGGCTTTCTATTCCTTATAAGTTAGCATTCTATAGCGTCAGACTTTAGTACTTTAGATTAGACAGACAGACAGACAGACAGACAGACAGACAGACAGACAGACAACAGACATAGTGAGGGAGGGCAGAGCAGACATGACAAAGGAATTCCAAGTGCTTGTCAGGGTGGGGGGTCCCCAGTTCAGATATGATTCCTTTGGGGGGTCGCAGCGGCCTGAAAAGGTTGACTTACTGCTTTATAGTAATAGTACGGTGCTAGAATCCTCAATGTGTGATATTCCTCCATGAGCCAGTCAGTGTAAACACCGATACGCCCAGATATGTGCTGAGTGCGTCCCATTACACAGGAAGTCTGAGACATTATTTACACACACCACGCTATGCACACACACACACACAGGCATGTACGCACACATGTGTACACACACACAGTATACACAGTACTTCCAGACATACGTGTGCATGCAAATAAAACACACACAGGTTGATTATACAGGAGACAAACACGAGGAATAGACATACAGTACAGAGTGTACACACACACACACACACACACACACACACACACACACACACACACACACACACACACACACACACACACACACACACACACACACACACACACAGGTTATTTAAATGCACATAGGCTTTAGATAAGTAAACATGTACGGTTTTGGATGATATCTTGATATGCGAGAGAGACTGTGTGTGTGTGTGTGTGTGTGTGTGTGTGTGTGTGTGTGTGTGTGTGTGTGTGTGTGTGTGTGTGTGTGTGTGTGTGTGTGTGTGTGTGTGTGTGTGTGTGTGTGTGTGTGTGTGTGTGTGTGTGTGTGTGTGTGTGTGTGTGTGTGGCACCAGAGTGTGTGTGTGGCACCAGAGTGTGTGTGTGTGCTTTTGTGTTCATTCAATTGCATTCACTGTAAATGTTATAGTTTGTAACCTTTTATTTAAACCTCGGGAAAACATTGAAGGAAAGCCCCTTCATTGTTTTTTTTTTACCCTATAATGCATGCATGTGTGAGTTTGCATGTGTGTGTGTGTGTGTGTGTGTGTGTGCGTGCGTGCGTGCGTGCGTGCGTGCGTGCGTGCGTGCGTGCGTGCGTGTGTGTGTGTGTGTGTACGTTCTGCTTTCTGCCCTGTTGGGAACACAGAGGCAGCATCGGGTGCATTTCTCCTTTCCGACATGTCGCCTTTCCGACGTTGACGAACCCTATACCTAACCCTAACCCTAACCTTAACCGCACGCGGAAGCCACTAGTCGGAGTGGTGAGATGTCGGAATGGAAGGAGCACCCCGGCAGCATCGGGGCAGTCAAGCTTGTCTTGTAGTGTTGTTGTTCCATATATATTTCTTTGTGAGTGAGCAGCTCTCTCAACAGTACAAACACGCCATTGTTGAAGCGTCGACATGCATGTGTGTGGCGAGAGGTTACATCATCACGCATAGGAAACAATTTGCTGCCGAGAAGAAGAAACCGTGATGACTTTGATAAAAAAACAGAGTTGTTTATGTCCGGATGTCTGCTGTGTGTGTGTGTGTGTGTGTGTGAGTGCTTTTGTGCCCCCCCCCCCCCCCCCCCTCCCACTGTTTTTCTCTGTCTCTCTTTTTGTCACTGTGTGTGTGAACATGCATGCATTACTGTGTTTCTGTATACGTCCTTTGCCTGCGTTTACCGTCTCTTGTCGGATGGAAACCTCATACGTCCAAAACCATTCCTTAGATTCAAATTGAAAAGTAGCAAAAGGCACCAAAAAGTAGCAGATCTACAAGCTGTAGATCTGCTACTTTTTGGTGCCTTTGTGTGACGCTGTAGTGTGATCAAGTATAGGACGTTAATTTACGAATATGGAGATAAGAGGATTCTGCCCGACAACAACGATATGTTCTATATTAATGCATGCATGCATTATGCTCAGTAGAGACCCGTTTGAGAACGACCAACATCGTTCTCAGCGCCTCAAACAAACTGTAAAACGTCCACAGTGTGTCGTTTTACAATGTCTATAAAGCTGGTATACGTTAACCCATTAAGACCCGGAACGCATCTGTGTCTTTTTTAGATTTCTTTGGCTATTCAAAAATAGCAGATCTACAAGCTCATAGCCGCGCTACGAGCTTGTAGATCTGCATTTCAAAATATTTTTTTCGAAAATTTGCAAATCTTTAGTTTGAATATATACTTTTTAAAGTGAACAGTTTTTTTTTTTTTTTTAAACACATATGTTCAGTGGTTTTCAAACTTTTTTCATGTCAAGGACCCCCAAAATGATATGTATTTGGCCGCGGACCCCCATCTCAAAATATGTTGTTCCAGGGACCCCCCAGAAGCAAAGATTTGAGTTAAAAATGTTCGCTTTAAAACATTTATATATATTCAAAGATTTGCAAAACATTTTTCAAAAATAGCAGATCTACAAGCTCATAGCACGGCGCATAGCCCAAAGAAATTGGGCTCCCGGATTGAATGGGTTAAAACATGGCGCAGCACAAACACTAAAATGCAGCCCTTGTTCTGCATGCGCATGTTGTCGTCTTTAGCCAAGCAATCAGCCTGGAGACCTTTTTCATGTGTATTATCACAACGGTTAAAGTATGGGGTCCTTGGCCCCGCGGAGCAATCATCCCAGATGGGAACACTTTGTTTTTTAGGCCCGACGCACTGCCTAAACAAACAGCCCTCACGTTACCATACAGACCTCTGTGGAGTACACATGGTGGACCTATAGCTCTAAACACAACAGTCCCTTCAGACATTGTAATGGTCTTTAACACCCATGGGAGACCCCCACTGGAACTATTCTTTCTTGCTTTCTTTCTTTCGAGAAAAGAAAGAAAAGCCTGGTAAAGTTAAAAGTGAAACTTACCACTTAACCCATTAAAACCGGGAAAATAACAGATCTACAAGCTCATAGCGCGGCACGAAGTGACGCGCTATGAGCTTGTAGATCTGTTATTTTTTTTTGAAAAACCATGAAAATGTGTGCAAATCTTTTTTTTTTATCAAATTTTCTTCTGGGGGTCCCTGCCCTGGCACAAAATATTTGGAGATGGGGGGTCGGTGGACATATCATTTTGGGGGTCCTTGACATGGAAAAGTTAAGCACCACTGATATAGCAGTTCATTCGTTCATTCGTAACATTCGTTTTTCAGAAAACTGTTTTAGAGGACATTTGTAGATTCGACCTCAGGTCTCAATGGGTTAAACCCTACTGTATAAACTTAGAGCTCTATACTAGGTCCGTCCCTTTTCTTCCCTCAACGCCAAACCTCTCGCCAAAAATAGCCGATTTGCAAGCTCACCACACGTTGCATTGTGACACGAACATCGCAGAATGTTCGGCCCCAGAATCGGGACACTAACAGTATAGGCTTCAAGTGGCTCAGAAGAGTGTGAATGTTGGGTTGTAGTTGAAAATCTATGCATTTGTTTGCATTCCCATAGTGTACCCCCGCAGGGATGCCTTTCAGAAGACAATCAAACGGTGAGGTCCCACATGCCAATCACACCGCATTTATAACCACAATACACTAAGACAGGGACCCCTTAGCTGAGAGAGAGGTGAAGCAGGGACCCCCGCCACTACATATTGTATAAAATTGTGTCGCAGATTAAACATTTTCATAGATTTCATATAGGCTTGTTTGACAGCACTATCAGTGTATGTTTGATTCATGTTAATGTTATGTATTTTCTGACATTTAACCACTTCAGACCTCGGTACTTCGTAAACTTGACCTTTCACTCTGTACTTGGTCAGCTCTTTTTATCCTTTACACCAAACCTCTTTGCCGAAAATAGCCGATCTACAAGCTCACAACGCCTCGCAGCGCGAGGCGTTGTGAGCTTGTAGATCTGCTATTTTTGGCTGAAGCTCTTCTCAGAAAAGGGATGCTATATAGGGTTCAAGCGGTTAATGTAAAAAAAGAAAATCCTATCGCACAAAGATTTGGCGGACCCTTGTAGTAACTCTGAGGACCCCCTTAGGGGTCCCGGGCCCCCTGTTGAAGACCCCCCGCACTAAGAAAACATTGTTTTCATTCCCATACCCGGGAGGGACGTCCCCTTTGGCTGTTTGTTATGCCGTAACTCAAGGGGACGGTGCTGGAATTCCTTGTTGGTTGTCTGTCCGACAACAGCTGGGAAACAGCTGATTGAGTATAGGATGTTACTGTATAAAACATGCTCAGTGAAAATATGACTTTAACGCTCATGTTTTTATAATATCGAGTGGCTTTTTGCTCAAACTTTGACACCTAGTTACTTATCTAACTAAATATGTAGCTAAACATTGGACATGGAGACCACAGGGTTACTATAGATTCTGTATTGTTTGTTTGTTTCGCTTCGTCTCTTTCTCTCTCTCTCTCTCGCTCACACACTCACTCACTCACTTCATATTAATCTCTATCATCTGTCTTTCTCTCCATCACTTTTGTCGACATAAAGGCCTCAACCTCTCCTGTGTTTTCAGCAGAGGTGTAAAGTAACTAAATACATTTACTCAAGTACTGTACTTCAATTTTGAGGTCTTTTTTACTTTACTTGTGTATTTCAAATTTTCAGTACTTTTACTTCACTACTCCACTACATCTCAGAGGCACATATTGTACTTTTACTCCACTACAATTATTTGAAAACTTTAGTTTACTTCACTGCCAGACGTTTTTCAGATTTTTTGCAGTTTTATGCCATGAGATTTTTCATTGAAAACAAAAAAGTACTCAGGAGCCGAGATACAGAATGTTTAAGTTTTAAGTTAACAAGGAAGTGGATGGGAGTCTAGATCTTCGAAAAATCCTATATCCTTGGTATTTGGGTCAAAATTAAAATAAAAAATAAATAAAATAAAAATCGAGTTAACTCGATCTAGGCAATCAATGTGTTTTAATAGTTACTTTATAGATTTCGATTATTATTACAAAACATTACATTAACCACTTCAGCCCTAAATACATTTCGGCCATATGAAAATAGCAGATCTACAAGCTCACAATGCGTCGCGGTGCGACGCATTGTGAGCGTCGCGGTGCGACGCATTGTGAGCGTCGCGGTGCGACGCATTGTGAGCTTGTAGATCTGCTATTTTCAAAAGATTTGTTGACATTTTATACATTTTATACATTTTATACATTTTATACATTTTATACTTTCTACTTTTGGCACTTTGCGACGCATTGTGAGCTTTCATTGTGAGAAAATGTTTAATCTGCAACAAGTATGTAGTGTGGGGGGGCGGGTCACTCCTTCTTCTCTCTCTCTCTCAACTAAGGGGTCCTTGGTCTGAAAAGGATGTAGAAGGAGGAGGGGGGGAAGAAGAAGAGGGTCTGGTCTGCCCCACAGGAAGTGTTCAAGGGCAAATAGTGGTGTCCCTGAGGAGAGGTGCAGCACTCTGTCTGGAATGTTAAATGGAAACGTGCAGCGCAACGCAAATACTCCCAATCACCCCCCATAAAACACACACACACACACACACACACACACACACACACACACACACACACACACACACACACACACACACACACACACACACACACACACACATGGAAACGCACGGACGCACACATGCGCGCGCGCAAAACACACGCGGAAATGCATGCACGCACACACATGCGCACGCCAGTGGTGGAAAAAGTACTCACATTTTTTACTTAAGTAAAAGTATCAAACTGCAATGTAGAAATAGGCTATTCTGTTACAAGTAAAAGTCTGGAATTCCAAATTTACTTGAGTAAAAGTACAAAAGTATTGGTATCGAAATGTACTTAAAGTACCAAAAGTAGAAATAACTCATTAAGCAGACATTTCACAAGTTTTCAAATGTATAAAAATGTATAAAAATCTTTTGAATGGCGAATCTTTTTCTAATGGCTGAAATGTGTATAGGGCTGAAGTGGTTAATGTATGTGTTGTAATAATAATCAAAATCTATAAAGTAACTAGGAACTAAAGTTTACAAGTAATTGTAGTGGAGTAAAAGTACAATATCTACCTCTGAGACGTATAGAGTAGAAGTAAATACACACACACACACACACACACACACACACACACACACACACACACACACACACACACACACACGTGGGGCGGCAGTGGCTCAGGGGTAGAGTGGCCGGGTAGAGTGAATTGGAAAACCGCAAGGTTCCCAGTTCGATCCCGGGCTGGGGTGCTCCCCTAGAGTTAGTGTGGAAGTGTCCTTGAGCAAGACGCTGAACCCCTAATTGCTCCTGATGAGCAGGTGCCTTGCATGGTTTCCTCCGCCATCGGTGTATGAATGTGTGTGTGAATGGGTTAATGTAATGCACAATCTATGTAAAGCGGCTGTGGATAAAAGGGCTACATAAATGCACCATTTATACAACACACATACACACACACACACACACATACTGTACACACATGCACACGGCACGCACATGCATACTTGCATGCCGAGATACACAAATGCACACAGACCACATAAACTACGCACAGACAATGCATGCAGTACCCACACGTAAATGCCCACATGTAATACACAGACAGTATGCACACGCACACATACACGCATTTAAGCTGTAGACACCAAACCAGGGCTTTTCATAATTCACCTGACCAGATCTGCATGCCGCAGATAAACACAAAACCCCCCCAACGTAATCTATGGTATGAAAGCAATGATTTGCCCACGCGTGTGTTTCTTCACATTGTGCCTGCATGTTGCAGCAGAGCAGATAGCACAACACAGTACTCATTCATTTGCAGTGGTGGAAAGTAACTAAGTACATTTACTCAAGTATTGTACTTAAGTATGATTTTCAGGTATTTCTTTTTATTTTACTGGAGTATTTCCAATTTTCTGTACTTTTACTTCTACTCCACTACATCTCTGAGGCAAATATTGTACTTTTACTCCTCTACAATTATTTGAAAACTTTAGTTACTTTGCTGATATAAATCATTAGATTATAAAACATACATTAACCACTTTAGCCCTATTTTATACCTAGGCTATTTGAGAATAGCAGATCTACAAGCTCCCAACAATCGCGACGCGTTGGGAGCTTGTAGATCTGCTGTTTTCGAACATTTTAGTACTTTTACCTTTGGTACTTTCAGTGAATCTGAATTTTATATACTGTATATCTACATTGCGGTATTGATACTTTTACTCAAATAAAACATGTGAGTCAGGGACGTGCACAGATAGACTCTAGGTGGTGCTAGAGCACCTGCCCTTTGCCCTCTTGACCAGAAGTGCCCTTTTTCAGTTTACAGCAGGGATCTTCAACTAGGGGGTCCGGGACCCCTAGGGGGTCCTCAGAGTTACTACAGGGGGTCCGCCAAATCTTT